>NC_065517.1:32007356-32099567 GCF_006386435.1 Epinephelus moara
GACAAGAGAGAAACACAACATTGATTTACAGTTGTGGTGACCTCCTCCCAAGCTACCTTTGCATCATCAGCCTGTGGAGGTCTGCTCGCAGTTCCGTATATTCGGACACTGCGAGTTTGGACCTCCCGGACCAAAACATCAGTTTCCTCCTGGGAGGAGTTTGGCCGTCTGACGCTGCTGCTCTCTTCTGCCATGGCGATCGAGTAAACTCTCATTACGCTTTCGCGCGGCACATTTAAGGGCGAGGAGAGGGGCTCATTTGATTGGTGTGATGTGTGTAAAACCCACTCCACGCCTTCTCTCCTCCCTCTTTCCGATTTGCGCAGGTAGGAGGGACGGAGGTGGGAAAGAAGAGTAGCTGCGCCAGCGCGCATGGTGTGCCAAACTTGCAAAATCCACCTGGCCACACCCAGTTGGCGAAGCGCAGGTGCACTGTGCCCCCGCCTCGCCCGGTCTGCGAAACTAGAGCCCACTGTGTTCACAAGAATGGTACGTTCGGACGTACGGACAACCTGAAAACATAATGCCTCCGGCCCAGCTATGGGCGGCACAGAGGCATAAAAACAGCCCCGTACCTTGAAGATCCCACCTCTGAGCTTCACTGTAGGTATGGTATTTCTAGGGTCATATGCAGAGACATTTCTCCTCCAAACATTGCACACT
The DNA here is from genome assembly GCF_006386435.1 of Epinephelus moara. Taxonomy (NCBI): domain Eukaryota; kingdom Metazoa; phylum Chordata; class Actinopteri; order Perciformes; family Serranidae; genus Epinephelus; species Epinephelus moara. The sequence continues at coordinate 32,008,020 of NC_065517.1, forward strand.
GTATTGTTGCCCCAAAGCTGGTTCTAAGTTTGCTACACAACATTTGGAGAAGCTTGTAGGGGGAACTAGACTAGACAAAAACTATTATATAATACAAATTTCTGTTACTCTGGTATTTATTATATTCCGTCCAATGTTGTCTGCTTAGCTACATAAAGTTTATAGCTTAGGTACTAGCAATAATATCATAACACACATTATTTGGATATATATAATGACCTGCGTGTGAAGTGCTGAGGGAAAAAAAGGATGCAATCTTGAAGCTGACATGTTTAGACCCTCTTCAGGTCAGAGGTCAGGATCACCTACAGAAAAGTGCCGCTGGAGATGGAAGGGATCGCTCAGGGCCACTTTGAATGGAGCAAGCGCCTGCTGAGAGAGGCAACTAAAGTAACATGATCACCACTCGCACCTCTTCTGATGCCCTGAGGACAGGACACATAGGGTGAAATATTGTCTTGTTTTTGGGTTTCAAAGAAGAAAGAAGGGGTCAAAGTGAAGATTTAATTTTCCTCGGTATGTTCGTCCTTTCGGGATAAGTGGCTAGTGCATTTGTTTAACCTGACAATATAGAAAACCCATGTCCTTTGGTGTCCCTCAGGGGTTCACAGTGTTCAAACAAAATACTTGTCCAAACAACTGATGTGGTCTGTGTTCATGTTTTTGTGTTTTTTTCACCAGTGCCAGTAACTTGAAAAATCCCCTGGGAAAATTTGCTGGGAAGTGCGTGTGTGTGTGGGTAAACAAATATGTATGAATATATTTGTGTCCATATGAGATTGAGCCAAGCAAAACACAATGTGTACATTACAACATTCCTATGTTAAAGGCAAACCATTTTGTTCTTCTGTCATATATATGATGTTGCAATAGCAGGGGTTAATATATCAAAGATGGCCAAAGTTTCAAATACTTAGACAAATGTATGTAAAATTAATCCCTGTGTGCAAACCCCTCAGGCTTCAGACCACTCTGAACACTCTTCCAACAGCTTTTCTACGTTTCAGACAAGCTGACGTAAAAACATGATGGATTTCTTCACATGGTCATCTGCTTCAGGCATGCTACTGCAAGTGTTTACATTACATAACCTACACTGCTACATGTAGCTACATGCTAACGTCAGGGAAACATGTAGCAGTTATTTTTTTTCTCCCTGATTTTAGGTCATGTTCCTGCTGTTACATGTCCATCTATCTGCTGAGCTAACATTCTTCCAGCCACTGTACAAATGTTGGATAATAAACTGGACGAACGCAGTGCCTGCATCAGTTTTCAGCGGGATATCAGGAACTGTAATATCCTTTGTTTCAATGAAACTTGGTTGGTTCCTGAACAGCGCCATTCAACTCTTTCTCTTTATACCAATCTGACAGAGCAGAGAACTCCAGCAAGAGAAGGAGAGGAGGTGTGTGATTCATGGTGAAAAAGGACTGGTATGACAGTGGGAATTTGAGGTGCTGTCCTGTTCCTGCTCAACCTGTGCCACCAGGGGAATAAACACTCTGATTAACTTCTATACACCTATCAGGCAGCTCCAGAGCCCTTTTTACACATGCACCACAAACCTGGAATTATCCACACATTACCTGGAGGAGCTGAATGTGAGAACACCAATGTTCAAATCAGTTGGATCGGACATTTAACAAACTTTATCCCGCCTGCTCCCTAGTACAAAGTACAAATGGCGTGTAGTGTCTAAAAGAGCCCATGTATGAAAAGAGGAGGTAATTGTTCGGGGAATTCACGGTGAGCATGTGGGTGTGTTGATGACGTTTCTATCATGAGGCTTGCACCAAAGAAGATAAAGAAGGCTCATTTATAGTGCTGCATGATTTGATAAAAATGTGCGATATATTAGGGGGGGCACTGAGCTGACCTGACATAGTTATTGTTATGGACAGTGTAAATAACCATGAACAGACTGGGCACAGTCAAACAAGGTGCTCACAGCACTGTACACACAGCAGAGCAAGCCTGTGGTGCGTTCAGGCGTTGTCACGTAAATGACAAATTCCAGCACGCCATAGCACAACACAGCAGCATGTCAAATAGGCCGAAACCGAGCAAAATTGCTCAATTTTTAATTTGTTAATTTGTTTAATTTATTATTATTATTATTAGGCTCTGGCGGCTTTCAGTTGTCTCTTTGTGTTGAACGTTACACGGCTTGGCTTTCTCTCGCATACACCCTTTGTGCTTTTCTCTGTGCTGTCTCAAGTGCTGATATAGATTGGCCATGTTGCCGCGGGACGTGGCGACTTTAACTTTTAAACTATTACACAGCACGTCTTTCTGTTCAACGCTGCCGTACCTGAATCCAAAGTAACGCCATATAATAGACGTTGCGTTCTTTTCGCCACCAACTCAGCCTGTTCATGGTCGTGCTCATGCTCTTCTTCAGCGTGTTGGTCACTGCTACATGCCAGCTTTTAACCTGACCATACGTGCTGCACACACCAGGATAGCTTGTGGGCGTAATGTCAACAAACTCCACACACTACAGGAGAGGTAGTCATGTTCACAGGCACACACGTTAACATTTATTTACATTAAATCGCAAATCGCAGCCTTTTATGCGGTTATGTAATCGCACAGCCTGACATCGCGATTGCAATTGCGATTAGATTAATCGTGCAGCACTACTCATTTACACAAACACCGCAACAAAGATGTCTAACTGGAGAGATGACGAGATTCGGGAACTTCTATCGGTAAGGGCTGAAGCTGAAATCATCTGACAAATTAGAGGAATGGCAAGAGACCCTGTTGTTTATGACTAAATTATGAACCAACGGCAGTTTAATTCGGGTCATGTCCTGCCTCCTGCATGCTCTTCCCATGTGCCGCCCCTCGCTTAAACCAAACGGTTTTCCAGAAGGTAAAAAAGCTTCTGACACAGACAATCTCCCGTTGTGTGCTATGTGTGTGACAGAGAAACTCCAACACAATGTCCAGACCTGATTCTCCAGACATTGTCTGAAGTTCATATAGGATAATAGCTTATGATGCACGCCCCCAGTGACACAAGAGATGGAGCCAATCAGAGTCTAGAGCACGTTCCAGGACACAACAGTCGACAACATCGCTAATGAACTGTGGACATCACCAGTGATAACAATGAATTCATTCAGTCTGTGCTGGAGTAATTTTTAAAACAACAAAAGCGGCCAGACCCTAAACTACAGTTGAATCTTTCCACAACCACAAACCATGGATTACCAGAACCATCCGGAAACATGGACGATTACAAAGCAGCATCCCACAATGTAAGGAGAAACAAAAAAGGACTAAACTACCATGTACATGTTGAAAGAGCTCACAGAAGTGCATTTCAGTGGAGCTGTACCTTGTATGACTTCATGTTATGACAAATAAATGATTGATTAAAGAGTTGGGCGCTAAAAGTGAGGGCTTCAGAGGGTAAACAGAGGTGTTCCAGCACAGACAATATGAGGAAAATCAGGTGTTTGTTGAACATTAATGCAAGTAAACAGGTTCTAGAAGAAACCAAAAATGCAAGTACGACCCTAAAAATGAGAATTATAGGTCCCCATACATTGGCAAAGTTTCACAAAAAATGTTTCAGAATCCAATTTAGGAAAAGCTGCTCATTACGAAACTTTTTCAACCTCAAATATTGTCAGATTGAGCTAAAAAAACATGCTTGATGATGAAGATGTTAATCTAAAGAAAATGAAAATGCAGAGAGACTAAACTCACACAGTTTGCACAGAGACTACGTGATTAAAAGCAGAGGAAGTTTCGCAGTACGAGTGTGTGTATCCTCTTTCAGGTGGCTAAATTGCCTTGTCTTTGTTAGCACTGCTTGTTTCACTGCGACTGAATCCACAGACTGGTAGTGAAACCCAACACTCACTCTGGGAGAAAAGCCTTTCCCAAAACTCGGGCTTGATTTCTTTACGAGGTGCAGTGTCACACTAGGTGGGCCAGCACGCTGGGGAGTCTGCAAAACCTGACACTGAACACGCCAAACGAGCCCACGCCACTTAAAATTTACTCAAAGAAATTAAGACACTGTGTTTTTCCAGAGCAGGATGCCCGGGGTTTTAACGCACTCCATGTAAATCAAAGGGGAGAGAAAAGAGACGTGGAGAGAGAGTCGAGTGGATCAGACAAAGTTGACCTCTGCTCTTGAGGGAGGGTTATTTATGTGAACAAGGTGAGAGATCAAGTTGGGGTTATGGGGAGGCTGATTTCTGGTGTTGACAAGAAACTTTGACATTTGGCGTAAATCTGGAGTTTGCTAATGACTGAGTTGTAGTATCTCAAAAAGTTGTGGTTACCCGAGAGCATTTTTTGGCTGATCTGATGACGTGCTTCTCTGACTGATGATGTGGAACATGAGTTTTTCATTGCTGCAACAGTAGCAACACATTAATGTGACATGATTTTGACACACCTCCTTTAATAAAACATTACATTTTCCTAATTTAAATCTCCTTTTGACATTTCTACCTACCCACTTCCACTTGCACTCCATCCATCTTATTCACCACGCTCCCTGTATCACCTCTGGCCTTTCACTCACCGTCTACACAACCGATACCACTGCTGTCTATCAGTCAAACACACCAATTCTCTCTGTGTCCTTGTTAAACCACAGATTGTCTTCAGTTTGTCCATCTGGCTGCCAGACATTAAACGATACATGAACTCATGTTCTCTCTCACCCCTCGTACTCTCACTCCCCGAGGCTAGCGGCTGTAAATCTGAGCGAGCTGCTAACTGTCTTATCTGCTGTGTATATTGGCCGTCTCTGGTTTGCCCAGGCAGAGTTTTAATGAGGACACAGACACCCTCGCTTGCTCTGTGTGGTCCCCTCGCAGACTTAACGATATAACACTGCGCTCTATAAACCTCAGGAGGCCATATGATCAGCTAGCTGCAGCGCCCGGGAGACACTTTGGAGTAGATGCTAACAGGCTTGTGCTAACACGGTGACGCATGTGTGTGAGTCAGATAAAGCAGCAGAAACAAGTGAAGCCACTCTCGTTACAAAACTGCAAAGAGGGAAAAGCAATTAGCCTTGACCAAACACTCACTGGACATGTATAAAACCCCTGAGCCAGTGTTACAAGCTGCAGCACGCTGTGAGATTTGAATGATTTAGGCCTGTTAGCTAATCACCTTTTCTCACCACAGCTGTTTAAAGGCCAGCAGCAACAGGCTGGAGACACTTTTTTAAGATAGAGACAAAGAAACGTGGGCTTTAAATGCATTTATAAAGACAGAAAAATGTATGATACAAACTGTGGTGTCTTAAAAGGGATACTTCACCCCAAAATGACCTCTTCTTACCAATTACTCACCTCATGTTACGTCAAATTTGCGAAGAACACATTTTTCTCGTATGTCTTCATGGTTACCAAAGAATCCAAAAAAACCTGCGAAAAATTCCTAATGAATTAAAGTGAAGGGGGTCGCGTTTAACAACAGCAAAACTATATCAAAAGCATCCGTTTCTAAACTCTCACACAACTCATGCTGTTTAATCCAAGTCTCATTCATCCAGTCATACGCTCTGTGCTTCCCAAACACATTTATTTTAGCTACAATTTTTGCTATTTAAAACACTTTGAATAGTAAGTGACAGGCATGGGTGAGTGACAGCTGAAATCCTGGCCAATGGACAAGTTAGGAGGCTGGATTTTTAATACAATGCATAAGCAGATGTCAAATAGACGTGCTTGCTTACTACTTGTCTGTGAATGAGACAGTTTGTAAGGAAGTGTTTTAAATGGTAAGGTTTTAGCAAAAATGAATGTGTTTGGTACTGAGCATACAACTGCATAAATGAGACTTGGATTCTACTGCATGAGTTGTATGAGAGTATAGAGAGAGTATTGTTTTTAAGTTGCAAGCCACCGCCAGCATTTTTGATCATATTCACTAATCTTTCAAGACCCAAAGATTTATTTCATTTATGAATATGTAAACAGTGTATACGTGAACACACAAAAAAAAAAATATTTTCTCTTATTCTATTTCTTTTATATCAACACTTGAATTTGTGCATTTTCATTAAAAAAAAAACAAAGATTTTGGACAAAAAGCTGAGAAAATTCATTTTTGTCAAAGAATGTCTTTTCAAGAACAAAATCAATTTCACATTTACATTTACGTTCTTCATTCTCATTTCCAAATGTCAATTTCAATTGTATAAATGGAAATAATATTAATAATAATGAAAATAATATTCTGTTTGAGGTATAGCGTAACATGTTGTCATGTTCAGCGCCAATACTGTTGTCTCCCTCTCCACTGTGGTCATCTTGTCTGTGTGTCACTGGGTGCGGTTACATGATGGCTTCTCATTTGGAATTGAATAAATCTGAATGAAATCATTCGGAATTAAAGTTTTTCCAGGTGGGAAATATTCATTCCCAATGAGGGTTTACACGGGAGATCAGTTTAATCGCCTTTTAATTGCCTGTATTCTGGTACGCGCAAGGTTTGGGGCAGGGAAGGTTTCTGATTGGGTAGGGGACGGGGCAGATGTTACGTGTTTACGATTACCGGAAGAAAACACTGTAGTACTCACTCTGGATAACAAGATGCTTGACGATGCCGTTCTTAGTGCCTTTTTCGGCCTTGTTTTACTTATATTCTTGAAGCAGCAGTACGACAACAACCTTGTTCTGCTAATGCTTTGTCTGTTGAGGAAGAGAAGAGAGGTAGAAGGTCGAAGAAGGGAGGTAGAGGACCGTGCTTTGGCAAATGGAAACCGGTGAGTGCAACGAGTCTGACTGCTCCATCTCAGCCCGTTGCTATGCGCACTATATACGTCATTGCGCCAGAAAGTCAAGGAAACGACCATGCGCAGAAAGACCGGAATGAACTTAAAGAGGAATGAGTGTATACAAGTGCGAGAAATTAGAAACGGAATATTCCAGCCCCTTACATCAGAATTATTTTTCAATCGCATTGGCCATTTTCATTCCGAATGAAAAGGGAATGAAACTGTCCATGTAAACGTACTCACTGTCATCGTCATGGCAATCCCACTTTGTCCCACAAAACTTATTTGATTCTTCCTCCAAATCGGATACAGAATTTTGATCAACACAGGAATAATCGGAGTCTGAGTCTTGGGCAACCACAAACTTTTCTGCTGGTGCTGGCATTTTCGTGCAGTTTACAAGCTGCTGCATCTTTATAAGCCCTGTCTTCTTCCAGTTTCAAGTGGATCTTCTTCCTTGTTTGTTTTTGGACACGGCAGTGCTGTTCTATTGCACAAGATGTGTAACAGTGCCCCCTATCTTATCACAGTGAAAACTCAGATTGCCAGAATAGCTTGTCAATGGTGGGGAAGCATTCTGTCATAAATGTGGGAAAATCTCGGCAATGGTGGGGAAAATGCTAAACGTGGACCCCATTGACTTCAATTCTTCAAGAATTTTCTCAGTTCTTGGATTTTTCATTCTCTGTGGGGGCATGTGAGAAAAACAAAGTCTTCTCCACAAATTTAAAGTATCACGGGCTGAGGAACTGATATACAAATGATTTTGGGGGTGAAGTATTCCTTTAAGACACCACAAAACTGGTCCACTTACTTGTCCATTTTTAGTCACTGTATGTCAGGAAGAACAGGCTGGAACGTCTGCAGTAAGTGATTACTCAGTAGCATGTTACAGTAATGTAGTAATAGTTACTACATTTTAAACTTAAGGAATTACATTACTGTTGCGAATGCCAGTAACACTCCATTACTTTGAGATGTTGGGATCAGTTTGCCATCTTTCAAGGAGTTAGCTGGGTTGGTTAATTGCAATTTCCTAGGCGTGCACTAAAGCTTTGATCATACTCCAGTACGGACAGGAACAGCTGCAGGCTTGCATGCAGACAGTGCACGTGTGCCTGCTTCTACATGTAACGATTGTGTGTCTGCATACACAGACATATTGCACAGTTACACCGATAAAAAAAGATGGTGACCTCATGACAGCAAAAAGAGTTGCTTTTTTTGCTGTATTTGGCAGAACAACAAGTCTAAGTCAAAAAAAGAAAATGCTGTGTCCAGGGAAATACAGTACAAACTGTGATGGCCCCAGGGCCTCTGCCAGGGCTTGTGTTGTGTTGTGTTGTTGCTGTGTGTTGTGTCTGTGCTTTCTGGTTCCTGGTTGATTGGGCCTGGAGGTCATTAAAGAATTAGAGGCAGCTGGCCACTGCCTTCAGGTTGTCCTATCCTGATCATCTTTTAAACTTCTTCTTCCCTGGTGTCACGTCATGTTATTTTGAAGTTCTTTTACTTTTCTTTTTAGCTCATTTTTGCATTACTCAAGTTTACCTGGCAGCATGTTTTCCTGGAAACATCCTTTGGTACTTTAACCTTTGTAAAATAAAATTCCTTTTCTTTCAGTCCATCCCTCACATGTGCTTCCCGTATATGCTATGGTCTCAGACCTAAGTCATACAGCACACAAAACAAGCATCCTTTTATAGTATATGCACAATTGGTGCACTTGAGCGTGTACAGTCCATACAGTCACACATTTTGGGCTACAGATGACACGAACCCTCGCAGCCACAGTGTGACAGGGATCATAAATTAGCCTTAAGTGGGCGAACAGTTCAGGACATGTAAGCCTGGGCTGGAGGTGGGGAGTTGGGGTGTCTGTGGTTAGCTTAAACAACAAGTGGAGGAAATACACCTCCCACTAACTGCAACCTGATTATTTACTCATTTGTGTTCTAGCTGGCTTGTTAACTTAGATATACTGGTGAGCCTACATTCAGGAATCACCTGGTTTTGTTGAAAGCTGGATGGTGTTTGAAAACGTCAATAAAAGCATTTGGTTAGGTTTAGAGCAAAACTTGATGGTTTCTGCATTCATTCGTCTGGGGTTAGCTGGACCCATCCACCACCTCCTCCACCCACTCTTGGGGATTTTACTCCCTTTATTATGTCGTCACCAGCAGCGTTTCAAACTGACACCGTCCTGTGGCGTATCATACTGCCGCGACAGGTGCTGTCTGGCTGCGTTATGAACTGCCACAACAGGTGCCACCCAGCCGACTGGCGATGTATCTTAACACTGTAAAGGTTATGTCTGGCCGTGTCACATTCTGATGCCACTGAGCAACATATCATACTGCTGCAAAAGGTGGGTTTTGGCATCAGGTGACTAACACCAAAATCACTCACAGAACAGCGGTGTCGACAACTTCCTAATGAGAACGAGCTGTTGAAAATGGTCAGAAGTGCGACAATGACAATTTACTGCCTGGGCCTCTCCATTAAGCATTAGTGCTGGATTATTGACACAAAGTCACGGAGTCAAAATAGAGATAAATCAGTCACATCAGCTCATTGTTGCAGGAGTTCAAGTAGCTTTTGGAAGAAATGACCCTGAGCAATAAATAGCCTTTGCAACCAAAACATATCGTCATGTTTGCAGAAATATATGTGTCAAGTTTGGGCTGGATACTGAGTCTAAACACCTGCAACTACCCACACAGATGATCATCATGTGCAATGGGACATTCATTCATTTTCCATAACCGCTTATCCTGTTAAGGGTCGCAAGGGGCTGGAGCCTATCCCAGCTGACACTGGGGTCAGCAACAGGACAATGAAATCTTATTTACTACCCCGTTAAATTCATTCATACGTTTAAGTGATGGGAAAATGGATCGTAAAGTACAGACAAGAGAGAATCAGTAAGTTTTAGTTGAATCTGATAGTCTAAACGATGGTAAACTGTTATGAAAACATGCAGAATTCATGGTCAAAAGACAAGATCAGTGTTAGGGTATAATAATAAAACACGTCCACTAGTGTGCACCACACACGCAGAGAGGAGGCCTGCTTCTGACTGACCTGTTTTAGGAGAGCAAGCTCTGAGTTTAGAAGTTGTAGTTAAAAATCACTGACCCTCTTCAGCCTCAGCTTCCCACGTTACTTCTCCAACTGAAGCTGGAGTTCACCCTACCGTGGAAGTCGCTGATGCTTCGTGTCGAAGGCTAAGACTTCAGCTTCTTTGAAGATGACCCACATTCTACACATGGCCGCGGACACAGCAGGAGAAAGGACTACTTTCTGACCCCGCACTACGCTGACCTGCGGACGACCTCTGCTGAAGTTAAGGAAAGGATCCCTCCAGTGAACACCGTCAACCAAAACACTGCCCGTTAACATGTCAGACACCAATCAGAAAGGTGGTCAGCGAACAAAGGCACAAAGTGTGTTTTAAAATGTTTTCTAATTAAGAGTCAGGGTCAAACAACATCATCTGACCTTGATTCAGTGATTCAACTCTTTTGCACAGAACGCATCTGTGCTACCAAAACATCCTCTGTCTCAGCTATTTCCACCAACTTGAGTTATAAAAAAAAATGTTCCATTTATTTCCGTGATTAGATCTTCCTGTTTAGGAAAAAAAACATCTTTTGGGCAGGTAAACAATGCAGACGGAAACAGCGGTCACCTCAGCCTCAGACCTCAAATATTTCAGCACACCACCGGTGGTTTAGGAAGTACTCAAACACAACCAAATCAACAGGGCAGCCCGGTCAGCTTGATGGATGCATGTTTTTCCTCTCCCGAGGTAATTCAGCACACGAGGATGTTAACTTTACCACCTACAGCACACTCACACACATTTGGAAAAACACATGATTTTGTACCGTCATGGTAAACGTCTGAGGTGAACCGCAGACGTTCCTCTCCTCTTGACCTCTTTAAGTGTAAGCACGCGAGTGTGTGTGAAATGCCAGGTTGGGCTTTTAGGCCACAGTTTCCTGTAATATACTAAGTAAACTTAAACCGCCACAGGGAGCTCGTACTCTTACCAAAACGATAAACAGGCAACCACAGCGATTATGCCAGTTAGCCGTGAGAAAAACAATGCCACTGTATATAAGTGGTCATACTGCAACCCTGAAACCCACCTGAATGGTTTCTCTGCTTACACAGAAACCAATTAAACTCAATATACATCATGAAGTTATATCTTAATATAAGATCATTTGCATGGTCTACATGGAGGAACAATGTTAAACTGAAGTAAGTAAAAGAAAGTGGAGGTATTTGGGGGCTAAAGTCAAGAGCAAACAGCAATTTGTAGGTGAAACAGGATGTAACGTCCAAACATGACATGATCCTATTTAAAACTGTACAAATGTTTTACACAAACTTTATTCAAAATGAATTCACTGTCATGAAGTCATATGTTCTTCAATTTTGTCTTACTAAGCCCTGAGCACTACCTGGCAGGTGGAGTCTCCTGTTTTTGTTTGTTTTAAGTTGATGTTTTAAGTCAATTTGGTTAAAGTTATGACTGTTTGCTGATCCTTCTGAGGTAAGACTGCAGTTTGAGAGGCATAACACAGGGCAAAGATACGCATATATCCAATTTTTTTTCAAATCACACTTTTAATTTGAAAGTTGTAAAATGGTGCAATGGATTAAAATGGTGACTGGCAAAATATTTGATGGTATTGTCTGGATTACGAGAAATTGCGAAAATAACAGTTGCAAATTGTGGTAATTGGGAAAAAAAGGTTGAGACAGTAGTAAAGTGTGCTGATTATACAATGCTGCTTGCAGTTGTAGGACAACCTGTTCTCTTACCCAGGTCATCAAACACTGGTGCTTTGTCAGACTCCTCAGTGTCGCATAGAGACTACAAGTGGACAGCGCTAAATACAAGTGGAAACATACCAAGACCCAGTATGATCCGATCACTCAAACCACTTGCGTGCATGGTTGCATTTGACTTCATATCTTTTGTAGTGTAAACACTAATGTGTCCTAATGCATCCCCAACAAGGGACGTGGTGGTTGTTTTGGTGACAGTGCACAAATGCTCTATAATTTTGTAACTAGTTTGACGAGGTGTTGCGCAACCATCCATTGCTTTTCCCTATGAAAGGAGACGTGTTGACAGCAATATTTCCAGCTGTATTGACACAGCGTCTAACGTGACTAGCAAGCATGCTACAGAGCAGCTAGCAAAAGTGTGGGCGTATTATCTGTGCGCAGCTGTGAACAGCAACGTGTCTCGGCTGTCAACTATATACCAGGTGTAAACAGGCTCATAGTGATGCACAGGGCACCCTACTAGGGATGGGCAGCACAAGCAAAAATACTATTCGAAAATCATGGCAACTGTTGGACGATTTTTCGAATAATCATGGGTAAATGCATGAAAAAAAATCATCACATATCACCTCTGATAATGGTTTATTCATTTAAAAACACATTGTGCACGTTTAGCACACTATTTCATGTAGTTTTTATCTGCTGGAGGGTCGCGTAGGGGAGCGTAGCACGACAAAAATAGAAGAGCCGTGTAAAATAGAGAGTTGTCGCGCAGCAGACGCTGAGCCTGGCCGTACGGTCCCTCGCCACCTCCTGCGTGCCTCGCTCTCAAATGACTGTGCATACTTGTTGTAGACTTGTGATACGCAAGCTTTGCCTCACAGAGTTTGCACTGCACCTCATTTTCGTTTATTTTGTCGAAGTTGTTCCACACGGAACGTTTTGATGACTGTAGTAGTCTCTGCATGTTTCTCCTGTTTGTAGAAGAGCATCAAACTAGCTGGTAGCCCATCTCACACCGCTGTAGCAATCCCATACTGCCCTCGTGCGGTTAGGAGCTGAATTGCATGTCAAATAAAGGGGGAAAATAAGATGGCGAATAGTAATAGTCGCATTAAAAAATCGATTTTTCATCGACTATTCGAAAATTCGAAAATCGTGACCCATCCCTACACCCTACAGTGTGTCTATGTGATGCACAGCTTAAAAACATTGTAACATGTGGTTAATGTTGTGAAATGGTTGCTGTTAGTATTAGGCTTCAAAACTACTTGGTTAGATCTAGAAAAAAGATCATGGTTTGGGTTAAAATAAGTACATTTGTTACGTAACGGTAAGTAAATACGCCAACCCTTTGAAACCTGAGAAAACTAGCTTGATTTCTTTTAAAAACATGGGAAGAAGGCAACAAGTAACGAAAGAACAAAATACCCAAAATATTGGACAAAATTAAATTAGTAAAAAGAGAAAATTATTTGCTCAGTGTTCAAAGGTTTAAATACTTGCGAAAGGTGTCTGAAAGCAGCACATGAAAAGTGATGTCGCTCCAGGTTTCAAAGGGTTAACACAACACTGACTTTTGGTTTCTCATGAGACACAAGCTACTGTCTCCTGGATGAAAGTCCAGTTTTGTTTGACCCATCCACCTTCCCTCCCTTCCTCCTGACGCAGACGCCGTCACTCTTTATAATACATCAGTTGCTCTCAGTGTCAAGTATCGTCACATTTACATTGGTTTACACTGGAGTTAGCTGAAAGCCTTGTGTATCTCATAAAGATGCTAAAGGGTCCCTTTGGTGTCAATATCATATGCCGAGGGGCCTGACAAAAAGTGAGTAGTTGATGCTCTGAGAATGAGAACAGACTGGCAGGTAAGGCAAGAACTTTAACAACTTATCATTTAGTCTCTTATAGAGTTCATACTAAGGGGCATTTTAGCAACTTTACAAGAAAATGTCTCTGAACAAGAGTGAAAATCCAATTTACACAATGTGAGCAAACAGAAGAAGTGTAAAAAAAAACTGTCATGGAAAAATACACATTACTCATATTGTGGGGACATAAATCTGTTTACACATTCACACTGTGGGGACTCGCCTTCCTTGTGGGGACAAAACACAAGTCCTCATAATGTAAATCATTAAATTTGAGGGTGAAGACGTGGGTTAGGGTTAGGGTGAGTCTACAGGAAACGAATGTAAGTCAATGTAATGTCCTCTGAAGTGATGGAAACACGACTCTGTGTGTGTGTGTGTGTGTGTGTGTGTGTGTGTGTGTGTGTGTGTGTGTGTGTGGTTTTGCTTGCCTGCACCTAAACAGGCCTGCTGGGGCCAGGTAGGGATGTTATCGACACACAAAAGACTGTGCTTTTTGTCACCCGGAGGAAGGCTGCATGCCAAAACTCGTACGTGATGTAGACAGACGACAGGCCTGACAACATCGAGAGCATATGGCCCGAGTGTGTTTTTGTGTGTGTGTGTGCACGTGTCTCTGTGTGTGCTTTCGTGTGTGTGATTTGTGCGTGCTCATGGCACAGTGGGCCTCCAGAGACAGATTTCTCAGGTTGATTAGTTTTCTTTCTCAGGCCTCTGCTCCCCTCCTCCAGCAGCTTAGAGGAGAAAACATTTACAAGTACAGTCCATTGTCGTGTTTCTAGTTTATGTTTCCATTAATCAGCCTGCAATCAGTGCCAGATATTCAAACATTTTCTCATTTTTCAAATTATATAATAATAACTTTACAGAATCAAAAGCTATCTTCAAAGAAATTACAAAAACCGAGACACTACAGATAAAAATGCATTTACGTCACAGTGAAGTTTAGAAGATAATAAGACTGATGACTTGTGACTCATCCATCCCCAAATATATCCAACTGGAGGTCTCTGAATTTGTTTAGCTTTCACGTTTTCTGTAATGGATGATCTGCCGTAAGCTGGGGGGTGGTTTTCAAATCTTTGGAAGTCTTTTTAGGTACATAAACAGATGGCAGCAGAAAGCGTCTTCTGAAGGGAGGAAAATGTCTTAACTATGTTGACTTTGAGCACATGCCAGTTTCAATAATGTAAAGGTGAAGGGCACCCAAACACAAAGCCTCAGAGAACACATGACATCCCTCTCCCTCTCTCTGGTTCTTTCCGTCTCTCTCCCACCTTGCTGCTTTTGTAGAAAGTCAATATTGACCTTCTGTCATAAACCGGGGCGTCAGATCTAATGTAATTTACTGCATACAGTAAAAAACCGGAGATGTAAAGGAGGGAACCCCCGCACACACAAACACACGCATGTGAGGACGTATGGAAGATTATTTTGAATGTTACGACAAAAGCTGTGAAATGGAAAAGACGTGAGGGGGAGGGAGGAGGACGGAGTGATAACACAACACAGAGAGGCCTGGAGGAGGTGTTAAAGGCCAGTAGGTGAGAGCGTTCGGCGGAGAGACGGACAAAAGAAAGGCAAAAGCTTGAGAGGGCAGTGAAGGGGAAGAAAGAGGGGAGGCAGGAGGGGTGAGAGGAGTTTCAGGGTGGCAGTGAAGGCTACTGAAGCTCTGCAGGAGTTTGGGAACCAGTGAACCTTGCTCTACCCCCCCCCAGCCCTCCTCTTCTCACCCCCCTCTCCATCAATGTGAGGAAAGCCTCCCGGCGTGCTGGCGATATGTTTCCCATGAGCTTTAACATGCGGCCCATTAACCCTTCTCTGTAACGTCCTGCGCTGTTATTATTCTGTGTTCTGTGGAATCTTTACAGGACACAAAATAATATTTTGCAGAATAACATTTTTGGGAAGGCGAGGGTGATTAAGATTAAACAATAGAGGGGCCAATGGGGGCTGAGGGGAGGATGATGATGGTCAGTTTCGAGGGGTTATGATTTTTGGAGATGGCCACATCAACAGTCAATCCACTGCTTGGGTCCAGAGCAGGGTTTATGCTGGACTTTTTTCTTTTTTTGATGGTCAATATGGCCGGTATTATTCCAGAAAGCTGACCATATGTTTCAAATAGCCATATAACAGCCTCCTAACACTTGAAAATACGTTACATGAAGAGGCAGTCTATTGGACAGAGAGACTAATCACAGGTTTAGAGGCAGAGGCAATGGAGGAAAAGGACTTGGTGTGTCAGCAGTTGCCTGGCCACTCACACCAGAAGCGCATTTCTCTGCACTGGTCAGCAAGTTATTCTGCTCCTATGCGTGTGTGGGGGACATATTTTATCATTTATCATAATCAAATCATTCATATCATGTCTAATAAAGCCTTAATATCCTTCATTATAAATAATCAGTGTGTTTTCCTGACAGATTCGCTCGCAGACAAAACAGACCAGATGCCGAAACTATAGCTACAGATGGG
The DNA here is from genome assembly GCF_006386435.1 of Epinephelus moara. Taxonomy (NCBI): domain Eukaryota; kingdom Metazoa; phylum Chordata; class Actinopteri; order Perciformes; family Serranidae; genus Epinephelus; species Epinephelus moara. The sequence continues at coordinate 32,023,938 of NC_065517.1, forward strand.
ACCAGGGCCGGCTTGGTGAACCACGAAGCCCGCTAACCACCATCTGGCTTGCCATGGTGGAGTGAAGCATATCTCTGGTCTGTTCCACCAGGAAACCTGTGGTGTGTTGGATGACTTCCTGGAGAAAGTGATCCGTGATGCTGTTACCTAACTACACCAAACACCCTAAGACATTACGAGGTGATCTCAGACTCTGGGGAGCGCCTGGCAAAGAAGCCCATCTCCCAGCTCTTTCTCTCTGGGGGCGCTACTTAGGGAAGGTTTAAGGAGGTTCATAGCTGTCACAAAAATGTGCCAGTATGCGTGGCCATTTGGGGGGCCCCTAAATATTTGCCTGGTTTGCCTCTCCTGACAGCACGCCTCTGGTAATGTCACATTACGTACTTAGCGTCATGTCATCATATTACATTACGTATGTAATGTTACGTTATGTATGTTTTGTGACAATGTCCCCCATGATTCTTTTCCTAAACCTAACCTGAGCGGTAGGGGTGCTAATTTAGAAAACACTCCTGTGGGTGGTGTTAGAGGGTAGGAACAAACAATGTATGTGGTTGTATACCCACTAGGATTTGTTGGAGCATAAACTGTTTCATGACATTAACTATTGTGTTAGGGCCATTTCTAGCAAGTCCTTTTAGTTTCCTATTAATTTTGAAATTTTGAATCACTCTAATGCGCTGTCTGCCCTGACATCTCAGAAATCTTTAATTAAAGGCAGGTGTGCTGACGTGAGTGTGGATCATGAAAGACACTATGAGGTTACAGTCTTTACCTGTCGTGAATTTGGTTAACCCCATTGATTTGAACTTCGTTTTTGTAAAAGACTGTTTATTTGGGGACTGTATGTTTGGGAATTTTTGTTTTTGTTCTAACGTGACCGTCAACAATATTAGTTCATTGCATCATCTTGCAACTCTCCATACATCCCACAGAACAATGAACTCTTGAACCAACCAAAGCACCCTGGATCATCAAACTGTGAGTACAATGAAACCAAAGACAGTGAGTTGATCATAACTCCAGTAATGGCATCTGTGGGTGGCTATTTGTGAACTTATTTGGAAGCTGCAATAAAGTTAAAGGCTCTCTACGATATGACATGAGAGTCAAACGAATGGTAAAGAGTCAATGTCAATGTGGAAAACGAGCGGAAAAAAATCGGGCTTTCTATTTCCTTGTCAGAGATGGTGTTGCGTTCAAGGTCCCCCCAAAAAACGGGAGAGAAAAAAATGGCCGAATATTCAAAAAAAAATAATTCACAATCGAATCCCGTGCCATCGAACAAAGCTTTGAATTTTTTGGGTCAGCCCTAGTATTTTCTCACCTAATATTTATTGGCAATGCAATCTCTGTGCCTTCAAAGCATCAACTTGATTTAATATTGGCATATAATTAATTATGAAATACATTTCCACACCCTCATACTGTAGCCTACTTTTCACCAGTTTTATTTTCTAACTAAACTTAGTTATATGAACTGTCTGAAACCCCACCACCACTTTTATTGGGGGACTGAGAAAAATTCTGTTTTGCATCATAGAAACCATTTACAGTAAATTCATAGTTCTAGGATTGAGTAAATGTAGTGTCTGAAGGTAAATAGGTGAAAATATTCGTTCCACTGAAACACAGCCTGAGAATTCTTCAAATATTTAAATAGTGTTGTAACTGACGAGAAGAGCTGACTCCCCCCTTCAGCAGGGAGTAGTGGTATCTTCCCAAAAGAACAAGTGACTTGGTGAACCCACTATGGTCTTCCCTGTATGTGTGAATGCATGAGTTCAGGTAATAGGGAGTAATTAGATTCAATAGAAAAGCCCCTATATCAGATGAACCCAGACACGCAGACAGACAGCTCTGAGCTAATCCTGCAGAATATCAAAGGCAGTCCAGACTCCTGAGAGAGATGGAGGGAGTGACCGTGGAAGAGAGACAGACAGATGAGGGAGAGAGGTCAGGAAATAGGCAGGGGAGTTCAAAGGGGACGGAGAAAAGAGAAAAGGAGAGAAGGAGGGTCCAGGAGAGTGTTAAGAGAGTTCAAGTGTAAAATTAAGAGAATAAAACCCTTTGTGATCTGCTACTTGTCCACTGACCAACCACTGGTTAGCTGTTGCTCTTAAATCAGCTAAAGCTCTGTAAGCTGTTTCAGATTTACACAGGGCTTTTAGAGTCTTAAAGGTCATTTCATTGTCAGACTCCACCATCCTCCAGCTGAAGCACACAGGCAATAAAAAGAAAGCATTACTAAATTTATCTTGCTAATGTGCCACAAAAACACCTGGAATTATTTTATTCTTGGCCTCGCTGATTTATTTGGTTGAGTACAGTGAGCTGTGTACAGTAAGGAGACCAGTGTGGAGTGTGTTTTGTCTGAGCGGCCCACAAAGCCCGGAGCTGGCCCGGCCTTATCAGCCTCCTCTTGTCCCGTTGCCCCTGGCGACACATCCCACCTGGAGCGAGGCCAGCACCCCATTAAGGAGATCAAAGCTGGGTAAAGTGGATGAAGCGCTCCCTCTCTTTCTGTCCCTCTTATTCATGTGTTTATACCTGACATGCTTTTTACTCTCTCTGTACATTCTGTCTGTCTTTCTTCTTAACGTGGTTCATAAGAATGCTCTCAGTGGCAGATCTTTCTATACATCCTCCACCCAAAGGGGGTGGGGGCGCCATAATAAGAATGAGACAAGATTTGCAAATTTGGACATACCATATTCCCTCATTGTTTGTTATTAGGGCGATTTATCAGCTGATATCCGCCTTGTGGCTGATTTTTTTCCTGCTACATCACATCAACTTTGAGCAAGCTGAAAAGCACAGCTCAAGACTAACAGCGCCCTGAGAGAAGCCTCAGATGGCTTCACACTGAAGAATTGACACTGGATCTTTGTGCAAAGTTTGGTTTATTTTCAAGCATGAGAAGGTAGATTTTCTAGCAGGAAGAAGACTTGAAGATGCTACACAGTGATCAGTCACGCTCAGGAAATTTTAAGCAATAAGCTGGAGCACAAGAAGATGATTACATTACAATGTGGATTCTGCACCAGTTGAGGCTCAAATCCACAACCTCTGGAACCTAAGACGGTCATCTACCGCTCTGAGCTAATTGGCAAGTAGCAACTCAACAGTGGCTTCACAAACTGAGTAAGCCATTCACTGTTGTGTAGGAAAGCAGCCATCCGTGCATGGAAAGGCAGATTTGAAACCACTGTAAAANCAGTCTGAAGATGCCCTGTAGCAAGTTTGGTGTCAATTGAGCAAAAATTGTGGGAGGAGATAGGTTTCACAGAGTGATGAACTTCATAATTTTTAATAGGTTTAAATGTACAAAAGTTTCTTCAGTATTGGGGCTACAGTTTGATGAAAGTTGTGAAGTTGTAGCACGTATTGTGATTTGTTATGAATTTTCAAGGTTTGAACTTTAGACACTTGCTGTAGCGCCACCATCAGGACTATTGGCTTGAGTTTACAGCTGAGAATATCTGGCATGAGACTGGACCTTTGTGCAAAGTTTGGTGAGTTTTCACCCATGGGAAGTATGATTTCCTCGGAAGAAGAAGAAGAAGAATACCTAGGATTACAATAGTGACCCTAATTTCCCAAATTCGGACTAACACACCAAGATTATGTAACTAGGAGTGGAATTACTCCTGCATGTGTACAGTCAGTCGGACCCAAACTGGCCAAGGCACTCTGCACGTGCTCCACAGCTTCTGCCCCTGACTTTGACCCGGAAGTCGAAAGCATTTAATGCATAACAGAAGAAGAAGCAGCCTGTAACAACATGGTGAAATCTACATCCAGAGCTGTGCATTTTTGGACAGACAAGGAGACACAGTTCATGCTGTGTCAGCTGAAAGAGTTAAATATTTTGAAATACAGGGATGGGAGGAAAACACAGAACGGCAATCTGTTCAAAAAAGTGGCAAAACAACTGGACAACAGTCGATTGTATACTGGGACAAGGACAGTGGTCCAATTAAATGGCCTAGTTGAGCTATAACTGTAGCTTGACTTACTGTGCATGTAAATGTACTGACTGTTCAGTTATTCATTGCACTTTCGGAGTGCAGAGCGTACGGACAGTACAGACAGAGCAGCAGATCACCAGGTGCAATGAAAGTGAAACTGAACAATAAACTGCACCAGGTCTACAAGTTTACATTCAGTCGCCTCACTCTGCAGCAGCTGCTCCTCTTATCAAAACTGATCTGATCAGCTCTGATTGACTGATCAATTGTCCGCCCCGCGACTCAAGCTCTACAAACTGCTGATGAAGGAAAAAGAAGTCATTTAGAGTTCTGTCTGCGCTGTGTTCATGGACCTGGCGTAAGCGAACCCGTCATCAGCTACCGCCACACATAGACTCTAATTCTGTGGGAAACACTTATTTGAATAGACACAGCTGTTTGAGGAGAAAGTCGTTGATGTTTTCACAGCAATATAAAATAGACAGTAGAGAGGGAATTAAGATATATATAGTTAAAGGACTTGTGAAGCAGGGTTTTTTTGTTTGTTTTTTTTTAAATATGTTTTTCATGTGAATGAAGGTTATTTTAAAGGTTGTTTCAGAAATTTGTGCGATTGAATTTGTGCTCATTCAAAATAGTTTAATGAAGGGCTTACTGACTTTAAAACAAGTCAGTTATTTTTTTATAGTGAAGATTTTTTTGTTTCCCTGGCACGAAAGGGGGAATACATAATTTAAACATTTTAAACAACAACAACAACGTAAAAACATCGGCTATCAGCCAAAATGTTATTTTATACATCTGTATTGTCCCCAGATTTCACAATTGTAAATCCCTATTTGTTATCTGTTATTATTGTTTGTTAGCTAAGTTGTGTGTAAGTGTTTATTTTTCATCAACTGTTGTTCTTGTTAGTAATAAATATATATGGAGGGGGGGCTTGCCTAGGGTGCTGAATGTGCAAGGTCCAGCACTGCTCTCACTTGTCTTATTTTGTCAGGGAGGTTTAATGAAGAAAAGTGACAGAATTAGCTGGAGTTAGTTAAGAAATATTATCAGTGACAGTTTACTGATGTGGTTGGCTACACTGGCAACGGGGGCCTCCCGTCAACCTCATATTTTCAGAGATTACAAAAAATGAACCAGACATATTTTCCTCTAATTACTCCTTACTGTCATCACCTTGCCTAGTGGGCTTTAAGGACAAAGTCATGTTTCTACTCCCTCAGCCACTTCAACCCATCATATTTAGCAATGTTTGGTTACATTGACCACAAAAATTCCTGCTCCCTGTTTGTGCAAGTTTTAAATATGAAACATAAATAATGCAGCGACGACAAAGTCATCTACAAAAACAGCTGGAGAGGGACGCCGGCGCGGTAACACAAACAGAGAGCTAGTGTTAACTCCCAGATGTCTCCTCGCTCCATTTGCTGTGTTTTTAGGAACAGTAGCAAAACTGTGAGGCTGTCTTGGACGCCCTCGTCCTCTGTTCACTCCGGGTGAGTGGAAAGTGGAAGTTGCCTGAATGGAGGCCAACTCACAAGTGTGAAACATTTCCAAAAATAACTCCATTACTGTACGGTTAGTGTACAGTAAAATGAATTAGACAAGACTTGCATTTCCAGCTCTTGTTTTCATAGTTACAATGAGCCAACAGAGGAAGTCAGGCTTGTAAAAGAAGAAAGAAATGAACATAATTAAACAGCAAATAAATCTAAGTTTTATTCCAGGGGACAGATGAGTTATATGGCTCATGTTTCCCGAAATGTCACCCAGCAGTAAAGGTTGTGCGAATGTTACATACAGTTCATGCATGGTGTCTGCATGTCTTTGACACCACTGTCAAACCATATAACAATATCGACAACTGGCACCTGCTGCAGCTATTAAAACAAGGCGAGTGTCACAATCCATAAATGTTCATCTTGTGATTTGGCATCTTGTCCACACGTAACCTCTGATATTAGACACACATGAAGCAGAAGACAGCATACAGAGGAGGTAAAGCAGTAACAATGTAGTATGTGAGTGATGTCGTCACCCACCACCCTACTGTGTGGGATCGAGCTGGCAGGCACAAAGAGTCACGGGTGGGGTTTTTTTAAATGAGGGTTTTACTTAGCCAAAAATGAACCAAACAATTCACAAAATTAGCAACAAAAAAGGAGTCGACTAAATTCAGACTATAACATAAACTGTCCAGAACTTAACTGACCAAACAATGACAAAAACTGACCACGAAGGGGAACATATTTGCCTTAGTCCAGACATTTGAATCCGCCCTGTCAGCCACGTGGACTGCATGTATTCTCAGTATCACCCTCCACTATAGTTTGTTTCAATAACACAAATACTCAGTCCATTCACTTAAATCAGTAATAGTTAGTCAGAGGCACAGGGAAGTGTTTGAAGAAGAATTAACACGGTAAGTGTCTTTTCAAACCAAGTCAACAAAAAAAGGGTTAAAGTCTGGGATTTGGGGTTGTGAGAGCGGTGCTGAGAGTTGAGTGTAAAAGCAGTGCTGGCCTTATGCAGGTTGTGATGTATATCCTCCTGCTGTGGCAGAGAGAGGGGGAAGGTTGGCAGTTTCTGGCTCTGGGCTCTTCAATCCGCGGATCAAGGGGTGTCGCCTGGGTTTGTTTGCCATCAAACTCCAAATCAACACAAAAGCGTGACCTGCAGTTATTGACATGGCCACAATTGTCCATAAATCAATTTGCGCTCTGATTTGTCAGCAATTGTTAAATCCTTTAACTTCAACAAAATATGTACGTATAATGTAAACTGTATGGTCCATTTATTTTTTGGACAGGAGGAGACCTCTGTCAATAATTTGGCTCCCAGTAAAAACCTCCTGAATGTCTGGATCTTAAGTTATCAAAGAAAAAAGTTGAGCACAGATAAGCAGGTGCTGTGCTAGCCACTCGTCTCCAACATGCCAAAGAGCATTGGGGAAACACCAATTTATAACATTACTGCTTTATTTTGTTTTTTTACTGGTTTGAATCACTGGGTACATTTGTTTTGGAGAGGAGGAGACTTTTGCATATTATTGGCTCCCTGCAAAAATCTCCCAAGCGTCTGGATCGTTAAGTTAAGAAAGGTGAGCACACATTAGCAGATGCTGAGCTAGCAGCCTATCTCCAACATGCTGAGTAGCGTCAGAGAAACACTCATTTATTATGTGAAACTGCTTTAATTGGGTGTCTTTACCTGTTTAAATCATTGGGTCTGTTTAGTTTACAGAGGAAAAGACCTCTGTGGATCCTGAACATCTGGATCAGAAATAAGGTGAGCAGACATAGTAGGCACTGGGCAAGTGGCCCGTCTGCGATGGGCCAAACAGCATATAAGAAATACTAATTTGTACCATTAAACTGCTTTATTTAGTGTTTTTACTGCTTTTAATCACCAGGGGCCTCATTTATAAAGCTTGCTTACGCACAAAATGGGGTTTGAAAGTGGCGTACGCCACTTCCCACGCAAAGGTTGTGATTTATAAAAATAAACTTGGCGGGAGAATGTGCACACCGGTACGTCAACTTTGATCCTAGCGCACGAACATTTTGGAAACAGGGGAAACTGGTGGCGCAGATGGTGAATTGAGGCCAGATTCATCTCATACATTTAATGTCATCACATATCAGACTTATAGACCCGCGTAATCATAAACACCCAAGTCTGCAGTGTTATAGATGTGTTCCTTTAGTGAGCCATTAGGCCTACTACTGTATGCACAATGTTCATATATCATACTTCCATCTTCAAATGATATAGAGCAGTGGATAGCACTGATTGATTAGTATTAATTGTGACAAGGTGTGTAACAATCAGTCTAATTGCTGAGTAAGCATATAAATAGTGCAGTGACACTCGTGCGTAATGCTGCACAATGGATGCGCTGGCACTGCTGGAAGATCACACAAATGGTAGGATTAGGATGGAGAGAGCCTTTAGGGACCACAAAGATTTCCTGGCCTATGACGATGACTGGCTAATAAGCCGATTTAGATTCCCTAGAGCAGTGCTCTTGGATCTATGTGCTGAACTGGGCCCAGTGTTAGACAGACCCACCCGCCGGAACCGCGCCATCCTGGTGCATGTACAGGTGCTGACCACTCTGGGGTAACTGGCAACCGGCTCTTTCCAGTCGGAATTAGCCGACAGGTATGTGTTTGATATGATTAACAATATATAATGTTACATTTTCTGTCTAAAGCCCCTTTTGGGTATGATATACAGTTAAATTCTGTCCTTAGGTCTGGGATATCGCAGCCATCCCTCAGCACAATAATGCCAGCCGTTTTGGATGGCATTATAAACATGACCAGTCAAGACATCAGGTTTCCTTACACTGTAGGTGAACAGGCCAACATTAAAAGTCAATTTGCAGCAATGTCCGGTTTCCCAAATGTAATCGGCGCAATTTGCGCAATTGACTGCACTCACGTTGCTATAAGGGCTCCGAGTGAAAATGAATTTGTCTATGTGAACTTAAAAAATGTGCATGCAATCAATGTACAAGTTATTTGTACCTCAAACATGGTTTTGACAAATTTAGTGGCACGGTGGCCTGGCTCCACACATGACTCATTCATCCTGACGCACAGCAGTGTAGGGAACAGACTGCAGGCAGGCGCTGATGGCTGGCTCCTGGGTAAGTACATAAACACCATTGTAGAAATTCTAACCATTAAAGCCTGATTTATAATTACTCTTCTGTTATACCTTGCAGGTGACAGTGGCTACCCCCTAAGGCGCTGGCTCCTCACCCCTTTCATCAACCCGCAGAGCGCAGAGGAGGTGCGCTTTAATGTGGCCCACTCTCGTACGCACTCCATTGTGGAGCGAGCCATCGGCCTCCTCAAAAATCGGTGGAGGTGTTTAGATGCCTCAGGGGGCAGACTGCTCTATTGCCCTACAAAGGTGTGTAAAATTATTAGGGCTTGTGGAGTTCTGCACAATGTGGCACTGATGCCATTCCCCTCCCGCCTGGCCTCCCTCCCCCACACCATGAGGTGTTTCAACAGGGAGCAAGGCTCCGTGAAGGTGTCATGCAGCGTTTGCAATGAGACAGCAAATATGTTTCATTTTTTAACAAGAGACAAGTCCACTGTGCCTTTTCACAAGTCTCTGTTAAAATATTTAATTTATACATTTAATAAACAGATTAAACTGTACTTTACCGGTCTCCTCTGTGGTCTCTGCCAAATCTGTGTCTCCTTCCTTCTCCGACACTATGCCACACACGCTGGCCGTCCCAAGGATGGAGGCGATTTTGGTGTCCAGCGGCGTAGGCTCGGGTGTGCCCTTGCCCCCACCTGTAGCAGACATGCTGTGACGGTGCCATGCCACTCTCCTCTTGGCCTCCACCTTCATATCCGACCACTTCTTTTTCGCCTCTGCCACAAATCGCTCTGTGGCACTCACGCTATGACGACCTGCTGCCACTCGCTTGTTTTTCTTTTATTAGTGATGCCACTACTGTGACCGCCAAATAAAATAATTTTTCTGGCCTCCACCTCACCCACAAGCGCCTCTATTTCGGTCTCTGTGAAATTCCTTTTCCTTTTCTTCTCTGCCGTGATTGAGCGTAAAATGCCATTGATCAGCAGGCTTATTTATATGCAAAAACATTCATGAGGTACTTTGCATTTACCATTCATGGTAAAATGTGGGTGTGTAGAGGGCGGGATGTGAGGTGAATCCACCTGCGCAATCTTCCAGGTGGACTGTGATTTATAAAGGGAGAAGTGCTTGCAGGTGTGCGCAGGCACAGTTTTATAAATCAGATTATTTTTTGGCACATGCCATTTTCAGCTTTTGGGCGCACGTACACTTTTAGTATGGATCCGACGCAATGTTTTATAAATGAGGCCCTTGGTCTGTTGGCTTTGGAGAGGAGGAGATCTCTGCAGTTATTCGGCTCCCAGTGAAAACGTCTAAAGGAATTCTAACTCAGCTGGTTGCCATCTGCAGTCCGCACTGCTAGATGCCACAAAATCTCCCTAACTCTCACTCACTGTTCCTTTAAATAACCTGTACAGTAAATTCATTTCTGAGACTTCCAAAACTTCAGCTATATTTTAACATAATATTGTCTATACTTTTTAAATTATTACTTATTACTATAAAATGTAAAGTTAACACAATATTGTTCTGTTCTGTTCTGTTCTTTTCAAACTACACTCACTACACCAATGAAATAAAATACCTCACAAAACAGAGGCCAAACTTTAGTAGTAACCAGTTCAGTAGCTTTACCAGCCAAAGAAAACACTGAGCTTTTAAACACTCCATATGTCACATTTATATATTCTTACCAGCCCAGTTGTCAAACAGCTTTATTTTAGTTGAGCCTTACAGCAGTTAGCTAAATGCTAATGTTGTTAGCTCTAGGCCAATTCACCTTAACTTGCTAGCTTAGCCTAGCACCTGGTGACGCAGCATTATTTACGGACTTTCAGTGACTTACCACTTCCGGTGTTTCGGTTTCTCTGAGCAGAGCCTCTTTCACACACACATCTGCGACCTTACAACAAAGTAGAAACTGTTACGGTTCTGATTTAACAACATTATATGGTGTTTTTACAGTTTTATCTGAGTCATGTTTTACCGTTAAACGGCAGTTCCTCTATCTACAGTGCCTCCCAGCGTCTAAGGAGCGCGTGCAGTGTAGCTTTCCTACAGTGTTGCGGAACTGTGTTCTGATTGGCGGAGCCACTTCCGTGTTGTTAACCCTTTGTAAACTGGGCCACAGACCAATGTCAGATTGAACATGGAAACACAGTATAGCAAGGCACTGCATCCACTGAATTAAAACAAATCCGCGTTCATTAATCATATTTATCAGATCTTATGTGGTAGTTATGAGAAAAGGTGTCAATTTTATTTTTATTTTTTTATTCAGTGAATGCAATACGCCCTAAAAGGGACAGTTCAGTTTTTTCAAGTGTGATTGTACATGTTCTTATCCAGAGACAGTATATTACAAACAATAGATGTCAGTTACGGCAATAGAATCAGAGTATATCATATTATTAACCCAATTATTCTTTTTGCAAAATCTAATATCCCCATCCAAATCTCATATTTTTTAATCAAACTAAGCAGATAAAAATGAATTAAACAGTATTAGATGTATTTCAAGCTTTAAAAAGCCACAAGCAGCTTTTATCTGTGTTTTGCTTGACTACATTTGTATTGAATTTTTATTTCATTCAAGATCTCCAATAGTGCCGCTATGTTAAAAAGTGTCAAAAGATATCCTGGCAGACGTAAAGATTCAGACCACCTGCCAGACGGCAAGAGCAGGATTTAAATTCTGAACCTTCACATTGCAGGCCCACCACCTTACCACACAGCTGCTGGGGAAACAATTGACTGTTGTGTGTCACAGTGGGTTTTGACAAGATGAATTATGTATTATTAATTGAACGAGATTCTTTGAATATATTGGATATTTGAGATTTGTCACAGGAGATTTAGTTTGGAAATTAATAAAGTAGCAGAGGACGTGGCGTGTCAACTTTTAAACCACAAGAATTCGCAACAGATGGGCAGAAACAGGAGATCTTTCCAGGTGCAGGTGGTTTCCTGATGATCTCTCCAGCCCACCAGCTCCAAGACAAGGAAGCCAAACCAGCCTCAGAGGCAGAAGGCAGAGACAGGGAGGTCTACTTGACAGTGTGGAGATTTGAATCTTGAACCTCTGAGTCCCCAAGCAAATGACTGACTCACTGCACCATCAGGAAGACACAGTCATTCACACCCCTTCTGACAAGATATCACGTGTAAAACTGGGGTATATTTTTATTCTTAAAGCACTTACAATAGACATGTGGTTAAAAATTAAATGAAATAGAAAATGCTTTGAATACAGTACAAATTACAACAAGGTATTGAATATCACTGCAGACTCACTGTCTGATGTTGTATGTGAACTCATCTCTGTGTTACTGTACAGTAGCATCACAGGTGCAGTCTAGTTTGTGTAAGAGAGGAATGTGCAGATGTCTCTGTGTATTCTACAGTATCAAGAAGCAGGCATGAGAACGTGACGCCTCTGACAAGGAGCAGGAAGGAGTTTAAAGTAGAAATACTGTTTCTCTAACTACATAGATGAGGACTGACGTGTGCCTGTGTGTGTTGTGTCTCTGGGTGCTTTCAAACCTAGAGTTGGTTCGTGTTCTCACGGCAGCATTTACAAGCGGACCAGATCAAATGCCTTGCGTGAGAAAGCTGCTCTTGATTGGTCAGAATTTTAATGTGGGAAAAATCCAGGAAGTAAACAAAGCGTTGAAGAAGAGTACACTTGCAAGATAAATGTGGCACTTTCTAATGTCACAATGGAGGGACAACTACGCAGGTTGATTTTAGCGCTGCTCATCGTGGACTATATTGCTGTCATTGTTCATTTTAGTCAAACCATACAGTTTGAAAACGAGGCGCGGCTCCAACTAGAAAACAATGTTTTGATGCATTGGATGTGCTGAATGTGCATATTAAGGCAGTACAGGAGGAGGTGCACATTAATAATCCTCCAGGACTGTAACATGCTCATGTTTAACCCAAACAATGTGTCATGTGACTGCAGTTGGTTCAGATCCAGGTCGGAACACATTCTCACCACAAACGAACCGCACCAGAGTTCATTTGTAACCGAACTGTGACCACCTCTTCAAGAAGGTCTCAGTCTGGTGGTTTTGGTGCACACCTGAGTGTGATTGCTGTGTTCACACCTGCCCAAATGAACCGCACTTAGGGGGCAAACAAACTTGAGTTTGATTGAACCGAACCAAACAGGGCAGGTGTGAAAGCACCCTCTGAAAATTTATCTTGTGTTGCCTCTTGTGTATGTGTTCTTAGTGACTTATTCCTTTTGTACATGTGCTTTATAAATAAATTTGCGTTTTACTTGCACACCATTTTGACTCCAGCTTGAATCTGTGCGCTCCAAAATGGACATGGACAATGCATGTGCTTCTTTGATGCTGATGCAACCCCCTTCACTCCATAACATTTTTCCTCCAAGTATGGCGTTACGACTTATAAGAAGAGAAGAGAAGAATTATCAAAGTCTTTTTCACTGGTATTTTATTCAGGGTTACTTTAAGGCATTTGGATTTTTTCCTACCACTGTGTAGTGGGAGTTTTTGGATAATCTTCTTGCCTGTTATAGCCTGGCTGAAGATCTGAAGAGCGTAACTTGTGAAACGCAGGTCAGTAGGGATCACTACAGACAGTTCAAAGACACCCCCGTGCTCTAATAGTCCACATGAGGCAATACAGATACGGGTTTATAAACATTAGTGGGGGGGGGTTATTCTGAGCAATGTACCTAAACACAGCACAAGGCGAAGACTGCACAAATACAGAATACTTCGAAGAATCTACATTCTTCACATCACCGCCGTCTGTGTAGGCAGCAGCTTCACCAAAAGCTAACAATCAAACAAGGGAAGGTATCAAATGAGACATACTTGATCAGTTTCCATGGTAAACTCACAGTGTCCCTGTAGAAGGAATACTCTCCTGGCTGCAGTCACTGGCAGGTCCTCAGGAAACACCAGCAGAATCCATTTTCCAATTACTGTAAGTCTTGTCATCACTCTTCTCAAGTACCCATGTGGCACTGGCTATAAGCCACCGCTGCTTCTTGAGTCCACATCAAGCACACACAGAGAGACAGAGGGGAATTTGGGGCCTTTCTTGTTATTTGAGGGTACAGTTATTTACACAGACAAAAGTGTGTACAGTGTGAATACTTCACTGAGAGCTATGGACTCTGGCTGGCCTGAAAGGACCTGTGACATGGGTCAAACAAGAGTAGATCGAATTCTGTTTGTATGCACCCTGGAAAAAAGAGGCTTTGGCGTCTTGTGTCGGCCAAAGGGTTCAAGACGCTGACATTTAACATCCCCAGTTCTTTTCACTTGTTTCCTTTCAGCTCTCTTTGGTCTCTTTACCTGTTTCAGGAAACATATCCAGAAATACCTAGGAAAAAGAAGAAAAGGTTAGCTGGCAGTTCTGTGAGGCTGTTCTTGGGAAATAGTGCTGTTTTGGGCAACCCAGTCGCCAGAATAATTGTTGGCATTGTATTTCTGCAAATTAAGGGTACTGTAAAACTTAAATGAATAGCCCGTGTTATTATTTGCTTAAATCACTGGAATCAACAGGCCTATTTTTGGGACAGACCTTTAAATCCTTTACATAAAACTGTTGCTCAGCAAAGATCAGGAAATACAATCAAACTGTTTACTTGAACCTGTTAGAATATTACTTGTATAGAAATTAAGCTTCAGATAATATATCAATTATGAATCATTCATTTGATCTCGCTCTGACAGACAGCACATCAGAGAAGGAGTGAGTTACGGCACCCGGCATACCGACACAACATCACTTTATCCTGTTAAAACAATACTCACAACTTGGATTAATTTTTATGAAAACCCCTTTTGATTCCTTTTGATCTGAGGACCCTTAAGTACTAAAGGAATATGATTAACTTACAGGGTAATGAAGGAATGGACACATAATTTGAGGTAGCCAATTACCGGGTTTTATACATCATTATACATTTATACCATCCCCTCCTCATCCTGATAAGAAACTCTGTACATGTAATCAGAGCTATGTCACTTTAGAAACACTCAGTGGCGTGCACAGACTTTTTGAAGGGCAGGGGCGAAAAGAAAAAAAAAGGGCACTTTAGCGTGCGTTTTGGCTCCCAAGAGGGCACTTTAGTCAGCGTTTTTCACCACTGGAAACACTGATATGATATGTATGAATCCTATTCAAGTGTATCAGTGGTTTGCAGAAACGTACAATGCCAATATCTTCTGCCAACTGGTTTGAGGCTATATGCTCACAATGACAATGCTAACAAGCTGATTTTAGAATCAGAAGTACTTCAGCATGTATTATATTTACCATGTCCACAATTTTACACATTTGCTAATTAGCACTCAACACAAAGTTTGTGCAAACATTTTATTAGCTTTGCAGGTGGTCATGAATAAATGTATTAGACAATTTGAAAATATGACCTGCTGATGGCAACAAATTTATTACAATTCATCCTATGGGACAAAATTATGTCTGGACCAAATTTCATGGCAATCCATCCAGTGCTTGTCCACATATTTTACTCTGAATTAAAATGTCAAACTGCTGGTGGTGCTGGAGGAAAAAATCAGGGGATCACCAAAGTCATGGGGACTGTTTCTCTGGGGTCCATGAATGTACACTGAACAAAAATATAAATGCAACACTTTGGTTTTTGCTTCTATTTTTTTTAGAAGTTGAAATAAAAGATCTAAGACTTTTTCTATTCACACAAGACACTTATTTCCCTCAAAATGTGTTTAAATCCATGTTATTGAGCACTTTGCCGACATAATCCATAACCAATCCACCTAACAGATGTGGCATTTCAAGATGCCGATTAAACAACATAATCACTGTTTATTTCACTACCATAAGCCCACTCTAATATGGTTTCCGAGAAGTTGGCAGTACATCCAACCATCATCACAACCGCAGACCACGTTTCAACCATGCCAGCTCAGGGGCTCCACATCCAATGTCTTCATTGGCAAGCCCACGCAGCTGATGCAACAGTTGGTTTGCACAACCAAAAAGATTTCTGCACAAGCTGTCAGAAACTGTCTCAGGGGAGCTCGTCTGAGCGGCTGGTGTCAGACCACCATGTGGAGCTCCTGGGCTGACTCATGACACTGGTTAGATGCACTGTCATATTCTTGGATGTGACAATGGAGACGGCTCATAGCAACAAAATGAACTTTCAATTTACGAGCAACAGCTCTGGTAGACATTCCTGCAGTAAGCCTACCAACGGCACGCTCCCTCAAAACGTGTGACATCTGTGACATTGTGTGATCAAACTGCGCATTTTAGAGTGGCCCTTTGGTGTGACCTGTCCAAGGTACACCTGTGTAGTCATGATACTGTTTAGTCAGTTTCGTGTATGCCACTAACATGACTTTAAACAAATCTGCGAACAGAAATTGAGATATAAGCCTTTGTTTGCACAGAGAAAGTATCAGAACTTTTATCTCAACTCATGAAAAATGGAAGCCTTTATAGTTGTTCAGTGTATGTACCAAATTCCATGCCCATTTACTGAATAGATGTCAAAATATTAAAGTGTGTTCAAACATTGTCACAGGGATGGTAAGAAGCCAACAGCAGCACCACAAACAGAAGGACAATTTGTAATAGGCTTTTATGAAACCACTTGCAACACACAGGACAATCAGGCGAGTGAAACAGCGAGCAGCATTAACTCTTAGGCCTGAGGTTTCCTGAGGCACAGGATTAATCCAGGAGCTGAAGCACAGAGCATTAAAGTCTCAGGTGTACGCTGGACGCACACAAACAGCAACAGTTTAGTAATGTGCAGCGGTACCATGAGGAGCCGGCTGTAGGTTGGTCGGAACTGGCAAGGAGACGAGGAACCAGCGGCGATGATGAGCAGATGTTGCGGCACGCACACAAAGCCAGAATGTGCAGCAAGTAATTCAGAGACAGCAGAACAGGTAAACTCACAATGTAGAGCTGACTGGCAGTTCCTTCAGGCAGCCATGTGGAACAGGCAAACAGAAACTAGAAACATGAAAGCAGAGCTCTTGGTCGAGGACAGAAGACTGAGTGGTTTACCGGGGAGCAGGCGAAACAGGAGTCAGAAGCAGGCAAGGTTGGCAATGAGAAAGCAGTCCAGGAACACATGATGGAAAGTCCTGCATTGGAATGACAAAGAACAATCTGGCAATGAGAGTCTGTGAAGTGGGAGTATTTATACTGGCAGGAAGTAATGATCCAAAGGTGAGAGCAGTTGGCTTGATGAGGTGGGTTTGGTGGGAGATGTGTGGACAGGTGATTGGAGAGACGGGGTCAATGGAAATTTACTGGGTTAACTAAGAGAGTGGCATGTATGACAGGTAAAAAGTGCCCACTGTGACAAAAATGGTAGATCAGCATTGTAATCTATGTGGTTAGCTTTGCAATATAATACAATCTATAACATATGGGATAAAATATTCTTTCTGGAACTAAGCTAAAGTGACTTGGCACTAGATTCTGTAACACTCAGCTGAAACATCACTTTCATTTAGCGCAGACGGCTGCTAAAATTACCTGATGTTGGTGTGAGGACCCACAAGTCTGTGGCCCAGTTTTACCTCAGTCCAAGAACAACCACAGCACTTCTCTGTGAGGACTGTTTTTTCTGTTTTTGGACTGTATTTTCCACAGTCGAGCTTCCTCACTGTGTCTGTGTGTGCTTTTCCAACACTCATTCATCCAGGGAAGTTAACTGACACATGTTCTTATTCACCAATCCACACCTCCTTGTTCCTGTGTGTGTATTATTGGTTTTCAGTGTGCGGCAGCTTCGAGGGAACAGCTGTGTTGTAGGATTGAGTAACTACTCGGTCAAGGACGATTCACCAGTAGCGCTTGAGAAAGAGTGTTTCTTATTAAATGCTCCCTGACCAGTGCTGCCAACCTTGTCCGGGGATTTGAGGTAAATCCTGCAACCTTCAAGGTTTGATCCCACGTTTTTGTGCCCTGTCTTTCACAATAAAAGTCATTTAATGAACTCATGGTCAAGAAGTGAAACATCTCAGGACCATCTGTTCTCTGTCACAGTAATGGGAATTAATGTTACACTGTCAAATGTCAGACACTGATAAGATGAACTGCTCCTTCTCATGGATACATACAACCTGCATTTTCTGATTTTTGGTGACTTGTTACATTATATATCATCAGGACTTAGAGAAATGGTGCCTTGAAAATAATAATAAGCTGTAAAAAGTTGGAATGATTCTCTAGAAGGTGTCATATGACACAAAGCCATTTGATACCCTTTTTAACTGTATTTTAGATATCAAATCATGGATGGCAGTGAATTTCCTACAGCTCAACCAGGACAAAACAGAGGTCTTACTTATTGGTCCTGAAGGCCAGAGAGAGAAACTTTTGCCATACTACAAATTTTAAACCTTCACAATGTGTGATGAATCCAGGCGTCATTTTTGACTCTGAGCTTAATTATTAATTTTTTATCATCTTAAGAATATAGCCAGAGTCCGCTCGTTTCTCTCTCAGGCTAACACGGAGGTGCTGATGCATGCTTGCATGTTTAGACTATTGTAATGCCCTGCTCTCTGGTCTTCCCAAAAAGACCAATCTACAACTACTTCAAAACTCAGCTGCACATGTGCTGACAAAGACCAGAGGGCGGGCGCACATTACGCCAATTTTAAAATCGCTGCATTGGCTCCCCGTGTGTTTCAGGATCAATTTTAAGGTTCTTTTATTAGTTTTTAAACGTCTTAACGGTCTTGGGCCATCTTATTTATCTGACCTGCTTTTATCATATCAACCCTCGCGGATCCTGAGGTCCTCTGGCACCGGCCTTTTAATTGTTCCACAAGTCAGAACAAAAACCCACGGGGAGGCTGCGTTCAGCCATTATGGCCCTCACTTATGGAACAGCCTGCTGGAGAACATCAGGACTGCAGAGACTGTTGATGTTTTTAAAAGGAGGCTCAAGACTCACCTTTTTGATTTGGCTTTTAACTGGTTTCTTCTATTCTTCTTTTATCATATTTTATTTTATTTATTTATTTATTTTTATTTATGTTTTAATGTCTAATGTTCTTAATGATCTACTTTTAAATCCGTATGCATTTTATTATTTTTAATTTTTAACTCTTTATTTTTTTAAATTTTTAAATCTTTAAATTTTCTAAATCTTTAAATTTTTTTATGCATTTTATCATTATTCTATCTTATGCTTGGTTTTATCCCATTGTCTTTTAGTCTTTTAGTTTTTAGCTCCAGTGTTTCCTCATGGGGGGCCTCCACACTGAGAGGTGTATCCGGTCTGCCCGCAGGGACGTCGTCCTGGAGATCTTTCAGGCCCGGAGGACTGGGGGGGCTCTGCACCATGTGTGGAGTTCACCCCGGTCTATTTGGGTTGGGGTGGTCTCTGTGGCGGCGCTCCCTGTGGCCGTCGGCTGTGGCGCCTCTTGGTGTGGATGGCTCCCCATAGGTGGTTTTTCCTCACCTGGTGCCTCAGTGCCCAGCCATGTTACTATACTGACAGTTAGTGAGTGCTGTATGTGTGTGTGTGTGTGTGTGTGTGTGTGTGTGTGTTATACATGGGGGGTGGGAGGTGGGGGTTTTTCATTGTTTTTATTTTGTGAAGCACTTAGTGTTGCATTTTTAATGTATGAAAGGGGTTATATAAATAAAGTTTGATTTGATTTGATTTGATTTGATTTGATTGTGTAAAACCGGACAAATCGGCTGAAATAATGTTGTAGGTTTCTTCAAACCACAGATACGGTGCATTTGCACATCATTATGTAGCAGATTTTTCAAAACATCATGTTTCAATAACACAGTGGTGAACATGTGGTTAGCTTTAGACACAAAAAACACTTGGTTATGGTTAAGAAAAGATCATGTTTTGGCCAGTGTTGGGCATGCTACTTGGAAAATGTAGTGAGCTAAGCTACCAGTTACTATAAATCAAGATGAAGTCTCACTACATTGAAGCTAACCCCAGAGAAATGTAGCCAGCTAAGCTACAGGAAAATGGCAAAAGTAGCTTGCTACTTGTAAAGCTACTTTTTTTTTCTACTTTATGTCAAATCAGCTTTGTCTCAGTGAAAAGAAAAAATGTCAGCCAAACAAAAAGGCAGGAAAGAATGTTCAGTTGAAGTGTTTATTATAAGATAACAAACCTAAATTGAAACGTTGTTCTTTGCTATTGAAGACTTTGTGACATTTGAACATGACCTCCAATAATATGAAATCATCAGTCAATGCATTTCTCTATCTTGGCCTCTTTGAGTAGACTGTCTGGCTCTGTAATTCAAAAACAGAATTACAAAATATGCATTTCACTCAGTAAAACCATAATAAATAAAAGACAGTTATATAAACAATAAAAATAACAGACCTAAATTAATACTTTTCTTTTTTGGGACATTAGAAAACAACCATGTCCTCTCTCCTCTCTTCCTTCTTAATACTGTTCTGTCTCTCAGCTCTTTTCTTGGATCTTGTTGTGTCTGTTTTTTCCAGTGTCCACTGCAAATCCACTAAATATAAACAGTCTATGGGTGAGACACGCGAGAGACGCATCAAGAAGTGCAATGTAGCCAATCAGAAGCAGAGTAGGGCGGGTCTTGCCAAGAAAACCCAAAAGTGAAAGCAGCAAAAGAATAGAATAGAATGTCTTTTGTACATGGACAATGTTTTTTAACCCGTTTGTCCTTGATTTAACCGAGGGACAGCAGTTCAAACAGATGTTGTCCTGGGTGGGATGAGTCCTTCAGAGTGTTTCAGGCTGTTCTGTGCAGAATAAACTGAGGGATTAGTATGTGATGTCATGCAGAAGCGCTTCCCTCGTCTATGTGCCTTGATGTGGCACTGCTATCAGCCACATTACTTATCCTCAGTTTTATTATTGTTAGTTTTATCCAGACCTCTGCAGAAAAAATGTCAGCTGCACTTTAAAGCTTTTCCTGGGAAAAAAAGCTTGTAACTTTTGTGGACACGACTGCGCTACTCAGTCACTTGATTAACTTTGCTACTAAAGAAGCTATTTGAGTCAGAAAGTAGTGGCGTTACAACAATGCTACTGAGAAGCAGTTGTAATGCTACTGCCCAACACTCGATTTGGCTTTAAATTATCCATCTGGAAAAGCAGCAATGATTCTCCAAAAACACAGCCGGTTTTGTTGTTTGTTGGTCTCAAATAGTTGTCTGCAGCTTGGCAGGCGTGTCGCCTCGGTGCTGCACCCATCCCCTCCACCTCCAGACGACAAAGTCAGCTCATGCGCTCACTGTAGAAACGCTGATATGATGCATATTTGTGGTTTGCAGACACGTACAATGGCATCATTTTCTTCTGGCGACTTGCCTGTGTAAAACAAGAGGCCTCGTTTTGACACTCACACTCGAAGGCATTACAATCAGCAAAATGAGCGGCGACCTCCGCCCGCCACTGAGTGAGGGGGAGTCGCAGTGAGAGACAGAGGGAGGAGGAGAAGGAATGTTAGATGGAGCGAGGCAGTTCAGTAGTCATGCTTACTTAACTTTGTGGGTTAATTACCATACTGACAGATTGATTACTGAGAGTGACAGAGGAGGGGGGTCTGGCAGCGGCTCCCAGCTGTACTCCTTAACCTTCAAACAGTGTGTGTGTGTGTGTGTGTGTGTGTGTGACACAGAGAAAGTGAGACTGCAAATGGGAATTGGAGGGTGTATAAAATTGATGTGTGAACAATAAATGGTTAAGACAGAATGAGTATTTCCAGAGCTCAGCGGATGCACATTATTGCCTGGTTGACTATAAAATTTGTCTCTCTTTTTGTGTTTGTATGTGTGTGTGTGTGTGAGTGTGTGTTGGACACCTGGAGCTTGAACACTGTTTAGGATGTCTGTATCCGTATACTTTTCACCTCAAGGGTCGCTGCAAAGGCCCTCCGTGTCACTGCAGTTGGAAAACAAACACAACAACACACACACACACACACACACACACGGTAATTTTCTTGTCAGCAGGTTCTGCCACCGGTCACATGATTGTGTTAATTATGATTACCGTGCACTGTGGCAGATACAACATACAAACTTTAAATGATTACAGACACTCTGCCTAACACACGTACTCAGACCCAAAGTCGCACGGGAATACACACTCATCACACTCTTGGATTTGAACTGTGGCTTTTCATATTTACAACATCAAACTCGGTTGAATGAAACAAATCGCCCGACCTCACACACTGAACCCGACACACAGATGTGCGTGTTGACACTGGTGTCAACACAGCTGTTTTTTTATTTAGATTTAGGCTTCATTTGTTGCACGAGACACAAACACATCAAGTGTCTGACTACTGCAAAGGTCTGGCTGTGTGTGTGTGTGTGTACCTTCAATGTCTGCACCCTAATTTAAAGGCTTTCATATGTGTAGCGTGCTGCCCTGCGTAACCTCGCTGACCTCATCCCCGACACTACAGATCTTCGGGTCAGTGATGCGAGGGATGAGCCAAGAGACGAAGAAGGAAGTAGCTTAAGTGTTTTTTTGTCTTCGTCTGTTGGGGATCAAAGCCGGCCCCTGCTATAAGAGCTGTCTCTCATGAGGAGGATTAGTAGGAAACAAATGCAGCTCCGGCCCGGCCTTCGCCATCTCCCACTGAAGGGAGGAGCAGGAGGAAGAGGGGGAGGAGGGACGCATTCCCATGCCAGCACAGGTGGGTACATTACTAAGCGCAAGTATAATGACAACTCATTTGGAAAATATCCTGTAAAGCATTTTGGAAAGCGCTGTGTGTAGGATTGTGATATCCACACACACAATCTCACACACACACACACACACACACACCATCCGTTTGATGCTGTGATGGGTCAGTTTGTCGGGGGAAGCCCTTGTTCAGCCGAGCACCGAAGCTTGACTGCAGAGTTGAACAAGTACACTGTGACCGCCCGCTTTGGTGTGTGTTTGTGTGTGTCTTTGTCCATGTGCAGCATCTGAGTAAGTGGGAAATTAAAGGAATATTTCACGTGTTACATT
The DNA here is from genome assembly GCF_006386435.1 of Epinephelus moara. Lineage (NCBI taxonomy): Eukaryota > Metazoa > Chordata > Actinopteri > Perciformes > Serranidae > Epinephelus > Epinephelus moara. The sequence goes on from NC_065517.1 coordinate 32,046,540, forward strand.
GAATCGGTGAAGTAAACTTTCTTTTTCTCGCATGCCTGCCTGTTTATGAAGAATCCAAAAACAGAAAACTCTTGATGAATTGAGATCAGAGGTGACCACGTTTAACAACAGTGAAACTATATCTACACATTCGTTTACAAGCTCTCAAAAAAGCCGTGCAGTATCAGCCAACTCTCTTTTATCCAGTCTTATGCTCAGTGCTTCCAAAAAAGACAAACATTTCTGATGGGGCACTGAACTAAAAGTGAAACTTATCAATGCTCTCTTCAAAGCCAGACTCCATTGACAAAATCACTGATTTTACTTCGCTGAACACGGGAGCTGCTGGTCTACCACTGCCTTGATCTGTTTTTTGTTTGTGTTATTGTATGACTTAACTGAATCTGAACTAAGCCTCTAAAACACCAAAGTCACATGATGACACAAAGAAATTAACCAATCAAGGCAGTGGTAGACCAGCAGCTCCTGTGTTCAGCGAAGTAAAATTACTGTTTTTGCCAGTGGAGTCTGGCACCTTTAGTCCAGTTCCCAGTCAGAAAGGGCTGTCCCTTGGGTAAGTACTGAGCATATTACTTGATAAATGTGTTACGCTGCTATGCTAAACCCAGCTTGTGAAACCCTGTAAGATAAGGCTAGTGTTCCCTCTCTTAGTGACAGCTTACCAGCTCCAAACTGTAGCTGGGAACATGCTGGCTTATAGATTTTAGCTTGGCTCTAGCTTCTAGAACTAGCTTTTAGCAGTCCAGACCACTCCACTGGGGGAAGGATGGTGAGGAGTTTGGGTGCCGTTCACCAACAATGGCTTTATTGCAGTTTTCACCACAAAACAATAAACATGGCCTTCTAATGAGGTTTAACAGTAGCCCTGAGCTCATCTAGACACTTAATTCTGCTGACTATCATCACGCTTTGCCGCCTGCCGTCTTCACCAGGACATCCCGAGAGAGCTGCTTCCCTCCATACACAACCAAGCACACATCACACCCTCACAGGTTACCCACAAGGCCACCGCCCTTAGAGGGGCAAAAGGGTGAGCCAATAACACTAGCAAGCCCGGAAGTTAGTGCTGCAGGGACGTGTCACGTTATACGTGAGAAATGTACCTGGACTTCCCCGGGTGAGTGTAACTTTTCCTATCTAGGAATGTGTGTGGTTTACTCACCACCAGGTCACTGCTCTTGCTCTTTTTGACCAGCTTGCTCGGACCGGGCGACTCCACAGGAGTAAATGTGTATTTACATAGATAATTTGTGGTGGCATGTCAAACGCTTTCTCAGCCTATTCTTGTCTTCAGAATGTCTTACCTCCAGCGTCTTCCTCGTGGAGTGCCTGTTCAGCTCAAATGCCCCTTTGCTCTCTCTCCAGGTGCGGCTAATAGTGGCTAATGAGTCAATGCCACCAACCCCCAAGTGTGACGTCAGTGCTGACCCTCTACCTAAACACATCTACAAGACATTCAATAAACCCTCACCTTTGGTCATTAGCTCTGGGTAGTGACCGGAAGAATGAGATCGCGGATACAAGCAACTGAAATGAGTTTCCTCCGTGGGGTGGCTGGGCTCAGCCATAGAGATAGGGTGAGGAGCTCGGACATCCGGATGGAGCTCAGAGTAGAGCCGCTGCTCCTTTGTGTCGAAAGGGGTCAGTTGAGGTGGTTCGGGCATCTGATCAGGATCCTCCTGGGTGCCTCATGTTAGAGGCGTTCCAGGCACGTCCCTCTGGTAGGAGGCCCCGGGGCAGACCCAGAACACGCTGGAGGGATTATCTCATCTGGCCTGGGAACGCCCCGGTGTCCCCCAGGAGGAGCTGTAAAGTGTTGCTGGGGAGAGGGATGCCTGGGGTGCTTGCTTGGCCTTCTGCCCCTGCGACTCGGCCCCGGATAAGTAGATAAAAATGGATGAACGGATTCAATGAAACTACAAATAAAGCCATCAACAAATGAGACTTGAATTAAACTGTACGAGTTAAAAGTTCGTGAAGAGATGTTTTGATATATTGTCTTGCTGTTGTTAAATGCGGACTCCAATGACATCAATTCATCAAAAAATGTCTCCCAATTTCTTTTTTTGATTCTTTGTTTACTGTGGAGGCATGCGAGAAAAACAAACCTTTCTTCACAAATTCAACGTAACACAGGCTGAGTGACTGATATACAAATGGTCTTTGATGGGTGAGGTATTCCTTTCATTTGAAATTTTCAACAGTTTGAACTCCATTCTTTGACCAATGCACTGAAATATCTACAGATCTGTGATGCCAGTTTGTTAAATTCAGTCAATAAATATTAAAAAAACTAATTCTTCAGCAAGATGCAGGCAGAGAAACAGATTCCATAGCAGCAACAAACCCTGTCTTCATGCCCAAATTAGGCCGTCCTACTTGATATTAAACTAAAATAGAGTCGTGCAGCTGTCTGCCCCACCTGGCCAGCACCCTCCCCACACAGGTGACTCTGCCATCAACACCAGAACACACACTGTAACTGAGGCTGGCTTCTGTACAGAGTGTCTTTGAGTGTGTGTATGTGTGTGTGTGTGTGTGTGTGTGTGTGTGTTTGCACAGTTTGTACCCGTGAAGCACGCAGGACAGGAATGATGGCTGATAGATGCCACAAGTAGTATTCATTAATAGTGCTGTTCGAGCAGCGTGACCTTTCTCTTGCCTTGTGCCTCCTCCACACGGTGTATCTGCCAAAACCTGCATGGTCACGCAGTCCTAACCTTGTCGGACCATGACAGGCACGCCATCACACCGGTGATCATCATAATAAACACTGTGGATGTGTGAACATGGGACTGACACTGCAAGGTGACGGGGTGATTCCCACTGGTGCCAATAGGTCTAAATGTTTGTGCATTTATGATACACTGTGTGATCACAGAGGGACGGACAAGAGAATTGGGTCATCTGATTGTATCAGCATGTTTACTGGACCGGGACTCCCAATCCATTAAAGACCACCCATCCAGGGACCCATACTGTCCCAGTCTGAGACGGACCCAAATTAACACGTTGTTATTCAAACACAGAGAAAAGTACACACAATAACTTCAGATATATGTTTCATAACTGACCATCCACTAAGCCCCGCCCCTCTGAAGCACACTGGCCAATCATAGTATAGCATAGCATGGGGCAGCTCCAACTATGGTCTGATAAGTACACAGCTGAGCTCCATAGACTCTCATGCAATTGTTTCAAATTCTTTTCATTTTCAGGCTGTTTTTTTGGATTTTGAGCTACACACATTATAAGCCCCGTTTCCACCTGTTCCAGCAGTTCAGTTCAATTCAGTTCAGTTCAGTTCAGTTCAGTTCAGTTCAGTTCAGATCAGATCAGTACACATTTTTTCCCGTTTCCACTGTGAAAAGTTGTGGATGGTACCAGTGGAACCGTTCCGTGCCCATCCCCATTTTTGGTCCCCCCTCTGTTGGGGTACCTAGCACACAGATCTGGTACTAAAAGGTGGAGCTGTGAACACTGCAGTCTGTTGATTGGTCAATAGAGGACGGTCACTCTGCTCAGGGCTGAGCTATGTCTGGTTTTGAGGCTCATGTTGTCTGAGTGGGTGGAGGTTCGCTGCATAGATCAGCCTCACACGAGAACGGAACGAGACACCCGCTGAAGTCCCGCCCTACCACCTCTGGTTGCAGTTTTCAACGCGTCCTTTACTAACTTTTGCGGTGTTTGGTCTTGCGGGGATGTAGCCATTTTTCTGCCATGGTTCGCGTCCTGTAGGTGATATTTTTGTGGGCGTGTTACACCAAAACCTGTTTCCCCCCGGCAATATTTTTGCAAGCGCACCGTTGCTGTGGCACCGCCCAGAACGATTGTGATTGGTTGAAAGAAATACAAGCAGCCGGGGCATTTTTTTCTCCAATCTTAAAGTGAGAGTCGGCCCAGCCAGACCTTTCTTTTCTTGAGAAAAGGTCTGGTGAGCGAGACTAAAGCTCATGTAACCACTGTTCATACTGTGGAGAGTTTTATTAGTAAACTGTAACTATAAAATTAAAGTATGTTTTTTTGCCTCTTGCAGCAGCTGGAGTCTGAGAAAAAATATCTTAATTCACTGGGCCGACTGTTGGCGACTTTTAAGGTGGAACGTTAACTTGTAATGTTACACAATGCATGAGATGAAGAAGTGAATCCATCAACACACCTTAAATTTCACTGTGACAACTTTGACCATCTCTTTAGTTTTTATATGACATACACTTTTAGTAATGAGTGGATCTTCAACCATTTATATATATATATCAAATCCAGCCGGGTTATGTGAACTGCATATATTCAAATCCTCAGTTGCAGAAAAAAAAAAAGTTGCAGAGCGTCGTTCCTGTGGGCTCCGGCAACACTAAACCCCTGAGCTTGCCTTAAAAGCACTAAATGCACAAACCTGCTATTTTTAAATATCCCATGCAGAGAGACTCTCACTGCAGCCTGTTTGATTTTGTTCTGAAAATGTTAGCGTGCAGCCTCGTTCTGTGGACGATAAACGAGGTGCAGACTTCCATCTGTGTCACTGGTGATGAGGAAATACAGTGAGTGCTGGACGGAGCAGTGAGTGACAACAACCCCGCCCTCATTTAAGAGTACTGTTTGCAGTGGAAACACTAGGGTTTAGGTACCATGTCTGAAGGGTTACTGTTGGTTCCAAAGATACCATACTGAAAGTGTTGGGTGGAAACGAGGCTATAGTGACAGTTCTTACCTGGAGACGTTGGAAGGAGATATACGTTTCAAAACCAAAATCAAACCCTTAAAAGAATAGGGTTGGCTAGATAGATAGCAAGCTACTGAAGGTATAGCCAGCTGATTGTGTACCCATGCTGCTTAATCTAACTGAGCTAACAGTGTGTAGCATCTCCATATTGACCAAAGTTTAAACATTTATATCTGTATAGGCTTTAAATTGATGTTTTACGGTATTTCCCAAAATGTCAGTTCTTTTAGTAGAAACTATTTTACAATAAAATAACACCAAATCACAACAATTACAATATAACCAATAAAACAGCATCTACTGATACAGAAAATATAAAAGAGGCAGAAAAGTGAGGCAGTGCAATAACACAGGGCACACAGGTCTAGTTCAGAAAGAAAATAGTTCCTACATGAAACTGCTCACAACAAGGTCTGTGGATTATCTTGCATAATCGGTCATGATTTCTGGAAAGAGACATTGCTGTTGAATTTTTCAAATACAGTTTTTTTCTTTGAGCACCACAAGCTGAGTGCCATCTAGTTCCATTATACTGGAGAGAAGGCAGACATCTCTATGGCCAATATCTCAAATACTCTGCAACTCACACCAAAACAATCTAGATTGAACAACAACTCTACAGGTAAGAGGAAAAATATGTGTTTTTTATTTTGGGGTGTACTGTCCCTTTAAGATGATAGACATTTGTCTTTATAAGCCAAGTTTCTGAGCTGGCTGCAACATAAAAATAAACAAATGTAAGCACCCAAAGCCCAGACTGCAGGCAGCAAATTAACTCTGTGTTCACCCACAGGCCTCAGCACACTATCACAGTGTTGTTCGGGGGTTACCAGGCTCGTAGCTGCGCCGGGTCAACACACATTTCTTTCTAAAGTGACAAGCAGAGGGGCTGACATGTTCAGAGCTGTTTCACTTTGTTTCCTTTTTATACACAAACAACGTCCCACTGTCATCACTCCATCCTTCAAATACCAAAGGGCCCCCCTTAAGAGTACGGTCTCAGCGTTGGCCTCTGGTCGGGCCCCATGATTTCTCCTGGAGAGCACGTCCCCAAGGAGGGAACTTTTACTCAATGCAAGCTCAGAGATTTTCTCCTCTCTGGCTTTTCTGTAAACACACTCACATCCAGAATAACAGAGTAAACCCAAACACGCTCCGCTGGTCTCGCTGCTATCACCACGTCCTCACACAGAAAGTTTCTCCTCATTGAAAGGTGCCTTCAGAAGGACAATGTCCACCTCCCCCTCACGTCTTGTGACATTAGGATTGCATTTCACCCTGACTGACACAGCAACACACCCTCCCTGATTGTGTTTTACAGCTGGTAGTCAATCTCTCACCCTGTAAACCTGCCGGCCAGTGTCAGTGTGTGTTAGTGGGAGTTTTCTCACAGGTTATCACTCTCACAGCTGTTTTTTCTTGTTCTCTGGCTGTAATTTAAGCTACTCTGCGATGATAATGGATTTAACAGGTTCCTTTTAACAGAGCTCTGACCAGATGTGCTCTGCAGCCCCAGGACAGACTGTTAAGTATCACTTTGTCTTCATTTCGTCTAAGGTGGTCCTCCATTTTCAACCAGGTAACACTCACCTGGAGGTCCTCGACACGCCTCTTTATTCCCCTTCACTTTTATGACTTTTATGGCCTCATCTTATCCTCTCTGAACTGTTTCCTTTACAGCTCATTCGCCTCAAATACTCCAACTTTTAAACTCAACTCAACAGGACGCCGATGTGCCAATAATCTTGTTTTCAACTCCTATAGCTCCTATAGCCTATAGCGCTTGGGTAGTGACTTGCGGCGTTAGACACTGACAAAAAAAGCCTTCCTTTAACATCGGCATGATACGTTGCCGGTGGGTTATAGTTGACAGGGGGAAACGCAGTGGGACAAGAACAACAGTTAAGGCAGTGAAAGTCCAAGTAGGGCCAGCGTGAGGGGTGGTGGATGGGTCCAACAAACACAGGACATTCACCCGGGAGAGCAATGTTCATGTCCCTTAAGATTATAAAGCCAAACCCTGTTCTTTTTTCCCTAAACCCAACCACGTGTGTTAGTTGTTGTGGGGAAAAAAAAAAAAAGTCAATTTGCGGTGTTGCACCAACATACGGACATAGTGCTTTTATTTTGAAAGTGACTGTATGTAAACGGTAAATATCCTGTGAAAACAGAAGTGTATTTTGAAAGAAGGCAATGCATATAACAGGCCGAACTTGACACGGTGTCCCAGGAAGTCAACAACCAACACACCCAGGGTACCTTGGACGTCGTATCTGGACGTAGACAGTCCATGACCAAACGCTGATATGTGACAAAGTCGGAGTGAGATTGTGTTGATGGTTCAACAAATTGGCGCCACTACTAGTAAGGTTAAGTTTAACCCTTTAAAAATGGACATCCCGTGGACAGCCGCGGAAGGTTTTTGTTTGCAAGATGTTTTAATAGATCTTGATTAGGAACTATAATAGCAAGAGCATTCATTCTTTGTGCAGCAGAAAGGTAAGGGGCCGTGCACACGCCCTGTCCTCAACTGCCTGGAAAACATGAGGTCAAGTGCTGGGCGCTACTCTTGTGCCTTTTTTGTGCCAGCTTTCAAGAGCATGGCAGCAGGTCGCGTCTGAGGTTGCTAACAACTTTAACAAGTATCATATCATAGCCTATTTACCTGAAAACCTGAGTGCAGAGCTGATCTTCTTCCAGGCGCTGTTTGTGTGTAGGTCTATATTTTGTAAAATCTGATATAAAAACGTATAATTTTTGTTTTAATTATACAGTTTCTACTAATATTGATATAATGGTTTATTAACCTACAAAACCTTTTAGCATGGGTTGTGCAGATTTTAGGGATATGAAGTATTTGAAGATACTCCAAGAAATGACATCACAGTAAGCAAAAATACCAATGTAGGCACTAGTCTACCATTTCTATTGCCGAGTTCAAGGGGTTAAGAGAAGAATCATAGTTAAGCGCTGTCACTTTACCTACTTAACATAAAGTTACATACTGGATGTAAAGTCACGTGTCGGTTAGGTAGAGTCTAATCTCTCAAGACAGATTCTGCAATTTACATTGTGTTTGAACATGATGCGCTTTAGCCAATCACAATGGAGGGGGCGTGGCCGAGACGTGCAGGTGTCCCCAGGAAATGTGTACCTACAGAAACAGCAAGCTCCGCGTCCATAGCGACCGCTCCACCCAAAACGTGGTCTCGTCAACATGAATTTTTTTTTTTTTTCCAGCGGATGTCTGAGTTACAAAGTTTCACGGACCGTTTATTGAGTTATTACCTTATTTTTTACACAGTCTATGATTATTACAGACACTGCTAACAGCTAACGTTAACAGCTAACGGTTAGCCCAGCTAATCTACGATAACCATGTTAACAATTACAAAACGTGCACACAGAAATAGTAACGTTTGTTCAGTCATTGTGTTTATAGACTTAACAAACATCAGATTAGTCTACACGGTGATATAGTGACGTGAAAAATGTGATATATAGCTAAACTCTGCTGGTTTTCTACCCGAAGTATTTGTAAACAACACAGCGATTCCCTGGGGGCACCGCCGGAAGTTAAGGGCGTGAGCAATCGCCGAGGCTCCTGCACTTCCGTTAGTCGAAAAACTCCGGGCTGTGCCTCCAGAGGTAAAGGAAGGAATTTTTTTTTTTTTACCGATGGATTTCCAGATTGGGTAGAGTCAAGTATAATTGCCTCGGTTAGGTTTAGGAAAAGAAATATGGGCATCGTCAGGTTACATACGCAACTTAAATTTACGTCCTTAACATAACGTGACAAGTTATCATAAATTAACTCAAAGTTAACTTGGATTCCCACAGGACACGAGCACCAGTCTCCTGAACGGACATGTTTGTTTGACCCATCCACCACCCCAACCTGTCTCCTCACGCTGACTTTTGCTTTTTATACTGCTTTTTTCTGTACTCTCAACAGCGCATTGTACTTTTCATAAGTATACATACAAACAATGCATTACAACAACCTGGCAAAATCTGCATACCAGCACTTCTAACGCTCACTTATTAACACAAAGTTTAAGGCTCCACATAACCTCACAGGTGTTTTCAGTTATGTTGCTGATGAGACCCACAAAGCTCCTCTGGGATTTATGTGAGGTCATCATGTACCTATAAGAATGATAAAGTTTTAAATGGCCTGACAACTAAACAGGAGAGCTAACAGAGGAGCCCCCAGAGTACCACTGCTGCACAGGATAATAACCCATGTGTACAATTTATCATCTTTTGTGCTTATAAGATAAATCATCTTAAGGACCTTGAGGGCTCCTTAATTTAACACTGAAAGGTGCCATTCTGCAAAGTGAGCACTTTTACTGTTGATATATTTTGCTCATTATACTAATTTTACTCAAGTAGAACCTCAAATGCAGAACTTTTTATTGTATTTCACCACTGTGGTGTTGTTGCTTTTACTTTGGTACACAATTAGAGAACTTTGTCCACCTCTGTGATAAGACAGAGCTGTTGGAGGAGAGATCAAAGAGGCTGTTTGCCCCACCTTCAATGTTTGCCATTTAAAATAGGTATTAACACCTTTAGACGTGATCAATGACACTTACAAAGTACAAAGTAGTCTGTCTCAAGCATACTGCAGCCCTGACATCTGAATGCATGCTAAGTGCTTTCTTACCTGTAGTCCACTTGTAACAACTGTTCGCTCCAAATTCCTACAAAAGCTGGGACACCTTAAAAATGTAAGTTCCCCTGTTGCCTTAAAAACACACTTCATAGACTGTTTAAAATAATGGATTTATTAAAGCCTTGAGTTTGGCATTTTGGCCATCGCCATCTTGTTTTTTGTTTGTTTTTTTAAGCCAGAGGTGACCCTCTGTTGGGGTACCTAGCACACAGATCTGGTACTAAAAGGAGCTGTGAACACTGCAGTCTGATTGGTCAGTAGAGGAGGGTCACTCTGCTCAGGGCTGAGTTGTGGCTGGTTTTGAGGCTCATGTAACCACTGTTCATACTGTGGAGAGTTTTATTAGTAAACTGTAACTATAAAATTACAGCATGTTTTGTTGCCTCTTGCAGCAGCTGGAGTCGGAGTTAAAGATAACTTCATTTACTGGGCTGACTGCTGGCGACTTTAAGGTGGAACGTTAACTTGTAATGTTACACAATGCATGAGATGAAGACGTGAATCCATCAACACACCTTAAATTTCACTGTGACAACTTTGACCATCTCTTTAGCTTTTATATGACATAAACATTTATTAATGAGTGGATCTTCCAGTGTTTATATACTAATTTTGCCCGGGTTATGTGAACTCTGTATATCTAATCCTCACGAAAAAATCCTCAAGAAAAAAAGAAAAGCGTCGCACAGCGTCGCTCCTGTGGGCTACAGCAACACTAAACCCCTGAGCTTGCCTTAGAAACACTAAATGCACAAACCTGCTATTTTTAAATATCCCATGGAGAGAGACTCTCACTGCAGCCTGTTTGATTTTGTTCTGAACATGTCAGCATGCAGCCTCGTTCTGTGGACGATAAACGAGGTGCAGACTTCCATCTGTGTCACCGGTAATGAGGAAATACAGTGAGTGCTGGACGGAGCAGTGAGTGACAACAACCCCGCCCTCATTTAAGAGTACTGTTTGTAGTGGAAACACTAGGGTCTAGGTACCATGTCTGAAGGGTTACTGTTGGTTCCGAAGGTACCATACGAAGGTGTTTAGTGGAAACAGGGAACTACAGTTTTGGCACTTTTGTGTCATTTTACAGCCCTGGAGGTTGCCATTTGGTCATAAACCATAAAAAACTCACAAATACTCTCATTAAAGACATGGGTGTATTACCAAACAGTTCTACTGGGCTGAGACTCAGGAGCCTTAGGGCTCAGGGGGCCCCTAAGTCAGAGCCTCTGCGTGAAGTCGCTGTTATTAACTCTGAATTTCTTGTCAAAGGGCTTAGTCATTCATGTTAATAACAGAGCCCCAAAAGTCCTAACAAAAAGGGAACACTGAAGGAGTAGCCTAAACACTCACTTTGAAGATCTGACAAGAAAGAAACCATAAAGACGTATTTTAAGTGAGTGTTAATCCACTCAGTTTGTCTATAGGACTTCAGCTCTGTGGGGAGAAACAACAGCTTGTTGTACTTGCTTGATGGGGGTGTAGGGGGCCTTTTACAGACCAAGGGGACCAGTGTATCATAATCTGCCTTTGATTCAAGAGGATTAATGTTGGGGATTATTTGACAAATCAACCAGGCTCCAATCCAAGAATTCTGAAACATGATCACCCGTGAGGTTGTAGCTACTCTGGACATTTTTGAGAGGTAATATTTCCCAGGTTAACAAATCTTCCTTCGAACAAGTATGATAATGGAGTTCTTGCGTTCACTTTATGAAGCATCTCAACCTAAATGACCACAAAGCCAGCGTTTCTATGCTGTTAACCTTTCCCAGATGTGCGAGTCAACAGAGAGAGGAGGGTGTGGACGAAGAAGGTGCAGCAACAAGATGGGAAAACGGCGCTGAAAAGACGAGTGGAGCGGAGGGAGAAGGAGAATATAGCTGGGTGAGTGAGGAGGGGGAAAGAGGCTGTCGCTGCCTCCAGGGGTGAGGCAGGGGGCCAGAGGTGAGAGAGATGGGGGTCTCTGCTGTCTGGGTGGTGGGACCACAGGGAATGACAGAATTATTAGGACGAGCATCTGACAGGAAATAAATACAGTGTGGGCAGAATCGCCGAGAGGCACTCAGCCAGACATTGTTGAAAACTACAATAAACTGTGTAGTATATGGGTTAAGAAAACTTTTCATAGCGTGCTGCACCAGAGAATTCATAACCTCTGCTGCTCAGACTGAAAGTACATCATTTATTTCTTCCACAGGGCATCTTACTCTCATTTAGATGTTCCTTCATTTTATTTATTAACTACACTGTTTACTTTGTCCAGTTTAATAAAAACTGTTAATTACAGATCATTCTTGAAGCAAAAGACTAATTTAACTGCATGCTAGGAAAAATTGCTTCATTAATCTTGTCCTGGTGGTGTTTGTTGAGGTTGTTGGGACCAGTAGTTCACCTTGATGAGAATAATTGGAGGTGTAACGATCTACTACAAAAAGTCCATTCAGGGAAATCACACAAAAAGCAAAGTTTATAAATCCAAGCAGCGTCAAAAATCAAGGGATCAGACAGACTGAAGAGCATGAGCACACCAGGGCGACAATGACAGTCTGAGAGGCTGTCCACACCATAAAACCGTGACTCTTTGCTCACGGTTTGGCCTTTTATCCACACGTAACCGCAGTTTTTTTTTTTGTAACCGGAGTTATTTGTAACCGGAGTCCAGGGTGAACTTTTTGGAAAAGTCCGGTGTCAGCAGTCATGTGTGGACAGGATAACCGCAGTTATTTTGTCTCGTCTCCATTGTATGACGTCACAGTGTGCGACGTAAACAGAAAACAGCTGTGTTATTACCCGATCCAGTGTGTGCGAGAGACGATTTGAGGATGGACCCAAACAAAAAACTGCTGCTATTTAGCAGCATATCAGCACTTCTTGGCTGTATCATACAACTAACGTTGTTGTTTTTCCAGGAATGACGTTTTACTGCCTTCTGATTGGCTACAATGGCCTTACAGTTAGGAGTTATATCGCCACCTACTGCTTTGGCATGTGTATTACATTGCTTGATAGTGGAATTTGCGGTGTCATGTGGACGGAGGTATTTTTATTACACGGCTCATATGGACGGCTTCAGATTGCAACCAGCTGAAATTGAATTCCTTCAGTGTTCATTGTTCAGGAGGTTTTTGCAATGAGCCGAATTATCCACAGATGTCTCCTCCAAAACAAACAGATCAAGTGAGTAAAAACTGATAAAAACAGTGAATAAAGCAGCTTCACATGACAAATGTCTGCTTCTTCTATGCTGTTTGGCAAGTTGCAAACTGACGGCTCACCTAGAGCACGCTATGTCTGGTTACCTTTTTTTATTTAAACTGGTAAAACTCTGAATAAAGCAGTTTCACATTAAAAACCAGTGTTTCTGGTGACATGTTTGGCATGTCGAAAATGGCCGCTAGCCTAACACCTAATGTGGACTAACCTTTTCTCTGATAACTGAAGATGCAGATGTTCAGGAGGTTTTTAGCAGAGGTCTCCTCCTCTCCAAGACAAATGGTTCTGGTGATTTAAACAAGGAAAAACACTGAATAAGGCAGTTTTATGCTGAATAATTTGGGTTTTTAAGATAGGTACAATCGATGGCCCTCTCACAATACGAATGGCCCTATTTAGAGCCAGCATTTGGTTTGTCCATTCTGAGCTACTGTAGAAACATGGCGGTGAACCTGATGATCTTTATAGATCTCCCTATATAGATATAAACTAATCATTCTAAGGTAATGAAGACACAACTATTCTGGTGATTATACTATACTATTTCAGGTGATTTTGCACAAAAAAACCTCCCATACTTATACCAATATATTCCCCTAAATCCTACACACTGGACCTTTAAACTAGTAAACCTAAGGTACCCATTGGTACCAACCAGTTTATCAGGAAGGGCGCTAAATAGCACTCTAAAGTTAGGTTACGTTTTGGCGAGCCAAGAACTGCCATGGCCATTTTCGACAGGGTCCCTTGAACTGTCACCTCAAGATATCTGAATGAAAATGGGTTCTATGGGTACCCACCAGTCTCTCCTAAACTTTTCCCAGTAAATATTTGCTCCTCACAATCAATGTACCCCTTCAAATTAAAGCTGTATATTTGTCTTTTAAAGGAAAAGGACAACCAGCCTATTTGAAGAGCAATGAATCACATAACATACACATAAGTAAAACATTAAAACAGGATTGTTGTGGACAAAAAATGTCAACTGTACTAGTATTTGTCTATGTAAATAAAAAAACAAAGTATATCAGTATGTGGTTTCAGCTTCAAAAACAGACAGAAGGTCTGTGTCGCCGTAATGTGTAGCTACATTACTGGTGAGGTGCACCTCAGGGTACAGCATGGGTTCAGGCATAGATTCAACACAGAAGTATAAATCCTGCATTATAGGGGTCACTCGGGACCCCTTCCTTCTTTTCTCCTGTCAGTACATTAGTCACATGATCGCAGCCGTCAAAAATACGTGGATTATACACAATTTACCAGCTCATAATTTTATGGGATATGTATGAATTTTGGTACATTACTTTTTGTAGGAAACGTACGAACAGTGCATGAGAACAGTCTGGACTCCTTAACTTTCTATATTGACAGTTTTCAACTTGCCTATGTGCCTTAACAACATAATCAAATTCCTGGACACCCCAAAATTGTCAGAGGCCCCTTCTGGCCACCCCTGTGACAGATTTCTGGGGGCGCCACTGTTTGGGACATCACTGCATGGGCCACGTTCCATCATGTTGTGTCTAGATGTGTTGTGATGTGTTGATTAACAGATGGAGCAGGAAGACAACTGGATACCTCAGTAGCTCCACTGCTGCAGGGTCATCCATCCTCTCTGTCACTTGTACAAGGATATGTGAGAGGTAAAGAATGAAAGGCATGGAGAGAACAAAGACAGAAGACAGCGGCGACTTTGAAGAATCCCACTCGTATATGTCATTGTCAAGGGTTTTCAGCCAAAGCGGACTCGGGGACCCCTAAGCAACACAAACAAACAGCAAAAACACTCCACGGCACTGCTTCTGACACAGCCAGGGAACGACATGAAAGAACATTTTTCTCATTCTGCTGAAGGCATGACTTATGTGGCATCCTTTTCAGTTTGCAACTTCTGTTTTTTCAGACACAGCGTTGGCTTTCAGCAACCCCCAGTGTAACAATTAGTAAGGCTAACGCAAAGGCAAAGAAAAATCCAAGAAAAATGCTCAATTAGCTTCAAACAACTGAAACATTATCCGGTCGTGTTCACAATTTAACTGGCTTAAAAGTCTGGACATAAAAATTGGAAACTGGTTGTAGCTGTGGGGGTAACTAGTCGTGTTGCCTTGATGTGGTTTTGACATCCTAGAATGACTCCATGATAATGAAAGCAAATGACTGTGCTAATGCTTCCTGGCCAGGAGATCAGGATATCGCTCATACAGTTTGTAATACTTCCTGACCACTAAACACACAGACAGCAGAGGCCTTCCAAGAGCTCTGTGTGAAAAGTAAATCAAAAGAAATGGATGTTAGAGTCTTCAAAGTTTGAGTCAAGGTATGAGTCAGTTTAAGACTAATCAACTTAGTTGCGCTGGATCAAATATTTATTGAACTAGTATCTTCAGCCTCCAGTGTTTTGTTTTACAAGACACTTTTCTTGGAAGTCTAAAGGAAGCTGAATCCAAGTCACTGAACTGTTGTTTTGATTGAAGATCTCTCACTGTTTATCCTAGCAGTAGTCTGGTTCCAGACCTCTAAATTGCTGCTCAGATCTCCAATTTCTTCAGTGATTCAACTGGGTCAGTTGTTGTGCTGCCGTTTCTCTGGTTGGAGGAACCATCAATCAGCCAATCAAAGCTTTGTGAGCAAGGTTTAAAATGAGAGCGTCATCGTGCCAGAGCCAGACCTGTTTCCATGCGCTTAAAAACAAGACAAAAAGGTCATCCATACCAAGAGTTATAATAATGTGAGCATTCATACTGATGAATGATAATGTTCTGCAAAGTGGCGCCAAGCACGAAATGCACACTCCAGCTGTGTTGCTGGCTTAGGATATGATTGGCTGTTAATGTTTCTATTGTTTATCAAATCACTCTGAAAGTTATCCAAGTGATATTGTATATTGTGATATGGACTCCGTCATCCAGTTGAGTCAGAATGTTTTTGAACATATTTTACTTACCCCTAACTGCCAGGGCTGGTACCTGCGGTTATTCCACAGGCTAGTTAATAACATGTCGGGCAGGAAATCCAAAGTGTGGGATCATTTTGAGAAGGTGAAGGACGAACCCAAGGTGATATGTAAACTCATCTTCATTGGTCGACTACAAACATGACGTATCATCTGAAACATGGAAGTAGCTACATGCCCATTAGCCCACAGCGTCATTAACAGGCGGCTTGCTCAGTGTGCGACGTGCACTTGTAGATAAAATATAGGCCTATATTAATGAAGGTTCATTAGTACGGTTTTGTATTTCTCTGTTAACAATGTTAATGTCACACCTTCAACTCAAACCATTGTGTTGCCCCGCCCAAAATCACCTTCAACTCAAACCATTGTGTTGCCCCGCCCAAAATATATCATCTAATAATTAAATTAATATCATAAACATGCGGGCGACTAGTCGACTAATGGCCCTAAATGATGACTATTGGTCAACTAGGAAAATTCACAGTCAGGAAGACACAATCACAGGTATCCTGGGGGAAAGTCCTGTGTTTGTTTGACCACTTCACCACTGCGACCTGCCTCCTTACATGGACTTGCAGTCTTCATATTACTCACTTTTTTACTCCTGTCAGCACATTGGTCACCTGATCGCAGCCTTCCCGATTATGTGGGTTACATACCTATTTTGTGCGTTACTTTTCATAGGTATACGTATGAACCATGCATGAGAACAGCTTACAATAGTTGTTGAGACATTTCAATCTGGACCAAAGTGACCAACCAACATCTCCATTCATAGAGCTGCTTGTGTGGCTGAAAATATGACAACCATGAATAAAAAATGCTCCCTCAAAGATTTCCCCCAGCAACAAAGCAGTACTTCTGTTCCTTAGAAACCATAAATTTAAGATAAAGTTTCCCAAATCAATTTTGACGATGCAAATTAAGATCCAGAATACAAGCTTGACGCATGACTGCACAGTTATTATACAGTACATGTGTTTTGGGAAAAGAACAGAGGTCCTCAATTAAAGAGGGTCAAGCAGTGATCACTGTGCAACAGGCATGAAGTTAGAGCAACATCCGTGAAAGGTATACGTTCCGCTCTGTACCATACGGACCAAATATCCCTACAGTGTGTTAAAATGAGCATGTAATACAAATGAGTGTCCGCAACAGCCAAAGGGAGTGTGTGCCTATTCATCAACATTATCTTTAGCAATCTAAAAAGTAATTTTACTCTGTATGTTTTTTTTTAAATGTGACCACCATGCTTCCATGAAAAAGAGGTAATTTAATTTCCAGCAGGGCCTCAGTCCACAGAGGCGTTCTCTGCTTGGAGCGGATCCACCAGGATCCCCTGCCAGGATCACAGACCAACACAGGCTCTCTGTTGGGACATGGCTCTTGCTCTGGGTACATTTCTTTAATAAAGCCATTTTTCTTTTCTTTACAATTTTTATTGTACCTGTGGAAGATGACAAAGACAATTTTATTTCCATGTTAAAAGGCTGGTTGTGAAGGCTGCGCCCCTGGACATGTGCCCTGAGGTCCCTCTAAACTTTTACTACGTCCCAAACCTATTTAATGTGAATACAACAATAACATTCTTGCGTGCACGTCTTAATAAGTCACTGGGGATGTAAGTTATTGTGATTTTCATTATCCCTCGGTTCACTGCTGGGATTCAGCCATATCTCGAGAATGAGGTAAGGAAATTATACCCCTGTGTGGGACGAAAGATAACTGTGGTTATAGTGCTTCCAATGGGCCGTTGTATGAGCTATATAAACATATTACAGGGATTTTGGCCATTGTAAAACTTCTAACTGATAAAGTAAGCTGTTCTGTTTCAGTGTCTGAGGAAAATGTATTTGAAGATAACACGGAAACACTGCTAACAAACACTGCTTTCAAAAGGCAGACCCCTGGGGTCTTTGGTTTGATTGGCAGT
This sequence comes from Epinephelus moara, assembly GCF_006386435.1. Taxonomy (NCBI): domain Eukaryota; kingdom Metazoa; phylum Chordata; class Actinopteri; order Perciformes; family Serranidae; genus Epinephelus; species Epinephelus moara. The sequence continues at coordinate 32,064,049 of NC_065517.1, forward strand.
CAATGTGATTGCAATCTGGCAGGAGTCCCGGAGAAATGTTCAGAGGCCAGTTTCATATACTGTATATGGTCAGGTTAGAGGTTGTCTGTGTCTTGTTCAACAGAATTAGTGCCTGGATGGACAGCGTTCTGTTGAGTCCTCCGCAGAACCGTGGAGAGACACATTAAAGGAAAATTCCAAGTTTATTTCGACCTGCTGTATGTCCTGTAAATGTGACGTTATGGCTTGTGCCAACTTTGAACTCGTCGCCTCCATTGTAGAGATCCTGGTAACCGAGGACTCACACATAACAACATATATTGGGGCAAGCTTTACGCGCCTCCTACAGCTCCAACACTTTTCTCCAAATCTGACTGAAAGTAAGTACAGATAGTAGATACCTGGAACTGCCTTCACGCTTGTATAGGGATTTACGCTTGCACAGTGTTAATGACACTCAAAAAACTAAATGCAATCAATGGCGGATTATCACCTTACATAGTCATTTTACACTTCGATACAAAGGAAGAGGCGACACAAAGAATGAAGGCAGAGAGGCACAGGAAGGAAACGTTCGCTGCAGAGAACAGGACCTGTCAATGCCAGATTTGGAAAATAGATTTGTCCACGATGAGAGTGATCGCAGCTGTACAACAAATGAATCCTATCAACATCGTCCTGCAGACTTTAGACCCTTTTAAACAGTCTGTTCAAGGCAGGAATGTTGCGTCATTGGCACAACTACGTTATGGGGGGAAAGAGTTGTTCCACCTGCAAGCTAGAACTGAGGGTAGTAACGGCGCCAAAGAGACATTTGTAAATCAGTGGATACATTTTTTTGAGCCTTACAACACCTGCGAAATAACATGTCATTATCAAGATCAGATCTATTTGGTTTAATAAATTTTGGAAAGTCTAGAAGAGTTGCACGATTAAATCATTTTATCTCCATTCAAGTTGGCAGGGGGCTAAACCAGGAAGTTTAGCCCCCTGCCAACTTGCTAAGCTTGCTCTCCGGGACCTCCTTACCTTCCAAGCTAACAACGAGATCTGCCACATAAAAGGGATGGTAAATGATTGCATTCTGATTTGTATTTTTATGTTATGCAATTCTTACTGTTAAGAAAGCCCCGCCCGCTTAATGGTAAGCCGCGTTCAGACCCAAGATTTTCAACGAGATGGGTTAAAACAGGAAACTACTTTCTGCAACGTTCTAAAAACCTGCTGGTTCACACCAGTGCAACTATATAAGATGGTGTATCATCTCTATGCAACAACTCTCTGTACTTCTGTTCTGATTTGCAGCTTTTCAGGTTTATTTTGTGGCTGAATATAATTTGTAGCTTCTTAGAATATGAATGAGGATAGTGATAGTGAGATACTGGCTACAGCTGCATTTGTAGTAGTGATGAAACAGAAACAAAACGAGCATCAGATGAACTGTATTCATAGTCAGTACTCCACAATAATATTAATAACCAGCACCAATTAATCAGTCCATGAGAATGTGTGTGTGTGTGAGGGGGCATAAGCACATACAGCGAGCAGCAGCGACCCACCGTCAGACACCGGCACACCGTGAGGACAGAAACAACGGGCTCGGCGGGGATGGAGCACCTGCTGCAGCAAGTGAAGAGGCCGTCTGTGGTCAATTTTGACTTGACCAGCGGACTTCACTACAAGCTGACTGGCTGTTGAAACAGGGTGACATGCTTTACGTTCTAAAACCAGACTGGCCAGTTCACACCGCTGTGACTTTTCTCTGCAGCGTTCTAAAATGGTTTCGTCTCGTTGTGAATCTTTGGTCTGAACCGGGCTTCAGATGTCACACTGGAGGCTGAAGCTGTTGTGCTACACATGAAGCCTGTCATGCCTCTTTTCAGAACACGGCATGCTATGTCAAATCACACACTCGGGTGGCATTATGTACAATCTCTCTGTAGAAAGGGCTTTTGTTTTACTTTCCCAAAATCAACTGGTCGTAAAGTTGTTGGTCAGCGATAGGGTTTGTGAATTTTGTCATCTTATTCTCGCTATTCGGACACTTGCAGGTATTTGTTTGCTACTTCTTCTCAAGCACAAACACACGCTAACTTGTAAACTATCCACCAAACTGATGCACAAGTTGCCCTGGATGTAGAAGTTAGCATGACCCATACAGCTACAACAGCCACATTCATGGGAAGGTTAAAATAAACCTCAATTACCCCATAAGATATTAAACATAGCCTGTCAGATATTGTCGTGGGACTGAGTGTGACCAAAAACAGAGCAACTGAGGCAGATGTTTTACATCTGGGTTCATATCTATTAACATTCAGAATAAGAGGACAAATCACAGATGAAGTGAGGTCATCTCAAGTATTTGTAATTTACCGAACAATGTGACAATGTCCACCTCAGAGGGCTTCATAAAATAAAAAGATAAAAGAGCGCACGTTTGAGTACAAACAAACACCACAATCAAGTTAATCTATTTGAAGGTTATATATAGACTTGCAAATTAAAATATAAAATACAAGCTTGAGGAGTTACAGCCCCCCTAGATCAGTTTATAAATACAAATATTCAAAAGGACGAAAATGTCATTTACATCATATATATTATAGTTAAGATGCTCTCTTCCATGTGAGACCGGCTGGAATAGTAAAACAACTTTTCATACAGGATCTGTTACAGTTGGGAAATGAAACTGCCCAAATATTTGCAGTTAAAAACAGTAAATCCCACCAAATATACTGTGGAGCCTTCACTTACTTGTAACAGAGTTGCAAATATTTTGACAGTGCATGAGTTTAATGATGTTGGACTATCCTATTACTAGTGGCATGCAAACTCTATACCTCCTGTCAGTGAATGCTCCGTTGCCTCGGGCCAAGCAGATATTACTTCAGGGAAAAGAATCCCATTCAGCAGGCAGGTAATACTGTCTGTGTCCTCAGAGACTGTTGTCTGCTATCTGGATTTGAACAGCGGCGTTCACAGCCCAGAGCGCCAGAGTTTAACATGATTTTCTGGATGATGACAAAGGTATGTCTTCCTTGTAAGTGTGGCCTATTGTGTTAAAGCTATAGTATATCTGTTTCACATTACTGTGCCTCCCCTGGTTTACCCTGCAACTCATTCAACATACAGCTCCAATAATCAGAGCCACATTTCTGCTGCAGGGAGGCAGCTTTTTGGACTGGGATACATATGAAGTCCAGGTACTGATCATACTGTCAAATTGCAGTGGATGATTATTCTGTGCTGGTTACAAAGTCTCCTGGAGCAGGCATATACACGAAGTGCAAAGCAGGGTTAATCATAAATGCTCTGTATATCCTTCAAAGGAGTTGTTTGACATTGTGGGAAATTTTGGGAGAAGATTGATACCACTCTCAAGTTTGTATGGTAATTATGTAGTTAGAGCGAGCTGCCAGGTAGCTTAGCTTAGCAACTGGAAACAGGAGGAAACAGCTTGCCTGACTCAACCCAATCGCCAGAAAAAATGTTGGCCTTGAACATTTCTGCAAACCACTGATATGTTACATTTGCAGGTTGTTATGTAGCACAACTTGACATTTCAACAATGCTGTGGTTAACATGTGGTTAGGTTTAGGAACAAAAACCACTTGGTTAGGGTTAGGAAAAGATCATGCTTTGGCTTAAAATACAAAGTTTAGGGACACAATCCTTGCTGGAAAGGCAACAAAGTCTTGGTGAAAAAAAGCTTGTTATGCCCAAAGAAGCTACTGAAAAAACAGTGATGGATCGCTGCAAAAAAAAAACATGGTTGGTGCTCAAAAATCCACTGCAAAAACAGTGACAGGTTGCTACAAAATGCCCACGTTTGGTGCCTAAAAAGGCCGCTGGATAAACAGTATGGGTCACTACAAAACCCATATTTGGTGCCCAAAAAGCTGTAGGAAAAATAGTGACAGGTTGTGACAAAACAACCATGTTTTGTGCCCACAAATCTGCTGGAAAAACATTGACAGGTCACTACAAAACACCCACATTTGGTGCCAACAAAGCTGCTGGAAAAACAGTGACAGGTAACTACAAAACACCCATATTTGGTGCCCCAAAGCTGTTGGAATAACAGTAATGCGTCGCTACAAAATACCCATGCTTGGTGCCTAAAAAGGCAGCTGGATAAACAGTAAGGGTCACTACAAAACACCAATATTTGGTGCCCAAAAAGCTATTGGAAAAACAGTGACAGGTCACTACAAAACACCCATGTTTGGTGCCCCAAAAGCTGTGGGAAAAAAGGTGACGGGTCGCTACAAATCACCTGCATTTGGTGCCCAAATATCTGCTGGAAAAACAGTGACAGGTCACTACAAAACACCCACATTTGGTGCCCACATAGCTGTTGGAAAAACAGTGAAAGGTTACTACAAAACACCCACTTTTGGTACCCCAAAAGCTGTGGGGAAAAAAAGGTCACGGGTCGCTACAAATCACCTGCATTTCGTGCCCAAATATCTGCTGGAAAAACAGTGACAGGTCACTACAAAATCTGCTGGAAAGACAAAGATGGGTCACCAAACAACACCCACATTTCATGCCCAAAAAGCTGTTGGAAAAACAGCGACGGGTTGCTACAAAACAGCCACATTTGGTGCTCAAATAGCTGCTGGAGAAACAGTGACTGGTTGCTACAAAGCACCCACATTTGGTGCCTAAATAGGCCACAGGAAAACAGTGATGGGTCACTACAAAATCCACTAAACAAAATCTATTGTTGGTTGGTCTCTGCAGTTTGGCAGATTTGTATGAAACGTGCAAATGTAATGTATTTGTGGTTTTCAGAAACAAAATCCCCTCACCAGCATCTCTGACAGTCAGTAAATAACAAGCTATATCTTGCTTGTTTCATCTGTACAACTGTAAAAGCAACAATTTGCCATTTTGTGGGGGCTTATGTGCCAGACTATTTCTTGTCTGGGACCAGTAACTTCTTAAGGTTAAAAAATACACTAATAAGTGACCTTTAGAGGTGCTAGTACATGGCGCCTTTATACAAATGTACATACACGTGTTCACATACTGTATTTAAAGCTATTAGTGGCCTGGCTTTTGTCCAGCTTTCATTTAACGTTTGGCTCCGGGTGCAGCGCAGACACATGTTCTTTTTGAACTTTCAAAGAGATCTTCCTCAGATCAAATATCTGCAGATTTCCTGAGGATCAGCGGTAGATGAGCTCCGGTAGTGATTGAATCATACAGAACAACAACGGATAGAGCTCCTTAACTTTTAACAGGTGGAGCGGTCAATACAAAAAGAGTTCCTCAATTAGTGTCATGGAAGCTATACTGTACATCTTTGTGAAATAAAACAATGGCATATGCTCCAGGGGGATGAAAACATTTGTTCAGAACCATTATTTACTGCTGAGAAGTATCTAAAAAATTGTTTCATATAATAAGCTTTTGGTTGAGAAACATAAATCTGTCAGAGTAGAATTTTCTCTGGAGATGAGAGTGATATGAGCTATCTCTGTTTAAAAATGGAAACACTTCTCATTGTTCATGTAGGGAGTGAAGTCCTGACGTGATCCAGATGCAGCCAGAGAGCAATTTTAGGAAAAGCCTCCCTGAATACAGAACATGAAGTCAGCCTGAGATTAGATTATGACTGCAGGCTATTGTACAGATCCAGAAACACTGATTCAATGCAAAATCCACATTCATATTTTTGCCATTACTATTTTATTTAGTCATATCTATTTGCTCTGTCGGTCCACCACTTTGGTTCAGACTTAAATATAAACTATTGGATGGATTTCCATCAAATTTTGTACAGACATTCATGGTCCGCAGAAGTTGAATCCTACTCACTGTGCCGATCCCCTAAATACCTGTTGTGCCACCAGCAAGTCAAACTTTCTTTCACTCATCCAGTATATCTCAAAATCTACTAGATGGATCGACAAAAAACATTGTTCACATATTCCTGATTCCCAGATGATGCCACCATTGGGTCAAAATTACCACTTGCCTGCTACTTTGGTTTCTGACCAGTCATATCTGCGAGACAAATGACATTCCTCTCAGCCTCAGATGAGATTGTTTCCCAATGAAGATGTTCTAACCTGCTCCATGTGCCAGCGAGCATGCTGAGCAATACATTGCTAGTTTGACAAAACGCTTGCCCTGGCTCTATTTCAACCTGGTCTCATTCCAAAGTTGTCAAATAGTGGCACTTGGGCAGTGATTTCCACATCAGACACTGATGAAAACGGCGTGTGTAACGGTCCCGGCTGGCGTTAGAGGGAAAGGCAGTGGGCCAACAGCCTAAGTTAAAGGGGCAAAAAGTCAAAGAAGTGCAGGTGGCGGGGGTGGTGACATTCACCCGGGAGGTCAGTATTCGCTTCCCATATGAATGTAAAGCTAAACCCTGTTTTTTTTTTCTTTCTAAACCCAACCACATTCTTATCTTAATCATACATGGGTGTTGGCTAAACTTAACCACATGCATTTGTTGTTGAAGGAAAAAAAACGTCAAGTTGTGGTGTTGTACCAACATTTATTTTGAAAGAGACTGGATGCAAACTGTACATTTCCTGTAAAAACGGAATGTGTCGTCTATTTTGGCGACGCTTCGTGCACCTCCAACCTATTTTCAGAGCAACAGCCAGCCGTTACTTTGGCTCGATCAGGGCTCAATAAGCTTCCTAAATATTGTTGTTGCTCACACTTTCGCTTGAGTTTGCCCGCTTGCTGCCTGTTAGGAGGAGTTGTAAGATTGCATGGGAAGGTTTTGGACCCCCTTTCCAGGTTGTTTTCTCTGCCCTTTGACTACTTGTCTAACCTTAACCTGTTATATAGACATTAAACCTGGCCCTAGACCAAATTAAAACAAAGGTTTGTGCCAGTACAATTTCACTCAGAGTCATGATTTTAGTCCCCAAACCTAACCCATGTCATACTCTGCGAATACAGAGCTGGGGAACATCCTTTTCAGGGTCCCATTATGTGTTATGTAGGAACATGGGACCCCAGAAACATAGGAACAACCCCTATACCATATGTCCATGTTAGCAGTACGGCCTCATAGAGCTGTGAACTCTGAGTCTTGGTCTACTTTTCTGTTTGTGCGATTCAGATCAGTTCTTCCAGCAGTGATACCACCATTTTGACACTGTCATATTTTCATAACACTCTCACTTTACCAGCTAGAACTCTGAGTTCATATCCAAATGAAATATGTTTAGTGAAAAGGTTACCCTGATTACCCTTGCTAGAAAAAACCCCAAGTGGAAGTTCCCCATCTCTCAAACAGCTGTGGGGTCAGAAACATGAAAGAGCACATGAGACACTGATCAAATATAGGGGACATGAGGGGCCAGAGTCTTTGATGCTTTTGTGCGTATTTTGTTCCTGTACGAGCATATGGGGAGACTCTGACAACAGGGTGTTTATCAGACATGAAGAGACTTAAATCAGCTGAGAGGACTTTGTTTGTTCTTCCTGGTACTTCACTGTGTTTCTGTGTTGCCTCGCTGTTCACGCTCCTCTTTAATCCCTTTCTTTCTTCACGCCATCACAGCCTATGAAGGTCCCTTGTGAGTTCCCGGTGCTTGGGATCATTGTGCTCACAACAACAAAGAGAAAACATCCCACATTTGTAAATTGGCTCTTGCCAGTTGGACAGGTTGTCTTAAACAAGTATTTCAGCGGTGGGAGAGGAAGTCTGCTCTTCTGAATCTCGGCAGCCAACAGCGCGGGTTAAGGGCGAAACGTGTGATCCAATCTGATCTAATTAGATTTTCACAATGTTTCACACAGTTGACACCTTCCTCTAAGCTCTCTGATGCAAATCCTCTGTGTCTATTTACAGATCTCGAGTGCTGAGTGAGATCCAGGAGATTACTTTAATCATCAGCGTGACTCTTGTGAGTTGTAAGGGATTTATTAATCATAACATTGACTTGTGTCTTTTCCAAGTTCGTCCCTTGGACATTATTCCTTGCTTGTCTTTCCTTTATGGGAATTAATGTATTATTTTTAAGTCAGCCAGATGTTTAACATTGAGCCCTTTTCTGAGACCAAATAAACACAACTAGCCTACCACAAGTTTTTTTGTAAGTGAGCAGCAAGACAATATAGAAGAAAATCAATCACAGAATACTGTATAGAGAAGGTACCTGGCACCTTTGCATTAAACAGAAGAACCCAGGTAATCCGCAGAGGTGTCAAGGACGATTTGGTCTGCAGAACCAGCGCCAGAAGGAAAACCCACAAAGCAATCTGACACCAATAACAAATATACAGCATATGGTAAATTAGCTGGATTTACTTCAGAAATTTAAAACATATGTTTGAGAACTTGTGAACCAAACGCCTCCATCCAAATCTCATCTACAACACCTAAGAAGATCTGGGTGTTGCGGCTAACAGTCAAAGATGAGTGATCCACAGTAGGATGACCAACGAAAATCCCCCAATCATACTCACTTCAAGGCGGTCCAAGGAACACAAGCTTTGTCTCAACTTTAGAGACAAATATGGCGTAACGTCGGTTTACTGCAGGCAGTGCAGATAACAAAAACCACACACACATAGTTTTTAGATGTGTCTGCAGTGCAAATGCATTCATGTGAGCAGTAGTGTTTTATCGAAGCAGGCAACTTTTCATAGCCATAAAAACGAGATTATGTAACTTTAAAACAGAAATAACACAATCTAACTTGGACAAATGAAAAGTTGAATTCATAAATAATAAAACATACTTGTTCAGTTTGATAGACTACACTCACAGGTTTTGCTGCTACAGCCTTACTTGGTCTGGTATGACCAGGCTCCCATAAACACTGCTTCCAGTTTTTCCCAGTGGCCACTCGCAGTACTGCAGCGAAAGAAATCATAGGCCACCATTACAAGAGAGACGTCTGTAATGTCCTCTATACACTGTGTGATGTTAGCAATCTTATAAGACTATTGCATGACACACTGTGAGACTTGGATCTAATAAACTTTGGTACGACTTCAAGTTTGATGTGTGCAGATTGTACGATGGCTGTTTACTACTGAATCGCAGGTTACAACATACGTCAATATGCAACGTCATCAGTGTGCACCGCATCAGCATACGTCATCCATCTGCGCCACCATAGGTAGCTTGCTCACCTGGAAGTTGCAGTTCCTCCGCAATTTCCTTCCATGCAGCATCTTTTTTCTCGCGGTCATGATAGCAGCTGGAGGAAACATCAAATCAACAAGGCTTCTGCTGCCACAGCTCCACCAAACTTTCCTCTTTCTGGGAGTTCCACACACTTCTTTTTGTCCGTTAACCTCCATGGCAAGCAATCATTTGTTTGGGTTTAGCAGCAGTGTCGCAGTGACCATTGTGTCATTTCGTGCTGCATTTCTATTGGTTGATTAGTAGACGTAGGTTGTAGCAGTTGTCACACTGTGAGATAGTCATCATTAATTTCTGACACAGTCAGAATTTTATCTCAGGTTATCTTTGGTCGCAAGACGTTGTACGGCCGTCCTTGAACCTGCCGTAAGACCACCGTTTTAGAGCCACGACCAAAGATATCGCCATGTTTCTCCCACGATGGTCATCTTTCGTCCAAAATCGCACAGTGTATACCAGCCATAAAACTGTTGACAGGACACCTCGAACTTCAAACAAGGTCAATTCTGACTCTTTAGCCCTGTTTCTACCGAGCAGTACGGTACGGTTCAGTGCAGTTCAGTACAGTATCGGGTTCCCACCATTTTTCCATTTGAGAGTGGTGTCATTGATTGCAGGCACACGTATTTGGCACACACAGCTGTCAATCGTGACGTCAAACCCCCTTATCAATTTTTTATTTTTTAACCTGCAATAATTATATCCCAGCAGCAGAATACAAAGACTGACATATTTTTTTTATCCAGGTATGAGTTATTGTAAATAACTCATTTAAAACAAACTAAAGATGAACACTTGAACAAGTGTGACAAGAACCACATAAAATGACAGAAAACATCTTTGGGAAAATTTTATTTGAGTTTTTAGTTTGGCACATGTCCTGTCTGCCAACATGGCCGGGGTGGGGTTGATAATCTATGCTGCAGCCAGCCATCAGCGGGCGATCAAGATGTTTTGGCTTCACTTCTAGGGAACTGTCCAGACTCCCGGAGAGTGCGCTGGGCTTTGAAGCCAATTTTCGTAGCGGCCAAATGTGACATTTCAACTTCCAAGCCCGTCACGTGATGCCATTAGCCCAAATAAACTTTTGAAAACCATTTGGAAAGTCCAGAAGAGCTGCACAAGAAACTTGTTTCAGCCACGTTTACGTTAGCTGAGTGCTAAACCAGAAGTAGACGGCTCGGCTGCTGGAAGTCTTCAGTTTACTTGCTCTATGGGCCCAGTGATGCAGATGTAGTGCCAATCATCCGGGTAATTTTATGTAGAGCAGTTGAATTCTTTTGGCTTCATGCGTCACGGAGTAACTTTCATAAGAGTGAACGGGGTCCCACCTCCAATGCTGTATCCAGTTCTCTTTATTTATCCATGGAGCCGTCATATCATCCTTTTTTACATATGCTATGCTTTTCAGGCTGTAGCAGTGCATCAGGTGTCTCCATGCTCTACTTGCTCTCAGTCACGTTGTCTGATGATGATGTCTTTATATGAAGCAAATCACTCAAGAGAACTCTGGGAAATGTGATGAAATGTAAGTTCCTTTCCAGTGCCACTTGCTGACACAATGTCTGCAAAAGTAACATAGTTCCACTTTTAAGCAGGACTTAGTCAGTAATGCCAGGCAATGTGATTTATGGTAACTGAAACATGGCACATTGTAAGTTATATTGTAAGAGTTGACCCTAAAGCCTACATACTGAGGTTAAAACATTGCTTTAAATGTTACTATTCAGTGTAAACGGAAAAAATTACACGTGAGCGCGCTTCCACTCAATGACAAAGCGGCTCTTGGAAAAAGTCACTCTTCCTTTCTGACTGTTCTTAGTCCTGTGTTTGCCAGCCATGGAATTTTACTGGAGAGTTTGCCTTGTGTTTGACTGCCCAGTCCTTATACATACAAGTGAATGGGAGATGGAAGGACTTGAGGTTTGCCTCTTTTCAGCGTCCACTCTTTTGTTGCATCATGTCTCTTTGTGTTGAGAAAACGGCTCCTAATTAAGCCTGATGTATAAAGACTGGAGAAACTCTTGACTGATTGCCGTTCACTGTACTACTACTTCTCACCGTGGCTAAAGGCAGACTGGGCACACACACACACACACACACACACACACACACACACACAAAGAAAGGTTTCCTCATTCAGGGAATAAGATGTATTGGACATGGTGTTAAAAATACAACAAAAAAAGAGGGTAGTAAAAATGAGAAAAAAAGACGGTCTCAAGTTGTTTCCGTGAATGAACCCCAACGGGGAAAGGAAGAGAACAAGGGACAAAGATCATGTACCCCATCAGGGAGCCCACATAACATGTCTCAGTGGTGGAGGAGGGGGTTTTGTAGCTCTGAAAACACATTGCTCTGACAGAAAAGTCATTAACTGCCTCTGCTTCTCTTCCGCTAGTAGATTGGAGACATTTAAAGTCTGCGTTGAGCAAAAATAAATATGTGTAATGAGGTTGTCACACTACAGAAAAATGTGCCACTAAGTAAACTGTCTAGTAAATGAAATTCGGTTTCAAATTCATGAAAATTGAGCTGTATTCTCTCCTCTGAGATCTTGGGGACGTGTTCACTGAAGGAGAAGGAAATGAAATGAAGGTTAAGACTTGTGTAATCAGCTATCTCAAGCTAACCCAGTGGCACAAAGCACACACATACCTCCGAGCTTAAGACAAATTGCCACACAGCTACAGACTGTCGTGAACAGGTAAGGCAGTAGCAAAGCAACATATGACACCCGAGCCGAAGAGTGAACCGGGGCGCAGCAACAGATTCGTGTTAGCAGCTAAATCGAGCATAGCGTTAGTTCAGGCAGGACACGATGTCTAGCTCAGCTCACATCCCAGCTACATCAGCTGATCTCAAGCAGTCCAACCAAGCCAGATCACATGATTCCTTTCTATGCAACCAATTGGTGAATCTCATTCAGAGCACCCCATTTAAACTGCTCTGGCCTGCCTACTGTTGCTGCTTCCTCTACAAGCCGCTTTGCAACCCGCCTCCACCCCAGCTCCTCCTTTTCGTGCTGTGTCTGACTTATCAGTGTCATTTCTGTCATTGATGCTGCTCTGTTCTGTTCTGGGAGGGTCTTTGCTGCTGCTCTCTCTGCCTTAGGCTTTCCATGTAGGCACATGGAAGGGCAGGAAAGTTTGCTCTCTCTGCCTCAGGCTTTCCTTGTTTGCATATGGAAGGGCAGAGAGGTGTGCTCTCTCCACTTTAGGCTTTCCACATAACCACATGGAAGAGGATTTCTGCTAGGGCCCTTGGAAAGGCAGAGAGGCCCCAGAACAGAGCCATACCGCCAAATATAATACTACAAATGGATGGGTGTATGTGTAAGCACACATACACCCAGAGCTGAAAAATGAGGTGCTGCACAGCTACAGACCCTCGTTAGCATGAGAATGAAAGAACCGCTGCATTGTGATGGCCTCTCGTTCAGCAGCTAAAAGTGGCTAACGTTAGCACAAAGCAAACATGCATAGCAGGCAGCAGTAACTGTCTTCGGGCCTGGTAGCTGATTCAGGCTAAAAGACTGAAAGGTACATTAGTGCCTTTATATGACATTCAACAGAGATGTTTATTAACTTATTTATTAGACTGAAAGAGCTAACAGAGCACATGCTTATTTGAGGAACTCACCAGGGCTGAACAAAATGACACTGATACTGTAGGCTCTAGAGAAAGTTTGATTAGCCTACAGAATATATGGTGGATGTTTATAAGGTAAAAATGTTGTATGACATCTGCTTTACGTTCTGTTAAGTGGCTGTGACTCCTATATTCGCTGAGCTGCCTTCTGAGCTACTACTGTGTGTTAACTGTGTGTCACTAATCAAGCTAACGTTAGCCCGCTAGCTATGTTATAGTGCTTGTGTACATGGTGTGTATGCATAAGGCGAACTAAGCTATTCTGTGAGTCATCTCTGTTTACATAGCCCTTATGCTGTTGCTACAGAGCTAAAGCATGGTGCGTTCACTATTTAAATATAGTAAATATTTGTATATTTTTATTTGTCTAACAGAAACCAGTCTGCATTCTTATGTCAGTTCATTCATTCAGTGGATCATTCATTCTCATGCATGGTGATGATTCACCTGTAATGCTGCCAGTGTTCAACTCAGTATAAGGAACCTGAACTGCTCCTTGTATCTGCGCCTCACTATCTCTAGGTGCCATTGTCCACATAGGTCAACAGAGTCATCAGCTGATTCACAATCAAGCAATAACACAGCGACACACCTTCTCTGTCAGCCTATCATCTTACTGCTCCTCATCTTAAATATGGTTCTTTCTTGCTGCGGTCGTGCGTGCCCTTCACCTCCCCATCACCCCCCAGTCTAAACGGATTCATCAGCCTCATCCGCTTCAGAGTCATCAGCCTCAGAGTCATCAGCCACCACCACCAGTCTCTGGACTCCATAAGGGGGATTTATCCTGCTGCAGCTCAGATGTCCCTCGAACACAAAATATCTCCCTCTGGTGTCAAAGCGAAAAAGACTTCTGTTAAATCTTAATCAGCACAAATCACGTGTTAATCTGTACACTCATACTCTGTATTAAATATTATCTTTACTTAATTCTTCTGTCTCTCCTGATTGAAATATCGCTGCTTTGTCAGTGGCCTTTCGCGTCTATGTATTACACACTAGGTATCCTCCCTTTGCTGTTGACATTGCTGGGATGGCACGACCAATGCCGGGACGTCAACGAAAGCACGTGGTTAGCTTTCGAAGAAGACATTGTGGTTTTGCTCAAATGTAATATGGAAAGCAAACATCGGAAGACTGGAAAGTTTGGGATTTGTTAGACCCATCCACCACCCCTCCCGCCCACCTTATAGGGACTTTCTAGCTCCTTGTATTACATTATGACTGGCAGCGTTTCAAGTTGACGCCGTCCAGCAGTGTGTCATACCACTGCAACAGGTGCCACCCGACCAACCAGTGGCATATCATAACACAGCAAAAGGTAACATCTGGCAGTGTTACAAACTGATGCCACCTGGCAGTGTATCATACCGCTGCGTCAGGTGCCGTCTAGCCAACTGACGGCATATCATAACACCATGAAAGGTAATGTCTGGCAGTGTTACAAACTGCAAAGGGTGGCTTTAGGTGTTAGATGTCTGACGCCACATTCACAGACAAAGCGCCAGGATATGACGACTTCTCCTTGAGAGTGGATTGAGTATTTATATAGTGGGGAAGGAAATCATGTTAAGGGCGGCTCCAGTGCATCATCAAGCCATGATTTCAGGCCCACCCCAAAAAAATCCTGGACACAGACACAGTAAAAAACAGTGTAATGGTTTAACTCCACAATTCATTACTACACATTTCCCAGTATTCACTTTTTTTTCCCAGTATTTCCTGACATTTATGATGTGTTTAGAAAGGAATCACTGGCTTCGCTTTATCTGTACTTTAATTACTTCATAATAATGCTCCCTGTGTAACTGCAGAACAGGATCAGTTTATTTCAAGGTCTATACGTGACTTGTGCCTCATCCACCCTGTTAGAGAGTAACGACTGAACCTGCCCGATAAGTTGTAAAAAAAAACGTGTCTAGTGTCCTTGATGTCATCCTGTTGAATGTGTTTTATTATTTAATCCTCAAGGTCTCACTGACTCACTGCCGCCGCTGCTGCTGCAGGGCGACTGTCTGCAGAGTGTGGGAGGCAGTCAAACAGTTTCAGTCGAGCGAAGCTGCACCTGACAATCACCACTGCCCCCTGCTGGGCTCCACCTGTCCTCAATTCTGTGCATTCTATACCATTCAATACATTCAGCCTGTTTCAGTGAGAGAAAAGGAGACAGACTAATGAGGGTGAAGAAAGTGCAGAGGTGACCTTGTGTAACACCAGGTTTCTTTACAAGCCAGGTGTGGTTCACATAAAGGAGCAGCCAGATATCTGCTGCTCTCACTTTCTCTCTTCTGTCAGAGAAACATCATGAAGGTTTCCTCACAGTTTATGACCTACTGACAACCCAACCGTTACTATCCAAAATGTCCTGGAAGCACCATACTTGTAGTAAAACATAAACCTTTATATATACACTACACACCCCATTGTGCATTGTGGTTTATAAAGATTGTAGGCTACATACTGCAAACCAGTTCACATTTTGCTGATATAGGTGTGTTAAGTTATGTGATGTAGATAAGCAACATTAAAGTAAACTGACAGATTTGTCAATGGAGTCTGACGTGAAAGAACGGCACATAACTGAGGCCGCAGTGAGATAAGCAGCATGACTGTGATGAAGTAAGATGGAGACTTCGCAGACAGGAGTGACGTGAGATGGAAATGTCAACAAAACTCAGTTTACTCAAAAGCACTTCACAAAAAAAAGTTTAAAGGGACAGTTCAGCCCCAAATCAAAAATACATATCCTCCCTCTTACCTGTGGTGCTATTTATTAATCTAGATTGTTTGGTGTGAGTTGCAGAGTGTTGGAGATATCAGCCGTAGAGATGTCTGCCTTCTCTCCAATATAATGGAACTAGATGGCACTCAGCTTGTGGTCTCTTTCCAAAAATCATGACCTGGTTACTCAAGATAATCCACAGACCTTGTTGTGAGCAGTTTCATGTAGGAAGTATTTTCTTTCTACTGAACTACACCTGCCAACTGCACAGAAGTAATCTACTTACTGATAGGGCCTATAGAGCAAGTGCACTTAAGACTTCCGGTGGCTGAGCCAACAACTTCCAGTTAAGCACTCAGCTAACTTAAATGTGGTTAAAATAATTTACTCATGTGGCTCTTCTAGACTTTCCGAATTTTATCCCATTGAATGGATCAAATACTGAAGGTAAAACGAGTCATTTCGCAAGGGTTGTGACACTATCTGTAATCTACTCATGGCTGAGAGGCTCGTGCTCATTGCCTGTGTCTTGGCCAAAATGTTGCACCCAAACACACTGCAAAGACTACAGCCAATGGCCAACTAGCACGTACACTCTGCACCTGCAGGAGAGGAAATAAGTCTCCACAGCAGCAGGCAGTGATAGCCTGTATTCATCATGGAAAAGAGGAAACCAGAAGACCAACAGGGCAGATTCAAGACTCCAGTTAGCCTGTTAGCACGTTAGCAACACAACCTGATTTTGAAAGATCATACCATATTTACCGTGCGCTAGTGAACATTAACACCAGCAGTAACAAACTATTTCTGCTAAAGACGGGCTTCGCGGTCTGTGACGCTGATTCAACATGCTGAATCTGTAGTGTTTGTAATGCTTTCAAGTGCTGTCCACTGAGATTTTGTGTTATGATACTCCTTTGACCTGTTGAGTTTTAAAGTAAACAAAAATAGAAATGAAAAATGTATGCTAGTGTTGCTCTGTCTGCTCAATAATACGCCACTGTGTGCTAACAACTTTATAAGGCCACACTGACCTACTGTAATAAGGTGATATGTCAGAGTTGTGTTTACAGCTTGTTGCGCTGCCCTCAAGTGGCCAAAAAATCAATTAATACAGGTGTGAATACAAGAGATCAACCTGAGGAGCAACGGTGTTTGCACATGAGGATTCATACCTTACGCAAGTACGAATGCCTCCCCTCTCCACCCCCAATTGCAAGTACACTTCCATCATCATCAGTGTGACTTTGTTTTGTGCCGCAGTGTAGGAAAGGGCGCCGCAGTCAGACATTGCTGCACTGGGGACCGTCATCAGCAGTAAGACGAAGTTCTGCTCCTGGCTGGACGAGGACCCGCTGCTGTTGGCCTTGGAGCTCTTCGCCTCTTGCTGGAGCTCCAACTGCTTGTGAAAGGCGACTGCGAAGCCAAATCTGGGTCGGTCCGCGGTGAGCCGCACTGCCGTCAGTATTAAACTGAGTTACAAACTCCTTGTAGTCACAATAAATAGCAGTCCACTTCCGTGTTTTGGTACAGTGAGTGTTTATTCCTGATGCCAACTGTATTGAAGTACACATGAAACATCCTCAAGACCACCTTTTCAACCGGAGGACTTCGGGGTCAAGTGCACTTGGATAAGAGCCCAGGTCCCTGATGTGAAAGCCCCCTAAAATTATGCATAAATTAAAATAAAGTATTAGCTCCTTTAATATAGATGGTCACCTCATAAGTCACATGACCACTTGTAGACAGCCTTTTAGTAAAAAGGACTGCAGTTGACTGGAAACCATCTGGTCTATGTGAGAATGCCGCTGCAGGCGTCATGGCAACATGCACAAGGAGGAAGTTAAGAGCAGAGGCAGCCATGGTGGGAAACTAATCTGGGCAGTGCTGCACAAATCAGCACAGCATGAGACGGCCGTGTGTCACATTAAAATATCCCTCGGAGCTTATATGAATCACCGTGTACATTTTTTGTTGCTGTTCAGGTGAAACTTGATTCTTTCATGAAAAACAGATGGAGAGGAAAGAATTCAGGGTCAGAGTTTTGATCCTCCTGCTTTAATTGACTTCCTTGTTGCAAGCCACTGGGGGTGACAAACGCAACTCAGCTGCAGGAAAAGAAAAATGTAAAGTGTCCAAAATGTTCTCAAACATTTGAAGAGGACCACTCAGAAACCACGGAGCTATTGTGCCACACACAATGCAACCTGTATGACAACTGTATTGACTCTAAGGGCTGCCGTCATACATAAAGTGTGTTCATGGGAGAGACTGATCCATGAGGAGCACGTGTTTGTGTGTACGTGGATTTACGGGCAGGCTGAGTGTGTGTGAGGGAGAGGATAGAAGCTGGCATTCTCAGACGGCCGAGCAGAGGGAAAAAAACGGGGATAAGAGCCTCTTCAAAGAGCAGTGAGTTTGTTGAAGAAGCCAGTGCCATTTCGCACGTAAACCCAACTAAGTGCCGGAGGGGTGGAGAGTGAGAGGGCTGAGAAACAGAGAGGGCGGGGGGGTTCGTTGATACTTGGATGGATGAAGATTTATGTCACTTGCAAGAAAGCTTAACCCAGCATAAGAGCTGGAGCCATGCACGGCATGTCACTCTAGACCAGGGGTGTACAAAGTCCGGACCAGGGGCCAAACGGCTCGTGGCTTCTCTTTCAAAATACACTATATGTTGCCAACACGTAATTTAGGTTAATCAAGCAAGATCACGATGGCAGGACTCTCATACAGTTTGTAGACATGCACCAAGTAGTAACCTCATAAACAGACGGTAAACAAACAAACACACGTTATGTTTGTTTCATTTGTATGTGAGTTTTTTGTATAGCCCATATGATGACAGACGCAGCTGGTCACCACTTGAAAAAGTTTGGCTACCCTGCTCTAGACCTTGTCTGACTCACCAGATGCAGACTGCGGCTATAAGGGGCCGTACACATGCCACATCTTTAACCGCCTGGAAAATGCGAGGTCAAGCGCTGGGTGCTACTCTTGCGCCTTTTCTGTACTAGTTTTCAAGAGTGCGGCGGCAGATTGCGTCCAAGGTTCCTAAGCAACCTCAACAAGCGCTGTATCATTACCTCTTTACCTGAAATCCTGAGCGCAGAGCTGATCTTCTTCCAGGTGCTGTTTGTGTGTAGGCCTATCGTCCATGGGACAGATGTAAAGCTCTGGCAGTCATTGTGCCCTGAAAAATAGGCGCGCTGGAACGCAAGTGTGCCACAATGGCAGCGCTCTGGTGTGTGAGCGTGCCTGCCGTACGTCTACTTTGAAAAAGAATGAATTTGAAGGTGCAAAAAAAACGGGGCATATGTACAGCCCCTAATCCTGCCACTGGCCAACTATTTTCCCTGGCATTCTTCCTACCTTCATTTTTATGCTTGTTACGGTTTCGCTATGAGAAACAACAACCTCTGAGCTAAACCCTTACATACCTGAAATGGCTTGTGTTGATGAAGACTTGGATCATGCAATAAGACATGCCTGCTTTGTTCTTTCAGTGAATTCTTATAAAGATCTACGACAAATAAAGCAACTTGTGAATGCTTAAAGTTGCACGTAATAAGGATGGGCTGCTTTGAGTGGCAGGCTGTCTGAAGATAATGTCCTCGGCTTCTCAGTCAGATCCACCCCTCGCTCCTGCAAAGCACCATCTCGCCCAAATATGTTCACTTCTGCCTCCAAACAGGATGGCAATGGCCATAACGCCAAACTCGAGGCGTGAAAACAGGAGTCCACAAACCAATGGGTGACGCCACAATAGCTGCGTCCATTATTTCTACAGTCCATGCTTGGGCTACAGGAGACTACTCTAGACCTTGAGCTCCACTCCCTGGTCGATGAAACCTGCGTCTCTTGTTTCCAGTTGTCTGCTTTGGCAAGCTTCTTACCTCTCACCTCATCTTACGAGCAGTGGGGGCCTTTAACTAAACTCATTCCCTTGAAATAGGCTAATTGTGTTCAGTTGACTTCCTTGGATGCAACAGCCCTTACAAGTTAATCACCCAGGAAAGCCTCTTAGTGACAGCTATGCCTTAATTGCATACCAGACTGTGCCCATCAATTTGGATGGCAGCAAATCCACACATTCCATCTGCATGGGAATGAGACATTCTGTCGAAAACTTTTGGCTCTCACTGAGAGAAGTCTTCAGTGGAGGAAACTCAGCAGAGAGAGGCATTATGAAGCCACGCCACAACAGTCAGATTGTGTAATTCAGTGATTTTGATTAAAAGGTACCGCCTCAACTTCTCAGATCCCACGGTATTGGTGTTATGACCCTCTCGGAGGTCTTTCTGTGTTGAGACTCTTGAGCAGAAGCTATCACCGGGGGCCCTTCTGTCTTCACCAAAACATTTAAGACAAAACAAACTGACCAGTGTGACAATAAAAGGGGAATGTGGAGGGGTGGGTTGGATTTGTTTTTGTGTGATGTGACCGTGCCCACTCATCTTCACTCCACTCTCGGCTCTTCTGCTCGCTGCATGCTGTGTTTCAGCAGTTTGTCCAAGGAAGCGGGGGTGAAAACTCTAACCTTTTCCACACAGCAATAACTTCCCACCATGACATCGAACCAACATTGCCTCAGCGTCCCTCAGCGCTCGCTGTGAAAATGTCAGACGAGCTCTTTTCATCTGAGGGAAATCCTATCTGATTTACTCTCCCCCCTCTTCCTCAGCTGAGGCGCCTGTTTGTACAGGGCCATGTTTCATTTGAATATCAAAGCCTGAGAGGAGGTGGCCAGACACTTTAAATGCCATTTTTTGGGTTTCTCTCAAGGAATGTGACTGCTTAAGTGTCCTTGACGGAGGAACCTGATCACTGAGACAATGCTTCCTTTGTGGCAGACGGGGTGACGGTAATCTCGATCTATCTACTCTCTGCTCCATAGACGAGACAAACACAGAAGTCCATTTGCATCTCAGTGTGCGGCTCTTTGAGGCTCGGCAGTTTAGATGGCATTTGAGAAATTGTTCACATTTTTTGGCCATGAAACCAAACCGCTGTGATGGTGAATGTGCTGGGAAAACATCACAAGAAGAACTTAATTGTGTCTCACAGTGAAGTTGTCCTCTTTATTATTTCAACTCCACTTCATGTGGACATCAATAACACAGATCTGATAAATCATAGCAATTAATTTGTCTAATTGTTGGGGAGAAGCCTGAGAACCAGCTCCCAAACACATAACATATAAAAGATTTACTTTGAAAAATAAATCTCACAAGATCCTTCACAATGAAACAATGTCCCCTTAATAATAAAAAACAAATGCCTCTTCAAATAAATATGTTTATATGAACAAAATAAAGGCCGCAGGCATGACATTAGCATTTGGCAAGCAACACTCTTGCATGAAAACCACTAAGAACTGACCAGAGGCCTGTATTACGCAGCAGGATTTGGAGTTAGTGAGGTAACTTCAGGGTTAACTCAGAGTTTTCAGTGCTACAAAGCTGGTTCTCTGTTTTTACCAGGATAAATCACTGTGGAAACTTATGCTGAACAGTTAACCTGTTCCGGAGCAGGCTGTCAACACCCCAACCTCTGACCAATCAGATCACTTGAGAAAAAGGTATCAATGGACTTAAGTCTGGGGTCTCAGGTAAAAAATAGGAGCCTATATGTTGGTATAGGTCAGAATCATTTCATTGTTTCAGGGCTGTATTTCCACTGATTCAAAACAGAGCTTCTAACAAACACAGAGATCATTTACACACTAAACACGTGACTTTAGCAGGATTTTAACTTCTGCAAAGTTTATTTCAGTCCACAGTGACAGTGTTGCTGTTTTACACTCTGATTCCATCACTGCAGCTCAAAATAACACGAGACATGTGACAGTGATGGGGGGAAAAGATATTATCTTATTAAAAAATGAAATGCAACATTTCGGTCAGACAGACCTCATCAGTCACTAACTACTTTTCCACTCTTTACTTCAGTAGCAGAAACTTGAAAGTGTTTTATGTGACATATTCAGAGTGATTTCATCATCATCCAACTAAATAGCAAAAAAAAAAAAGTCTGTACAAATGTCACTTATAGCCTGGTGTCACCTACACGTACTGTAAGACTGGGTCGATATTTCCGACATTTTACTGTCTTGTAGTCACGGACAGTTTCATTACTGTTTCATGTGATATGAAGCAGTCAACTTCATTTATGGTTCTGATGATGTCAACGTAATTAACAACCCCGCCTTTTTCACATGAACACGCTCGTGGCTGGATAGGAAAGCCCAGAGTTGGTGTATGGGTCCAACAAACACCAACCCTCACCTGAGAGAGCGGTGTTTGTGTCCCATAAGATTCTAAAGCCAAACCCTGTTCTTTGTTTCTAAACCTAACCACATTTATTTTGAAAGAGACTGTATGCAAACGTTAAATTTCCTGTGAAAACTGAAGTGTATTTTAAAAGAAGACAATACATGTAACAGGCAGAACTTGACACGGTGTCCCAGAACGTCAAAACCAACACACCCAGGGTACCTTTCACGACATATCTGGACATGGAAAGTCCATGACCAAACGTGGACATGTGACGAAGTGGGAGTGAGAATGTGTTGTACGGGTTAGTCAAACCAGATAACGAAAAGATACCCTGGGTAAGTTGAACTGGCTTCGAAGTACAGACCTCTGATGCAGGTAACCTCATCGAAATCAATGTCTTAATGTCTTAAATTAGTCTTACAAGTGTCAGTCGAGGGGCAGGACTGATTGAGAGTGGAAGGCTTTGAAGCAGCTACTGCAAAGGCACGATCTCCTTTACCCACCAGCCTCGATCGTGGGACAGTTAAAAAGTTAAAAGAAATTGTTCTGAGGATCTAAGAGGTTGAGAGTTGGAGTAGGGGCAGAGAAGTTGAGCAGTGTACCAGGGTGCCAGCCCATGAGTCCAAATAAACACAAGACGTTTGTGCTCTAGAAAAGGATCAGCACTCAGTGAATAACCTCCTAAGCCCTATGATAAGCTATTATGGCAAGGCTTAACTATACAGACCAGTGAGCAGTGATAACTAACATGTCTTTGGGGTCATCAGGTGGGAACCTCCTTTCACCAGTGTTTTGTCTAGTTGGTCCCACGACACCTCCAGGAGGCTAGACACTCCCCTAATGCCAGGTCTCACTGCTCCCCGCACCAACCCAACAACCTCCTTTACCTAACCTATATTACCACATGGCTTTCTCAGCCCAAACAGCACTGCTACCTTCAACAAACCCACTTTAAAAACAAGTAAAAGAACCTTAAAATCAATCCTGTATTTGACAGGTAGCCAGTGCAGGGATGTCAGCACTGGTGTAATGCTGTCTCTTTGTCTGACACCAGTGTGGAGTCTCGCTGACTCGAGACAAAGATGATTGGCAGACACCCAGGTACAGACAGTTGCAACAGTCATGCCTTGAGGAAATTAATACAGTGGTTACAGTGTTCTTGTCACTGTGAGAGAGGGTGGACTTGACTTCTGTAATATTTCTCAGTTGGGAGTATCAGCCTTTCACCACAGAGTTTGTTTGTGGAATTTCAGAGCAGAATCAAAAATGACACCAAGGTTCCTGGCATGGGGCATAAACACTTGATGTGAGAGGACCTAAGTGTCTGGCACGAAGGACCCAAAGACAAGAGTTTCTGACTGACTGCTAACATGAGGTCTGCATCAGGAAGGGTGAGACTGTCCGGGGTGTGCAGCTCCCTACCTCTCTTAAAACCTAAAAAAGGGTGTCGTCACACTCTGATTGGCCAAAAAGGAAAATGCACCAGGCTGCTCTCAATTCTTATTCAGGAGTTTGTCCACACACCATGTGCAACAGGTGATCTGAATTACCCTTCAATCAATTCAGGGGAGATGTGATATTCAGCTGAAATGAATTGGAAAAAGGGAAATGACTGCAAGTACCAAAAAATTAGGAATGGCTACTTAATATCTATTTTACTTGTACACAAACAAAAGTTCCTGTTTACATTAAGTGTTTCTAACTAAAATGCATTGTGTGCCCTTGAGGTTCCACAGGTGTGTTGAATGCATCTCCATCCCCATAAAAAATATTTGCAAAGCTGATTTTTAAACACTTAAAATACTTAAGTTTACATCTATATTTAGTAGCTCACAGCCCTTCTGTGATGATGTCATAATTGGGTCTACTTTCTACACTGTAAAAAAGAATCCACTGGTTTAACTTCAAATAAATGAAGGTAACAATTTGCACGCTTCTTTTTAACGTAATTATCATTATTATTGAGTCAATCCTATGAGACCAACATGATTTGCTTTGACATCAAAAGGCTTAATCAAGCTGAACCAATTTAATATAAACTTATTACTTTAATTTAGCTCTACTCAGAAATGTCAAAAAATGTTTTTTTGATTTTGACCAACTTTTTAAATACGTTGTCAACTGACTAAAACACGTTAATGAAACACACCTAATTTTTTACAGTGGAAAACATATTTATTTAAGCATTATCTACTAACTATGCAAAATGTCAAAATTCAGTTTGAAGTGCTGTACCAACTAGAGGTCGCAGAGGTGGCAGAACGTGGCTCCGATAGTGGCCTATAGCTGTGACCTCCACTTGTCACGTGGCTTTTGCACAGAGTGGCCCACATGCAAATACAACATAATGTGTGCTTTAGATAATTTGTATGATATAAATGAAAGTGAACTAATGTAGGACAACTTTACGTCTTTATTAAGGGCATAATAAGGTTGGTGGTCATATAATAGCGTCATGTGGTCTCTGCATTCTGCCACAGCAAGCATGGTCAGTATGATTTCCCAGGGATTAAGTAGAGAGCCACTAGCAACATGCGTGAAATTAATTTCTGATAATCTAAACAACTATTAACTTACTATTACCTCTACTGAAACATTAGTATTTGTTTAAAATAATTTGGGCTGGAAGTCAGAAAACTATATATAAAAAAAGGTTACAGCCTGAACCACCTAGATTTCTATGAAATTATGAAGGCTTAGATGTAACGGAGAATCTGACCTTTTCTTTCAAGCTGCAAGTAGCAGATTTCAGACATATTTGCTTAAATGGAAACAATACTTCAGCACTGCTGAACCTGGCTATTAAATTTCATATATATTTTATTTAAGGGTGCAATAATTAAATATAAGTTCCCAACTGCTGTCACTTAAAGAAAATGTGATTTTTTTTTTCTCCATATCCCAGTCTGTCCCCAACATCTCCTTAACTGCTTTTCTCCCCTTTATTTGCTTGTGTTTGTGTGTTTTTTCTTTTTTGAATTTGTTGCCTTCCTGTTTATCTATTTATTGGTTGATTGTATGTTTTATTTTGTTTAGAGTTTCCTTTTTTGAGCTCATATATTTGCAAAAATATACAAAGAGTAATGATGAGAATGGTCTGTGGTTTACAAACAGGATGTCCTTTTTCTCAGTTTCTCTCAATAAAAACTATTTGTGGCATTTTCATATTTCTATGATATTGTTTGGAAAATTGAGAGATCCCTTGGGGACAAATGGAAACAGGAGGGTTTTAATCTTATCCATAAATGTGTGCAATTGTAGGAGGCTACGTCTTCGATTTATCATACAGCTCTAATTTGCACGTTCCAGAGATGTAATTAAACTAAACAGGGACTTCTGCAGATCTATTGTTCCAGCCTGCCTTGGCTTTCTTAATGCTTCCTTTATGCACACAGATGAGGCCATGAGATAGATCCTGAAAAACAGCAAACACAAACATGACTGGACAATGGCACAGTGTTCTCATGATAACACTATCGAACATCAGGCTGTCCTCTCTGAGGCTCTTTGTCTGGCCGCGGAGAATCTACCTGTATCCTCTCGTTTCTGCAACAAAAGTTTGGCATGTTCCTACACTGCTCCTCCAGGTGCCTCTCGTACTTTCATCTGATGAACGCGGCATGAATTGAGCTAAGAGCGGCGGCCCTATCTTTGTTATGAACTCTGCAGAAAGCAACACAAGGATGAAAGCATCTGCAGGATCCACTGATACATGCTGCAGTTTTAGGATTTATTTTCCCCTGCACTGGCACGTTATGGTCCTTGCAAACAAACACAGTCTAATTTTACACTGATCTCTCTCTGGGATTTTAAACTCTGTGATCTTGATGTTACTTTCACCTTTTCCTGGGAGTTCTCCCTTTGGTGGAGATAGGATAGATATTATTCAACATGCCATGTGTTCATTGCTTTCCCCCTTGTGTTTAATTATATTTGATTTTGTGCTGCTATTTGTTTGTGGCTCATTGTAGATTAATTAGATTTAGGCTAGATCTTGGCTCATAATATGTCCTTTGAGGCTGAGCTTTTGATAAAGGATCAAAAAGCCTAGTTATAAATATATTTATCTGAGGACTATTTGAAGTGGAATTTCCTGTCGGCCATGCAGCCATTTTTATTTTTTATCAAGCCACAAACACATGTCACACACAAACATGAGGGCAATTTAAGTTGATTTGTGCAGTTGTGTAACCTACTTTCTGTTGGAATGAGACTTCTATTGGTCTTCACCATAGACTGTAGTAAGAGCTCCTCACCGGGGGTGTCGCTGTGTTTATTCTCGCGAGATTACCAAACAGGAAGCGAAGAAGGCGAAGGTCAGGAATCAAACATGGCAGCTCGCTGTATGTTGAGGTCTGTGTGGACCTCGTTTGCAGGCTTAAACCTAGGTGCCACAGCCTCCAAGGTGACGCTTCAACAGAGGATAAATGTTCCCCAGCTATCAGCTTTAACTATTCAGAGCCGAGGGATCCGCCAAGGTGAGCATTATCTGTAACGGCTAAGATGTTAGCATCAGTGTTAGCTAGCTAACGTTTTAGCCCACCAATGCTAGCTAGCTAACGTTCATCATCAAGTCTCCTGTAATGTCGTATTTTATCTAGTTTGCTTACTGTTACGTTTTTCTAATAGATATGTTATATGTGATGGTGGCAGTATATATGTTATTGTTATTTGTAATAATAATGTGTTTTGAAAAAGAAAACATGTTGACGTTAGCTAACGTTAGCTTAGCATGTTAGCGTAAATACAATAACAGTGATTGAAGGAATGTCAGCAGAGATATTTCACTTCAGAAAGACCTGCGTTCAGCTCCAAATAAATACCGACTTGCTTTATCGGAAGAGCAGCAACCATCGTGAAAAACTAACGTTAAATTCAGCTGTTAGTAGAAGATATATGTCCATTGAGGCTGTCTTCCCTCTTGACATCTTGTCGTGTAACTAAATGTATTTGATGCCTCCTGCTCCTGACTTTAAATGTCCTTAAATCTGCTGTTCATGTTTTTAAATATTCATACACTGCTGAATAGACTCTTTGGTTATATTTCATACTAAACAAATGTATATGACACTTAATAACTCAAAGTTAGCCTCACTTAATCACACTTTGAGTCAAAATCATTGTTAACACTGTTGTTCCCTTGTTGTCAAGCTCATTGTAAGTAGGCTAATGATTGTATCAGATGTCACATCAGCTCAAAATGTACAAACATTAAAAAGGCAGTAAGGAAAAATAGGTATTACATTTATGATGAAGGCCTAACATCATTTTATGTCTGTTTCACAGTGGTGGTGACGAAGGAGGGTAAAACAACAACGGTAAGTGACACCATACTCTGATGTGAAACTGATAATTATAACGTACATGTATTCTATCTTTTGGAGTTTTTTTTTCGTTGGTAGATATATAAAGCCCTTTACCAGTTTTATCTGGGTTAAGTACACAGTGTTCTGATGTTTAAGCACTTAGAGATGCACGATAATATCAACACGTCACCAGTATCGTGTTTAAATCGGCCAACATGCTTTTTCTTAATTTACACAATTAATTAATATTACATACACTAAAAAGTATTGTATTTCATGTCTCCATCTGCTGGTGGGCCATCACGATATGTATGCATAATATGATGTTAATTGTACCACAGAAGAGACTTGTCGATCGATAAAATTATGAGGGGGAAAAAGTGGATATATCGGTATTGGCCAAATAAATCGTTACATAACGGCATATTGGATATCAGCAAAATAATGAATATCATGCATCCCTCTAAGCACTATGAAATAAAACATGAAACTTTATTAATTGTGGCATTTTACTGAATTCTGAACTAGTGATGAGCAGAAATATATATGTATATTTATTGTATTTCTCAAATTCCTGATTGCTTTGACTTGTATTGCGCAATATGAGGCTGTTGACTAGAGAAACAAATTAAAAGGTAAATAGAGCAAAATATACCATATTGTTATAATGTGGATGTTTCAATAACAAAAACAACAACACTGTGCAATACATGAAAATCACCAGTGATCCATCATCAAAATAAAAATGGGTAGTATGTGTGCAGTTGGTATTTTTTATCTAGTTGGAGAAATGTACTTATCAAAATGTGCAATTATACACATCATTGACATTTCAAAGGTGTCATCTTAGCATCAAGATTACATCATTGCAGTACAGAGCATAGCAGCATGACATGCGGAGGCACAGCTCTATGACCAACAGTTACAGTTAGCTAGGGTAGTTGGACAGAGGGATTATGCATTCTCTTACTGCACATGTAAATATAAACTTGACAAGGAACCTTCCATAACTTTGTATTTCACTAACTGTCTGTCAGGTTGAAGGAAAAATACTGGACATTCCAGCAGCACCAGAGCCTCCAAACCCCGAAGCCAAGTGTCCCATCTACAGATGGAACCTGCAGCACAAATATAACTACATGGTAAATGCCTCCACCAACATGTGCTGACCTGACGTTATGGAAAGTATCAGCTGTTTATTGTGTCTGGTTTTCTTTCTCTTTTATTCCCAGGATGTCTTGTTGCTTAGTCAGTTCATCAGGTCAGATGGAGGGATGTTGCCGAAGAGAGTCACTGGTCTCTGTCCACAGGAGCATCGCAAAATTGCCATCTGTGTTCAGATGGCTCACAGAGCAGGTTAGTGTCACTGTACGCCCCTTGTTTGTGTTTTTAATAGTTAATAATTTCCACCTCTGCATTTTAATTATATTGATTCAGGCATTTAAAAAGGGTGAATTAATCAACTTTTTTTTGTTTTTTTAATAGCAGACCAAAGTGCTGTAACTAAATTTTGTCCGCCTGTCATGATGCTGGGTATAACTGATTTTTCAGGGCTGCGATCCTTACATTTAAGACTCAGGAAATGTGTTGCATTTCTGCTTGATTATTGACCGAAATGCTTGTATGATTATCAAATCTGTCAACAGTTGTCCTTTAATTGGTTAATTGACATAGTTTCAGCACTGTTGATTTTAAAGACATTGAGCACGGTTACATGCGCACAATAATCAGATAACTGGTAATAATCAGGTAATGGTAATAATCCGATTTGACGCGTTTACATGCACTTCAATAATCTGATAATCAGAAAACCTGGTTTACATGATTCAGTCCTTCAGTTGGATTTCTCCCCAAGTACATGACATAAAACTCAAACTTCCTGTTACAGTAGGTACTCATATCCTTGAAAAACCTCGAAAAGTACGCAAGTCATATATTTGCAAAATAAAGCACTCATCATGCTGACAGCTTATATTCTTACAGTACTGTTTGTTTTTATCATTAACAAATACATGTGAGAGCATTCTAATGTGTAGTTTATCAATGTGGAGCCAATTTTACATACTTTGGGTAGATTCGGAGTAAAAGTACTGCAAAGTGCAATATACAAGTGTATTGTATATAAACTTGTCACACAAAGTGCATAACATAAAAGTAAGATAAAATAAAAGTGACAATTTAAACACTGAGAATATAAAAATATATTATTTTCTGTCAAATCTTTATCTGAAAGGAAACAAAAACTGTCAGATTAACGTAGTGGAGTAGAAAGTACAATATTTCCCTCTAAAATGTAGCGGAGTGGGAGTATAAAATAGCAAAACCCGAAAGAAACCAGATTAAAGGGTATACATGCACCGAATAATCTGACTATTGGGGAAAAAGCTAGATGTGTTTATCTGATTTCTCATAATCAGATAATGGCTTTTATCTGATAAAGCCTATCGGATTATGCTGTTTACATGACCACTTGATAATCAAGTAACTCCAGAAATCAGATAATGATCGGTTTATTAGTGTGCATGTAAACGCGCTCACTGTTACCCTTTCACTTAAACTGTGAGAAAACAGACAATAAGGCTGGTAAACGTGTTGATGAGTTGGTTCAACTGTGCTAGTTCCTTGGATTAGTGTGAAACTTAAAGCTGCAGTTGGTAACTTGTATGAAAGTAACGTTTTGTCCTGTTAGCTAAAACTGTCACTACGTCCATACAGCAGTACATGAGACAGATAATCTGAAAAAAATCATGTCCCTCCTTGTTGCGCTTGGCATTGGCTAGAATTCACCACACAAACTTAAACAACCAGTCAGAGCCGAGGGTTTTCTCATCTCCGATTTTTTTTTGAAACCCATTTTAGTGTACTGTTTAGCTGTAAAGTGAGAACGTTTGGTACGGCCAGTGGGCAGTGCCTGGTTTTCGTTTGACTGTTGTAAATATGGCAGCTGGGTCACAAATGTTCTCATTTTACAGCTAAACAGTTTACTAAAATATGTTTCTGAGGTAAAAAAAATAGGCGACGCAGTAACAAAATCTTGATTCATATTTGATCAGCACTGCCTCGTTCAACAGTTTGACCAGTTCATGAACAGGGATTGAAAGCTGTGTTAGAGACACCTCTGCTCTGATTGGTTGCTTTCGTTCACGTGCGGTGGATTCTAGCAAATGCCATTAAAGGTACTACGAGGAGGTAAATAAACATGATTTTTTTTTTCATAGGTTATGTGTTTAATGTATTACTGTCAGGATATAGTGACAGTTACAGCAAATATGACAACTTTCTGTTGGACCTTTAAATGAAGTACATAATTGTGACTTTTGTTTCTCTGTGTTTCAGGTCTGCTCCCCGACCACAGACCCAAACTTCCAGAGGGCCACGTCCCAAAGAAGCCCAAACAAAAACTTAACAGGTAATACATACGCGTCTTCTTAAATAAGTTTCTCATCATCATCTATTATTAACACCAGAGCCAGTGCAATTGATCTACCAACCATTTTCTGTTGTACAGATACTTGACTCGCTGGTCCGTTAACTCCGTGAAACCCATCTACAAAAAGGGACTAAAGTGGTGTAAGAAGCGCATGGCTGTTGGTCACCCAGTACTCCAGAGCAATGTGCGTTACGGTGTCAAACCCTTAAACGTGAAACACTGAAGGACAGGAAGTCTGATGTATCAGTGCAGCAGCTGGACAAGAGTGGGCGGAACCTTTCTATCTGAGGACGCACTTTCAGCTGGGTTGTCATCCCACTCTGGGAAAAAGGCCTAAAAGCTTCATCCATCTGTATTTATTCTTCCCTCTTGTTTATGAAGCTGCGCTCAACCTTTTAATGCTCGGCTCCACCCAGAACCATCTATCCTGTCCGCTGGTTTTCAAAAAGCCCTTGAAGTGAACTCGCTGACGAGCGACTGTGAGTAACAACTGGGTCAGTGTCACAGTTTTCAAAGTAGGTGGTATATTGACTGTGTAAACTCAAGGCAACACAGATGTGCAAATAAAATGTGTGTGTTTACTTCTGTGTCTCAGCGTGTGTTTACTGTATAGGATTAGCTTTTATACATCAGATCAAAAAGCTTGTAGACACAAACTACATAACTGTACCTCTTTAGTTTATTTGTTATAAGACAACATAAACAAAAAGTCCTGCAATATGTTACACAGAGTACATTTTAAGGGTTGATGTGAACATAGACATGAGAATTTCATAGCTTGAAATAAGTGTAAGATGTCTCTTTATATCATGAAGGGAAGGTCCAAATTCTTGGTCCCGTCACCGATGTAGATGTAACCGTGCTGTGGCGTCATTGGCATGTGGTAGAAGGTCAGGCCAAGCCACAACAGGCTGCGAAGCACGCACACTTTGCTGGCATATTCAAACTGAAGGCTCCAGGATCCTACACACAAACAAAGAAAGGTCGCTGTAAACTATGCATGTTAACTGCAGGAAGCTGGAGGAGATAATGACACGCACATCACGTGGGTGCAAGACTATCAAAGAACAGCCTACGTCAAGGGAAGAAGTGACTCCTGCACACCTACTCCATGCCACAAATGTTTAACCGAGACCACGTTTAGATGCTACTTAGATGTTCATTGAGTCGAAATGTTTGAAAAGTTGAAACCACACTTAAAATGCACAACAGGCTCTGTGATGGCAGCTGTGGTTAACCATGTAAATCACTCAGGGTGGTAAAATAGATGACAATAAACAATTCAGTAAAATACAGAGGGAAAAACAGTAGTACAAAGGCTGCACTTCTGTTTTTCGCTGTTTCATCACTACTACAAATGCAGCTGTAGCCAGTATCTCACTATCACTATCATCATTCATATTTTAAGAAGCTATAAATTATATTCAGCCACAAAATAAACCTGAAAAGCTGGAAATCAGAACAAAAGTACAGAGAGTTGTTGCATAGAGATGATACACCGTTTCATCTAGTTGCATTGGTGTGAACCGGCAGGTTTTTAGAAGGGCACATTGCATGTAGCTGCCTGTTGCAACTCCTCTCTTCTCGAATCTTTGGTCTGAACTGAGCTTTTAAGGAACAGTGTGTAAGATTCAGGGGGGTTTAGTGGCATCTATCGGTGAGGATTGCAGATTGAAACCAGCTGAAACTTCTCTCAGTTGGGATTCCTTAAGTGTTGTTTGTGCAGGAGGTTTTTAACAGAAGCCAAATTATCTCCAGAGGTCTCTTCTTCTCCTAAACAAATAGAACAGGAGATTTAAACCTGTACAAACACTAAATAAAGCAGTTTCATGTTAAAATACGTTCTCAGCATGTCACAGAAAGGCCGCCACCCCAGCACCTGCTAATATGTGCTCATCTATTTCCTCTGATAACTTATTGTGTGTTCAGCTTATTCCTGACGCAGATGTCCTGGAAGTTTTTACTGGAAGCCAAATTATCTGCAGAGGTCAATTCTTCTCCAAAACAAACAGGCCTAGTGATTTAAACCAGTAAAAACACTTAATAAAGCAGTTCTGTGTCACATGGCAGTGTTTTTCCAACAACGTTTGGCACGTTAGAGACGGGCCGCTAGCCTAGAACCTGCTAATGATCGCTCACCTTTTTCCCCTGATAACTTAAGATCCAGATGTTCAATATCCGCAGAGTTCTCCTCCGCTCCAAACCAAACAAACCAGGTGATTAAAACCAGTAAAAACACTGAATACAGAAGTTTTATGTTAAAAAAAATCAATGTTTTCCAATGCTCTTATCGCAGAGGGGCTTCTAACTATGGTGGCAGACGTGTTAAGTTTGTCTGTTTGGGGCTACTGTAGAACCTGGCAGTGCAACATGGTGATCTCAGCAGATTGTTTTCAGGTGATTATACACTAAAAACAGTTATTGTATTATATCCCATTTAGGTCAAATTCCAGTTAGGAAAAAATCCCAACCAAGTTGCCACATCATTAACTGGAATTGAAACAGAGATAATCTTTGGAGTCCAAGAAAATTATAGTCTACACATGCTTGAGGCAGCCAAGGGATGCTTCTATAAATCAAGCCCTTGTGCCTTTGATATCTTCAGTCTAACCTGTTTCCCAATAATTTAGGGTGTGACCATGAACCCGGGATCCTGGGAACCAAGGAGCAAGAATTGGATTTGCCAGTATGTAAACATAAAAAGCCCTTTGATTGATGCTATTACACAAAGGAAGACGATTCAGACAAATTAGACGATTGTTAAACCACTTTTTTGTCTTTGAAGTGATCTGGCAAAGCATGAATCAACAAGAAGTAGAAACATGTTTGGCGCCTAACTGTATTACTGCGGGAGGAGAAACCTGCAGCCATAAATCAGGAGTTGGAAACAGTTTGCAGGAGTGTTGTGGAAAAGAGGGGAAGCCCAACTCAGGGTCTCAGAGGAAAGCACCTGTCTTTTAGAGGAGATACATCATACCGCATTTTCCACACAGCCCCGGTTTGAAAATTGTTAACTCATTCCTCCTTTTCAGCGTGCGATCTGCCGCTGAGCCGGCTGCAGCGAGTGTGGCGCGGAGACAGCTGGGTAATGTCGGCTGAGGTGATGACACCGCTGACATCCGTATCAACTCGAGGAACACACACAAACATATACACATGTGGAAGCCCTCTTAAATCGGACATCTGTTGTGTGTTAGTTCACAGGCGCTAAACATTTCTTTTCTTTCACACACATGCGTCTACTTCACCTACATTGACTGTGACCTCGAGTTCATCTGGCTGAAACCTCCAAACTATTCATATTATTTTCACAGTATCCATGTTCGCTATTGTTTGCCACTTGGGTTTGATTTTTCCAGCATGTGTAGTGCCGTTCAGCAGCCCAGATGTCTGAGCTTCCCACCAGGATTTGAATACGCAAACCTGAGAGACTCATCATCATAACAAGCTTTCAACTGCATTACTACACGATATATTTGACCCACCCCCCAAAAAAAAGAAAGGCCGTACAGAATACAGGGGAATAGGCCTTTTTCACAGAAGACATTTTGACATGTCACAGTAGGAAAAAACTGGTAAAAAATGAAATGAATGACAGCTGAATTCCATTTAGCTGTTTTGATTTCAGGATCTCATGCATGCTCACTGTCACACTCACTGGGACTCTTGAAGAGAAAAGAACCATCGTTGGTGTCATTAGTAACACCTCAGCTTTTCCAACTATGACAGGTCAAAATGTCTGCTGTGATAAAGGTCTAGTACCCTCCTCAAGAAAGAATTAACAACTTCATCGTCTTTGAATGTTGAAAAATTTAACCGCAACACTTTGGTTTTTGCTCCCATTTTTCAAACGAGATCTACAACTTTTTTCATTCTCTCAAATTTTGGTCACATATTTCTTAAAATCCGTGTTAGCACTTCTCTAAGATAATCCGTCCACCTGACCTGTGATTAAACAGCATTATTACTACCCAGGTGTGCCTTGGGATGGTCACAATAAAAGGCCACTCTAACATATGCAGTTTGATCACAACACAATGACACAGATGTCGCGAGTTTTGTGCGAGCGTGCCGTTGGCATGCTGATTGTAAGAAGGTCCACCAGAGCTGTTCATGTCACGAGCCGTCTCCAGTATCGTTTCTGAGAATTTGGCAGTACATCCTAACGCCCTCACAACCTTAGGATCTCCACATCCTGCGTCTTCACCTGGGAGATTGTCTGAGACCAGCCACCCAAACAGCTGATGCAATAGGCTTGCAAAATCGAAGAACTTCTGTACAAACTGTCGGAAACCGTCTCAGGGGAGCTCATCTGCATGCAGATCGTCCTCACCAGGGTCTTGACCTGTCAGCAGTTTGTCGACTCGTACCCGACTTCAGCGAGCAACTGCTCAAGTTAGAAGGCGTCTGGTACTTTGGAGAAGAGTTCTCTTTACAGATGAATCCCAGTTTACACTGTACTAGGCAGATGGCGCCTAAGGGTGAACGGAATGCTGATGTCGTAAACAGACAGCCTCATGGTGGCAGTGGGATTATGGTATGGGCTGGCATTAGCTACGGACAACAAAAACAGGTGCATTTTATTGATGGCAGTTTGAATGCACAGAGATACCGTGACGAGATCGTCAGACACATTGTCACGCCACTCAGCTGCCGCCATGACCTCATGTTGCAGCAAGATAATGCACGGCCCCATGTTGCAAGGAGCTGTGCACAATTCCCAGAAGCTAAAAACATTCCAGCTCTTCTATGGCCTTCATATTCACCAGACATGTCACCTGCGGAGCATGTTTGGGATGCTCTGGATCAGTGTGTACAGCACCGTGCTCCAGTTCCTGCCAATATCCAGCAACTTCACACAGCCCACAGGAGATGTGTCGTACTGCTTGTAACACCGTCCTGACCCAACAGCATTGCTGTGGAAACACTGGGCCCTAACTAACTACTGGAACTACTGTTAGCTCTCTTGATACTAGGCTGACCAAACGTCCTCTTTTGCCCGGACATGTCCACTTTTCAC
>NC_065517.1:32099899-32109999 GCF_006386435.1 Epinephelus moara
TTTTACACTACATTTTCACTGAAAGCTGACCGAATCCGACCCGAGCCAGAATACAATTTATACATTTTTGACCGAACCCGGCCCGACCCATCGGGACCCAACGGGACCCAACGGGCTCGGATCGGGTGGCCACACGCTAGTGTGTGTGTGTGTGTGTGTGTGTGTGTGTGTGTGTGTGTGTCCTATCTATAAGGGCCTATCTGAATTTCTGTCTTTGAGAGATATTATTTTGTAATATAACTGAATTTTCTATCCATACATATAAACTTTAAATATATTAAAATTATAAGGCATCTTTGAGTAAACTGCGAGTATCATTTAAGTAAGCTATGTCGTGGCCGGGCCAAGTGTCCTCTTTTTTGGAAATCAAAATATGGTCACCCTACTTGATACTGTTCGCAGAGTCAGCACGGCTAGTGGTCCTAACATAGTTAACAGTTCTAAAGAGGTTTTGCCACCCAAAATGAACCCGCTTACTCTCCATAGCTACCTGCAGGGGAGATTAGAGGGTGGCCACCATGTGCTGCAGCAGTGCTGTTCTGGGACAGAATTACAAGCAGTAATCACCAAATGAGTGGTACAGCGAGCTAACTCCCACCTGACCCGGACAGTGCGCAGTTTGGCACTGTCCGTTTGACAAGGCTAACGTTAGATAATCACTGGAGACTGGTGTGGATGCAGTGGGTGCCATATTTCAGCATGTAAACGTGTCTAGCCTGCAGTCTGTCACCACCTTTTAGTGGAGAATGCTTTGAGATGCAGCGCTAAAGCTAACGTCATTTTGTTTATGTTGTTTTTTTTCTTAAAAAGTAACTGCTTAGTTACTGGTTAATTTTGTGTACCAGCTAAAAATGAAATTACAAATTTATTGATTTGCAAATGGTGCTCACATCAGTTACTTGTTCTTAACTGTATCTGTGACCAAGAAATGCATTTCTGTAGCACTAGTCATGTGAAATTGTAATAAATGTCTACGTTTTGAGTTCAAACTGCACATTTTAGAGTGGCTTTTTAATTGTGACCATCCCAAGGCACAACTGTGTAGTCACGATGTTGTTTAATCAGCATCTTGATCTGCCACACCTTTCAGGTGGATGGATTATCTTAACAAAGAGGTGCTCACTAACATGGATTTTAATGAAGTCCTCTGGCCTTATAATGTGACAAAGGGGAGCAAAAACAAAAGTGTTGCTTTTTGTTTAGTGGTGTTTGATTTCTTACAGATGTTCACAATCCCATTACTCATTTAACATCAGTTTGCCTTTAGGGGGTCCTATTTCCATTTTATTTCTGTTTTATGTTGATAGTAGAATGACGTGTCATTTTCCAATGAAGAACTTGAGGCCTGAGTCACAGTAGGTGGGCAGTGGACATCTGATTACCGTACCACTATATGCAAACCTTCTTCCAACGTATTCCCAGAAAACTTTTTCCATCATGGCAGGTTTGTTGATGTTTTAGATTAATGCATTTATTTTATGAGATAGCCTTGATTAACCAACCATTTTACAGTTAGAATGATTCATTTGTTTTCACTTGGAAGAAACATGTCTTGTCTTTCAGTCAGTTGAATCACCATAATGGCTCGTGTTGAAATTGCACTTCATTTAGCTGTAATGTTGCGTACGAATTGGAGCACACTAAAAAAGAAAAACCTAATGATTTACCACTGGATTCCCAGGGGAAAAAGCACACTGAACAAGACTTCATCTAAGTTTACTTAAAATTCTTATTAGAGATGTTCCAAACTAACAATGAACTTAGTATGCTAATTGCATCATTAGTGCGGTTAACGATAAACAAGATTACAGCCCCAATTCCAAAACAGCTGGGACACTGTGTAAAACATAAATAAAAACAAAGTGCAATGATTTGCCAATCTTTTTCGAGCTGCACTGATTGAATACAGTACAAAGAGAAGATATTTAATGTTCAAACTGACTAATTTCATTGCTTTTTGTACATAATATACACAGATTCTAAATTTGATGCCTGCAACATGTTCCAAAAAAGTTGGGACAGGAGCAAGAAAAGACTGTGAAAGCTGTGAAATGCTCAGAAAACACCTGTTTGGAACACTCCACAGGTAAACAGGTTAGTTGGTAACAGGTGTTAGTATCATGACTGGGTATGAGAGGGGCATCCTCGGCAGGCTCAGTTGTTCACAAGCAAGGATGATGTACAAGTGCAGTCCATTTACCATTTACTATCTACAAATGCAAGTTAACACTCTTACGGAAAAAAGTGAAAACCATATAATGACAGCATTCAGAAACGCTGCTGACTTCTCTGGCCCAAGCCAGATAAACTGAGATAAACTGACACAATGAGTTGTCCCTGCCTATTCCAGCCAGACAATGCCAAACCACATTCTGCAAGTGTTACAACAGTGTGGCTTTGTAGTAAAAGAGTGCAGGTACTAGCCTGACCTGCCTGAAGTCCACACCTGTCTCCCAATGAAAATGTGTGGGGCATTAAGAAACTCAAAATTTAACAGAGACCCTGGAGTGCTGAGCAACTGAAGTTGTACAGACCCTTTTACTATTTTAAGTAAATAACAAACATTTTTTTGGTGGGCGGGACTCAGCTGGAGGCAAAATAATTCTCTACGGACATTACAGAGAGAGAAATCTGTTGGCTTGTTTTAGACAATGGAATAAGATGATGCAAGTAGTGCGTTCAGTAATACTCATTCTGAGTGCCAGAGTGCACTCTGGGACAAACTGGACCGAATTCAGAGTGCTGTCAGGATGTACTGTTGGGTTATCCAGCACCACACCCCAGTTTCTGATGAGGTGGACATGATAACCCTTAAAGGGCCAGTGTGTAATAAATAATATAAAAAAGGGGCAAGCTAAAGCTGTGTTAATACATTTCAATAACTGGAACAAACCTTGTAGGATACGCCTGTATGTGATGAATCAACTGGTGACATGTTATAGTGTGGGAAAGACTGAACTCTGTGGTCTCACCTTTAGGAATATCATCACTCAGTACATCCAGGAAGTCGACGGCTGGGTTCAAATCACCCATTTCCAGGATGGATTTCTTCTTTGGATTCTTTGCTTGGCTGAAGTGAAGGAAGTTGTCAAGCTTCCCTGCTTCTGAGTGAGACAGACCTGAGGAGCAGTGCACACTGGCACGTAACTCAAACTGATTCACAGCAGTGATGATGCAACTTTTCAGCGGAATTTGGAGAAGTGTTATGAAATGTTTCCCTAAGTGCTGTTTATCATATCTGTCCAATTAAAATAAATAGCACGTTTTATGAAACACCTCGGGGTCATTCACACACAGCAGCAAATGTTCACACCCCACGAGACACCATGTGGCAGAGTGATATATATATATATATATTTACCACCGAAGCTGCGGTTAATCTGGACGAGGCCGTGAGGACTCCTGATGAAGGCGCCGCGTGGCACCACAGACACTTCGTCATCGATGTGATGAACTGTTACTGCTAGCCTGCTCTCCTCATTGACTTTGGTCTGAAACCAAGAACAGTCCATTACTAAGCTGGAATTCCACGGCTGTACCAATAGTGCTGATATCTGCCAGAGAAAATAAATCACTGATGCAGCTTTGAGATTAAATTTGTTCACACTAATTCTTCATGAACAAAAACACTGGTTTGTTGCAGCTGGCCTGAATTTCATGGTGAGCGTGTCTGTTGTCTCTTCTTCAGTTACATCTTCTTTTGTATGTTTGATTTTGGTCCCACATCCATCCTTGCTTTAGCTTCAATAAAACTACTGCACAAACCTACAGTGCTACAAGGGCTTAGGATTTCTTTTAACATTGTAGTGCACATATGGGATTTGGGGGTCCTGTGCCAGAAAATGTTGAGCATCAAAACTTAATTTCCTGCATTTTGGTGAATTTTTCTCCATCAATTGGTGTAAATTTCTTTAATTTAATTAAGTCCTCTGCTACTTTTATGTTTTTATTGGGAGAGACACATGCACATGAAAATATTGAGGGGATGGATGGATTTGTATTTATGAAAAAAATCTTTGTGGTACTTTTGAATACTATAATAACACTTGGTCTTAAGTTTCATCTGTCAGCTCAGTATTTTCACCAAGTTTAAATTACAACTACACAGTGTTGATCAGTGCTGGATGAAGTACTTGAAAGCCATACCTGAGCACAAGTACAGATTTTTTACCAGGAAATTACATTGGTAGAAGTAAACATTGCCTGTTGAAAAATCACTTCAGAAAAAGTCTTAAAGTATCTAGGACTAGTTGCACAAAACACCATAAGTTTTCTCCTTAAGTATGACACTTTTTACACTGGTAAAAGTTTTAATGGAGATTGTTTTCTCGGACACACGCTTGTGATGCTTGTTATCGTCTCACAAATTTGGCTTATGGTTAGATAGTGAAAAAATGGCAGAAGAAAATAAGACAAGAGACCCATACTGGTCCGAGGAGGAAAAGATTACACTTCTGGAGGAATACAATCATAGAAAGCACAAACTACAAAATACATTTGACCTCTAAATACCGGGAAACAGAAAATTGCAATGAAAAATGAATTCAGTCAAATTTATAGTGTAAAATCAAAAGCATATCCATCGGGTTCTCCTGGTCACTCTTCTCAGGGTGTGTTAGTTTTTTTCATTCATCACCATAAACTCGGTCATGTTGCAGTTACAATAGAGACAGAGTTTTTTTGTTTTTTTGTGTTTGTTTTTTTACCAGGCTTTTGTTGCTAAGGTCTTTCAAATTGGACTGTAAGTGGTCCATCAACTAAAATAAGTTTGACACCCCTGGTCTAGGGATTCCTTAAGTATAAGACGAAGACCAGGAGAAAAACACTTGCATGAACATTTTAAGGAAACCTTAATAAGAAGACTTAAGAGCGTTTTGTGCAAATCTACTAAGGGAACGTTTATCACACTTGAAGCGTATATTACACTTAAAGAAAAATGAGGTCTTCTTCACAACATCAAGGATTTAAAAGAACAAAATCCAGTTTTTGCCTCCCTCTAATTCCTTCATTTGATTCACCTTCCTTCCATCCTTCCTTCCCTATTTTGCAGTAAGTAACTAACATGCTTGGGGAAATGTGTTGGAGTAAAAGTGAAAGTTGACAGAAATATAAAAAATCAAGTAAAGTACACATACTCCGAAAAAACACTTAGGTGCACACAACTGGTATTGATCATACTCACCACCACCTCCTCTTCATCTTTCTCTCCTTGCCTGAGGATGTCACGATGCTCATACACATGTGAGGGGTCTCCTGTGAAGCGACACTTTGCAGCTTTGGACACCTCCTCCATCATAGAGTCTGTGGCAGGAGGGAGCAGGAACCAGTCCATGCAGTTGAAGCTGGACAGAAACAGACACACAGGTGTTTCACACTGTTAAGAGACATACAGTGAGACATCACCACAGTTGAGGCTCTCTCACCTGTAGAGGTTCTTTCTATCCTGCATTTCATCCTCTCCTCTCCCCTGAGCGATAAAATAATCCTCCTTTAACCCCAGTATTTTGCCCCAGAACAAGACTCGATGGAACTTGTAGTTTTTCTTTAGGAGCACTAAGGAAGTCTGCAGCGCGGTTCTCTGCTCGACGTTTAAAGTGTTTCCGCTGCCGCCAACGAGCTCCAGAGAGTAATATAACGAGTCTGAGTCCATTGTTAGAGTAATAAATTACTTTAAAACTAGTTACCTTACCGTTATCTGGCAGTTTAAACTACCTGCTAGCTAGCTAACAGCTAACCGGAGCCTTCTGGTCCGAACGCTGGTGTGGTTGCTAATGACAACAAGGCTTGTTGAGCTGGTTGTCATAGCAACGCGCCCGTTTTCTTCTCTTTCTTTTCACTTGTTTCTTTTTCACATGACTTGTCTTTTAGTGTGTTAAAGTCACAGTTAAAATGGAAAGTAAACTGCTAAGGTCACATTTTGTTTATATGTTTGCTTGTAGTGTTTTAGACAAACCGGAGCACGCGCGAGTCTGGGCTGACGTCATCCCCCCCCCCAGTCTTTTCAAGTGAGTGCGTGCAAGTCAGCAGGAGAGCAGGCAGCGTCCATAAATATTGACTGTATTTAGTTTAATTTGTCGCCATGGGAGAACCGGCAGCTTTCTGTCTCATCCCACACATATGGCAAGCCGTTTTAACATTTAATCGCTAGACTGGATATTCATTACTGATATCTGCAACATAATTTTGCCTAGTCAAAACTCTAATTACAGATATCTGTAATTCAGTTTTGACTAGTAAGATTCAAACTATTTTTGCCCTTCATGTGTATGGGGTTTGTCANTACTAGTCACAATGACATTACTACTAGTCAAAATGACGTTATAGATATCTATAATGGTAATTCCGGATAGTCGGACTTAGTGATTAAATGTTAAAACGGCTTGCCATACACACACTACTGGTGAGAAGTAAACTCTAAACCAGTGCTTAGAGACAAACATACTTATTTCACACAGGGGTGTAATTTACAGGGGGACACAGGGGGCCATGGCTCCTGCAGAAGGTAGCATGGGACCCCTCTGCCTTTATACAGTGTGAAAACTATGTTATAAATGTATTTAAGAACAGAAGACACAAGCACCAATGTGTGTAATTCTGAAGATTTGAAAAGTTGGGATGGTTACTGTATCTTATAAATTGTAGGAAATTACATAGAGAATTAATAGAGGGTATGGAGATAAGAATATACCCTTTTAGCTTAGCTGGAGGTAAAACAGTTCTCCACAGACATCCAGCGCTACCTAGCAAGTTCTGTTGGCTTGTTTTAGACGATGGAGGGAGATGATATGAGTGGTGCATTCAGGGATACTCATTCCGAGTGCCAAAACGCACTCCAGCACAAAGTGGACCATTCGGAAATTCGTAACGCTGTCGGAATGTGCCGTTCATTTATCCATAGCAGCGCATTCTTGTAGCGGCAGAGCATCGAGCGGAGTGAATGTGTGATTAATTTAACTGCTCGTAATTCATGTAGAAATATAACACTCCATTTCTGCGACCAACAGGGCTCTCATTTTAGTGTAGAGCTTCAGACTGAATTTATGAACACACCATGTCAGGTCAGGACAGGAGTAAGTGTCTGAGGTCGGTAAGCAAACTAACAAATACTTTAAAAAGACTGGTGAGCAAACAGAACAAGCGCTAGATGCATGACTCATCACAAACTGAGTAGGCACTACAATCCGTCAGGGACTGGAAACAGGCTCTTAGTATTTGTAGTGTACAGGAGTGGCTTGATTGGAGGAGCGGTGTGCTGATTACAGATGGAGATCTGGTGTGCTGATTGCGATGGAGAGCTGGTGTGCTGAAAGCAGGACAATGAGAGAGAGTGAGGGAGGAAGGAAAGGCACAAAAACCAAAACACACCAAACACACTACATTTACACAAATGTAAAAATAAATAAAAGCTCTCTCACACACACACCCATGTTGATGTCACAGGCGGTCACGGCGAGAAGTTGTGACAATAGAGGAGCTTTGATTGTCATGTTTAAACATTATAAGAGATACACTTTAAAACTCTTGAGCTCCACAGAGTTTAATGGAATTTAAATTGTGTTTCTGATAAATCACCAAAAGTGTTAAAGAGATCAAATCTCTTTGCAAACTTTGTGACATATTTACAAGAATAAATTCTTACTTCCCACTGTATTTATTTTGCTTTAATACACCTCCTTTATTGTTTAGTGTAAGTTCCTATATCAATGTGACAGCCTGAACTGTGTAGGAAAGAAGCAAGCACTCTCAAAATAAATCCACTCGACAGGTGCGCGGCCAAAAACAGCAAAAAAAAAAGAAAAGATGCCAGCACTCACAAATGTCCTTTTGGTAAATTTAATAAACCAACCTGGGTGGCGTTACCAGAAACACAGACGTTTCGACAGAAAGTCTTCTTCAGTGTGTAACTCAGGTTACGGAAGTGGCGTTTAAGTACTCTCGAAGCAATCAGAGCAGGTGTGTGGAAAGACAATTTACACTTCCGCCATACAATGTAGTGCCAACTCACAGGCAAAGAAAAACACAATAACAATACAACAATCTTAAACACGTGTGTCACAGCAAAATAGCAGTAGATACACCGAAAATAGATATACATATACATAATAAATTCTGCTCGTACAAAAAGGCACTGTGAACAACAATAAAACATGTGTGCTTGAGGGGGCAAATAAAGTACCCAATTGTCAAATAACCATCAGATTATAAGTGCACGGGAAAAGACTTACATAAAGTTATTGAGTAACTGTCCCTCTATTATCAATCAAATCTCGAGTGCATATACAGAAAAGCACTGAGAACAGCAACGGTGTGTGTATAAGGGGGCAGAGTAAGTGCCAATTCTCAATTCACAATCAGATCATAAACGGCAGGAAAAACTTGCAAGAAGTCACTGAGTAACTGTCACTTAATAAGCAATCAGATCAAAAGTGTACATAAAGAAAGACACAGTAAGCAGTAAAAAATATGTGCATAAAGGAGCAGAATAAGTGCCAAAATCTCAATTAACAATCAGATCATAAATGCACAAGATATAAGCTGCATAAAGTCAATGAGTAGCTGTCCCTCAATTAACAATCAGATCACAAATGCACAGTAAGGACAATAAAGTGCGAAAAGGTCATTGAGTAACTGTCCCTCAATTAGCAAACAGATCACAAGTGCACAGTACCAAGGATAAAGTACTGAGTAGCTATTCCTCAATTAACAATTAGGCCATAAATGCATAGTAAAGTAAACAACCTGCATCAAAACACTCTGAGTAGCTGTCCCTCGCTAAGAGACAGATGTCAAAATACATTAGAAATAGACAAAGTGTACGAATACATTCGGTCACAGTCCCTTAAAATCAGATGATGAGTGCACAGTAAAATGCATAGAGTACAGGAGATCAGCCTGAACTGTGCCAATATACCATCATATAGTATTACCTCAAAATAAAAGTAACTTGCTTTTTAAAAGGTGAAATTTCCACCTATGACAACTATGTATTCAGAAGCCTGTAGGCTCTAGTTTTATAATAAATACTCTGATAGTCATATTGCTTTGAGGTGTAGTTCAGATGCCATATTTGCAATACTTTCACTTCATTTTTTCATCACTTTTTGCTTTGCTGTATAAAATACTTTTGTCATGACCATTTGTTTCAAAGAGGGACATGTCCAACTTATGAAATAACATAGTCGTGTT
The DNA here is from genome assembly GCF_006386435.1 of Epinephelus moara. Taxonomy (NCBI): domain Eukaryota; kingdom Metazoa; phylum Chordata; class Actinopteri; order Perciformes; family Serranidae; genus Epinephelus; species Epinephelus moara. The sequence goes on from NC_065517.1 coordinate 32,109,086, forward strand.
TTGTTCTACCTTGCGTAGGAGTGTCTGAACAACTAAAGCCTTCTGAGGATTTGTGCCTGTACTAAGTGTCCTCCTCCAACACCACCTCCTTCAACATGGTAGAACAGTCATTAAAGTACAAAACGTGTGTCACGAACATAATAAGTAAAATCAAACACAATAATTTGACATTGTCTCTGTCTACCCAGGTGCTCCCTGGTGAGGTTGGGGGTAGAGGATTCATAGCCACATCATGTATGAGGGTTTGAGGACAGGCCTTCCGACATATTTTATTGCATCATATGTGGAGATGTGTGTGGGTGTGTATATGTGGAGATGTTATGGTACTTGGGGAATTAGTTAACATGCTAATTGGCTGCCAGAGGGAGGCTTAGGGTGCTTTCACACCTGCCCTGTTTGGTTCGGTTCAATCAAACTCAAGTTTGTTTGCCCCCTCAGTGTGGTTCGTTTGGGCAGGTGTGAACACAGCAATCACACAGGTGTGCACCAAAACAACCAGACCAAAACCTTCTTGAAGAGGTGGTCTCGGTCCGGTTTCAAATGAACTCTGGAGCTCGCATGTACGGAGCCTGGGTTTGGTTGAAGGTGGCAGTGCTGTTTGGGCTGAGAAAGCCATGTGTAAGTAAGGAGGAAATCCAGGAAGAGGAAGCTTATTTAAGTGTAGGAGTGGCCTATTTGAATCCCTTTTGTTTGAGACCGTGCCGTAAGGTGAGTGTGTTTGCTGATCCTGTAAGCTTATTTATCTCCTGTAACTTTAGCTTATATTGTAGTTATGCTATGTAACATGTGAAATAGAGTATGGTGAATGTGCTAGGAAAGGTAGCATCAGCACTGCTTCTACCTGGAGCTCGCATTTACGGAGCCTGGGTTTGGTTGAAGGTGGCAGTGCTGTTTGGGCTGAGAAAGCCATGTGT
>NC_065517.1:32110046-32112769 GCF_006386435.1 Epinephelus moara
TCCTCCTGTACTGCCTTAATATGCACATTCAGCACATCCAATGCATCAAAACATTGTTTTCTAGTTGGAGCCGCGCCTCGTTTTCAAACTGTATGGTTTGACTAAAATGAACAATGACAGCAATATAGTCCACGATGAGCAGCGCTAAAATCAACCTGTGTAATTGTCCCTCCATTGTAACATTAGAAAGTGTCACATTTATCTTGCAAGTGTACCCTTCTTCAACGTTTGGTTTACTTCCTGGATTTTTCCTGCATGGAAATTCTGACCAATCAAGAGCAGCTTTCTCGTGCAAGGAATTTGATCTGGTCCGCTTGTAAATGCTGCCGTGAGAACACAAACCAACTCTAGGCAATTATGTAACTTTGAAAAGAATTTAGTCGCTGATTCAGACCAAAGCAAGAAAACTCTAGGTCTGAAAGCACTCAACATACGATGCTATTGTTATTACTCGTGACTTCCCTCTGTCTAACAGCCAGAACGTCACATTTTAAGCTCTTGTGAGGCATATTGTGGGCTGTGTGTGCAGGCTTCCAGCCCTCTCTGTCTTTCACCCATGAAGCCCAAAGACAGGGAAGCATGCAGAGGAACGGGAGGACTGAAGACTCTGGCAGTTTCGTGTCTGGAAGTTTCAACCGAAGTGTGTGGAAGACAGAGTCAGTTAAGCCCTTTGCACAGCTGGCAGGATGCATGTCTAGATCCCTCTAACACGACGGCACAGCTCATGGGAATAGGAGTGAACAGTGCTCGGAAATCATCTTAGGGTGCATTCCCCATGTGTGCACAATCATTATGTGTGTTTGTCTGTGTTTGGGGATTGGCATGAGAGAGTGCTGGTGTTCACCTGAGTAACAATTACCTGTGTAATTAGAGATGAGATACTGCGGAGGGAAATTTGTTGAGTCCTCCCATAGTTCAAGGTAACTTACCGCCTCGTGACACGAACTCACAGCACACGGTAGTCTGTCTTCTTTCAGGCTTACTGAAGTTTCATGAATAGGATTTAGAGCCGGGAAATGAGAGGAGAACAGACACAGTGTGTTTCTGAGTGTGTCTGTTGAGGCTACAGAGGTGGTTTGGATGCGATTGAAATAGCTGAAACATAATCTAGCATGCGAGCGGAGGAAGAGGGGGAGAGGTGTCAGTGTGTTCTGTGTGATTGTCCAGAATATTTGCAGTTGGTTGTTTTATCTGAATTTCACAGTAAATTCTGTTTGCTTTTCAAGGTTGGGGGATTTCAAGTCTTAATATGTTAAGAAATGTTCATGTGTTTGTGAAAAGTATCGCCAAACTTTAGTAACGTAGTGTTTGCTTTGGCTCGCTTTATGTAGGTCAATAAGAAAGATCTTTCTTCCTGCTCAAATCTTCATTTATACATTTCCAGTATTTCATCTCTTTCCCATGCTTTCATTCACAAATTCATCAAGTTTAATGTAATCATTTACCACCAGTCGATCTTTTCTAATTAAAACTGGCAGTGATGTAACTTCCTGAACTCATGCATGGTCTATATATACACAGGCAGACTGAGTGTTGCTGAAACCACCGCCTCATCTGAGCAGCATACGCAGCGATTCTTTTGAAAAAGACACTAAACGAACATCGGTTGTTTGGTTTACCCTGGCTCGGATCCAGGAGTCTGAGCCAGGGTAAACTGTGTGAAGCTGGCTCAAGTTACACTTAGAAAAATATGATTGGCTACTGTCCAACAAATGATTTTGGACAGTCTGCCAGTGTTGGGCTAATCTTGGGGTTGGTGAACCTATTTTGGTCGCTCACCTTGCTTGACAATCTTGGGCCTCCACTGGATGAATTAGTTCCTGGGTTTCTGAGTTTGTAAACTTTATTAAGATGCCAAAAAAATGAAATAAAATAAAACAAAACAACGGAAAACAGGGCTGTGTTTTTTCACCCTCATGTATTCACCACTGAAATATTTTCATGAAACCAAACCCTATTTTTGATACTAATTATGTCTGGCTTTTTTTCTGCAATCGTATTCGTAATTACCTCTCTGTGCAGTAGTTTTTTAATTGCTGGTGGTGGGGTGGCTTCACATGCACAGGTGATGCACACAAAATGAGGTATGCATGTAATCCATTGTTACTGTGTGGAATTTTGGCTCAGTAGGTGTGTTTCCATCCATCTGTTTTTATACACATTTTGGAAACAGCTAAAAAAAATCTTGAAATATTGCAGAAAAAGTTTTACGCTTGGGAAGTGAAGAAGTTACTGTATCAATAAATAGTAAATGGAGGTGGCATTAGCTCAGTCTATAGGGACTAACCCTTACAAAAACAAGTATGGAGTGTAGACTGGTGCCAGTTCACCTGCTGGGCACTGCTGAGGTGCCCATGAGCAAGGCACTGAACCCCCAACTGCTCAGAGCGCCTGTCCATGGGCAGCCCCTTCACTCTGCCATCTCTCCGTTTAATGCATGTATAGGTCCTGTTTGTGCATGTGTGTGTATTTTGGGCCTGCGTGTGTATGACATGTGAAGGAGAAAGAGAGAAATTTCCACTGCCAATTGACCTTTTGCTAAGCCCCGCCCCTTTGTGATGATCCATCAAGCTGTCAGAGTAAGCATGGAGCCCACACTGTAACTAACTGCACTCCCTGAAGAAATATTATCATATTTTTGGAGAAATGAAAGAGTGATTCCAGAGAGAAGCAGACAGAGGGGTCTACAGTCTGTGTTTGAAGGATATATCCAGGATGTCAAA
>NC_065517.1:32112885-32134895 GCF_006386435.1 Epinephelus moara
GGAAGAAACGTATATCTTTTTCCAACCTCTCCAGGTAACGAGTATCATTAATACACGATGTGCCCCAGGCACAACATTTAGCTCCAAATCCACAAAACCAGCCTGAAAATGAAGGAAATCTGAAACGACTGCATTAGAGTCAATGGAGCACAGCTGTGTTGATGTCGGACCCTGGTCTGAGCTGGCCCAATGCTACGCTATGATTGGCCAACTTGCATTCGGGGGCGGGACTTAGCAAAGGGTCAATTGAGCTCTCTGTTATTATAAATCCACCATTGTCCTTCACTTGAGGTTTGACTTGCTCTCCTTTAATTATTATCTGATAGGATAATTAGCACCACCTACTGCATATCTCAATGAACCAACTCCCAGTATTCACATATAGCAGTAGAGCATGAAAAAGTGCATAAACTCTCATTTTCTTTTGCAGATTTTCTGAAAATTCCTCCAACTCCTGATATCAGCCTTAGTTTTTACTGTTTGAAGCTACCGCTGTTGCCAATCCATTTTTTCTCCTGCCACTTTAATGTGAAGCATGCTTTGTCTCTTGTGAATCTCTTGGGCGTGTGAAGGCAATCTGAATCCAGCATGGGAATGGCGGACCCCGTCACTAACAATGAAAACCACTGTCTAAAGAGGTCACTGCAGAGTGTTAATACATTGCGTGGCTATTGCAGCAAAAACAAATAGTGTCAAGAATGAGGCTTGATTTCACAGAAAATCCTGAGGGCTGTGACTTTAAGAAGCGCACTCAGGCCGTTTTTCTCAAGAACACAAGCAGGTTTTAATAATTTCTCATGTCCATTCATTCCCATGGTTGCCTATTCCCATGCTGCACTGTTCTTCCAGGGCTCTGTGTGTTGGCTGTAATTGTCCAAACAAAAGGGCCTCGGTCTGCAGTCACATGCTTCATCAGCAGCGGTGATTTCAGCTGTCTGGCCCTCCGCCCTTCTGGCTTAATGTAGTCCACCAACAGAGGAGGGGAGGGGGAATGGGGTGACTTCTCCACAGAGTACCCCACAGTGAAGAGAACACACAAGGACAGCCTCGCACCAACCCACCCAGCCACCCAGCCACTCACACAGACAAACACACTCTGAGCTTGTGGCTCAGGATGTCACCTCATTAGAGCTGGCAGTCTAGGTGGAAGTTTTTGGACTTGGAAGCACCGGAGTGACCCGCACAGACACACCACTCCAGTGCTGTTTCCCAATTGGCCAGCGAGGAAGTAATACTTGGAGTGAAGCGGCCTGTTTCTGTCCTGGTCCCGCTGCTCTGGGAAACTCACCTCCCAGGCGACCAGCGTTGCCACGGCAGTAATCCTGACGGACAAAAGATGGGAGTGCCACAGAGCACGATGCTGCCAGACCCTCTTATTGGCTGGCAACGTCCCACGCGATGCTGTGATTGGCCGGTGCTATGTTTATATACAAATTGGAGCAGTCAGAGGTCACATCCATCGATCTTGATGGTGACATGAAGGAAACCTGACCTCAAAACCTCAGGACTCTGAGGGGGTTTAATTCCCGTTTGATACACACACACACATATATAAACACAGGGGCTCTGTCTTAAGTCCAGTGGCCTGGGAGTGCAGAATTAAGTGAATACTGAGAGAGAGGGAGTGAAGTGACTAAATAATAGTGTCTGTGCTATACAAAAGCACCGGCCACAACAATACCAAGAATGCATTAAAGGCCACTGGGTTCAGTGGGCTGCAAACTTACACACAAACACAGAGGTTTTGGATTAACACTGGATAAATATTTTGATCCGGAGAGGGGCGTGTTGTGTAAACTAGTAATACCTTACAGGCTGAATCACCGCTGTTTCATTTGACCCGCCAACAAACTGCCCCAAACCAGTAATTATTATCATCAATAGGGTTTATCTGTTTTACTTAGATTTCAAGGCTTATTCTCTTTCCTTGATTCTCTCCTCCTTTAGTTCTCTGTTTCCTTAATCTATCTGCATGTTCTCCCTTTTAGTTTGGATTAGAAATAAACAGAGGTCAAAAAAAGACTTCAACTCAGCTTTGGGCTTTAACACAAATGACTCGTGACTCACTTGGACTTGAGCCTTCTGACTTGAAAAATCCGTCTTCCAAGCCCAAAAATTGAAAAACTGTTATTCAAAATATGTGCCACAAATCATTTCTTTTACCTTCATTTCCTAGATCAACTAATGTCCATGCTATTTGTTCCCAGTGAGTCGACACTTTAAGGGGGATTTATACTTGTGCGTCAGCTCTATACAGACCCTACGCCGTTGCAAGCATCTACACTTGTGCGGGGTACATCCTGGACTACCACAGGGCTGACACATAGAGACAGGCAACCATTCACACTCACATTCACACCTACGGACAATTTAGGCAACGATGCTAACATATCGGCCAATATTAGCTTGTCCCATGTCTGTCTGTTTCAGTGTGTCAGCTATTAAGTGACAATAAATTCTAGTATAGAAATGCAAATATATTTTTAAGGTAATTTACAACCAGTGTCTATAAGATGATGTCATCTTACAACCCTGATGACATCATCAGGATTATAAGATGACATTGGGGCTATTCTTTTTTACATGATGGGAAAAGTAGGGTCCAACATTCTCAGATCTTGTCCCATACAAGGAACTGAAGGTCAAGATAACCCAGTTTCTCCTGCTTTGATTTTGACCACTTTTCTTTAAAGGGACAGTTCACCTCCAAATCAAAAATACATCATGTCTATGCCTGTCTGTCTTCTCTCCAGTATAATGGAGCTAGATGGCACTTGGCTTGTGGTCAAAGCGGCAAAATATACATTTGAAAAACGCAATGTCTCTTTTTATAATCATGATGCGGTTACTCAGGATAATCCACAGAGTAGTGTTAATTGTTAGTGGCGGGGTCCGCCATTCAGATTGCCTTCACTTGCACTGGTGATTCAGAGAGAGTGACGCATGCATGTAATCCAGCATTACTGTTTGCAGTTTGTGTCAGTGGGTTTGTTAAATCCACCTGTTTTTATACGGATTTTCTGTTTGAGCACAAAAAAACATTGTCAGCATTTTCATGTAGGAGCTGTTTTCTTTCTACCAAACTACACCCGCCCACTGTATTACCACACAGTTGGAAGCCTGTATCTACTCATGGACGAGAGGCTTGTGCTCGTTACAGAGCGAGATGTAATGGCGTCCTCATCGTCTGAGCTGTAACATTAGCTCAGTGGTGCTTCCTCCTGCACGGTGATACAGTTGGCAGGTGTAGTTCAGTGGAAAGAAAATAGTTCCTACATGAAACTGCTCACAACAAGGTCTGTGGATTATCCTGAGTAAACAGGTCATGATTTCTAGAAAGAGACATTGCTGTTGAGCTTTTTAGATGTATTTTTTGGCGTTTTGAGCACCACAAGCTGAGTGCCATCTAGTTCCATTATACTGGAGAGAAGACAGACATCTCTACAGCTGATATCTCCAACACTCTGCAACTCACACCAAAACAATGTAGATTGATAAACAGCTCTACAGGTAAGAAGAAACATATGTACTTCTGAATTTAGGTTGAACTGCCCCTTTAAGTGAGAGGAATTGTTTGGGTGTTCAGGTGTAGAGCATCGTACCTTCAGTATAAGTCTGTGAGAACATCTGAGTGAGCTGTATGAACATGAAAACCGCTCCCAGTCTGCATGTAATTGGATCAAACTTCAGATCAGTCTTTCACACACCCACTACTAGAAGCTCAGAACCATGTGGGCCGAAACTGAGCCAGTGAATTTGGCGGTGTGTTTAACATCGGGTCAAAGTTTGGATTAGGGTTTTGGAAAGCTGCTCGCTGTAGTTCTGGCTGCTGCTGCTGCTGCTGGACGGAGCTGCTTCCCAGGATCCTGCCTCCATTACTCCTGCTCCACTGAGCTCGCAGGAGATAGTCTTCAGTGACAGCAAGTGCATTAAACACATTCAATACACACACAGCACAGACAATAGCCTATATCAGGTATCTAATATCAAACGTTCGTCTCTTTCCCAGCTCATCCTTGGAGCCGCATGAGAATGTCTGCAAGTTATTAGTGCCCCCGCATCCTGACCCTGCGCAGCTTTCTCATGTGACTTTGTTGAGGTATGTCTGTTCAAATCTGTCTCCAAGTCTCTTTGACTGGGAGTCCTGCAGTGTGTGTTTGTTTGATTATTAGATTTTCATCAAAACCCAGGTTATGTTGTGGGTTTTATTATCTTCTTCAGCATACTGGAGACCATTTAGTGCCGACAGCAGTGTCTGTGTTGCTCAATCATGCGCACACAATGAAATAGCACTTGAGAAAGAGTAAACAAGCCAGAGATTGTTTTGTAATGCTTAATCTTTGTCCGACATTAGGGGTAAAGCACAGTCAATAACCTTTGCGCACTCAGATATTACAACATTTATATTGCTGCTGTGGAAAAAAGTGAAATTAAGTGTTTTTCAAAGTGTCTTTGTAAACAACCTTTAAACATGTGTGACTAAAAAGTTAGCAGCTTAAGTGCTTCAGTTTTAAAGGGACAGTTCACCCCAAAATCAAAAATACATATTTCTCCTCTTACCTGTAGAGCTGTTTATCAGTCTACATTGTTTTGGTGTGAGTTGCTGAGTGTTGGAGATATCAGCTGTAGAGATGTTTATCTTCTCTCTAATATAATGGAACTAGATGGCACTCAGCTTGTGGTGCTCAAAGCGCCAAAAAATACATTTGAAAAACTCAACATCAATGTCTCTTTCCAGAAATCATGACCTGGTTACTCAAGATAATCCACAGACCTTGTTATGAGCAGTTTCATGTAGGAACTATTTTCTTTCTATCAAACTACACCCACCATTCTTATCACTACGCAGAAGGAAGTGTGCATCTACTGCTAGCTTGCATAGCGACACTGAGCTAGCTAAGGGCCCTGATACATCAAGCTAAAAATTGGCAGTTGGTCAATGTCGTGTTGTCGGTGAGCATCTGTCACCCTAGATTTTGCAGTGCCTCCTGCACCCTTGTCGGCTTATTAAGCATGTTAAATCGACATCGCAGACAGCGAAGCCCGTCAGTGAATGTCAGCACTCTGATTAGCAGTTCAGCGCGGTGTATGCCAATAGAACAGAAGTGAGGAATTATTGGGTACGAATTTCTCTTTTGCAGAAATGGTTCGTAATTGTTGGTGCTACTGTTTGCTAGCGCACTGTTCATGTGGTTTGTTCTTTCAACATCCGGTTGTGTTGTTAAGCGCAGTTCAGACGAAAGATTTGCAATTAGAAGAAACTGTTTTCGAATGTTGCAGAGAAAGGTTGCAGCAGCGTGAACTGGTTAGTTTGAGCTCGACTCAAGTTGGCTGATGGTGTCACCTGCAACTCAGCTGGTCGAATAGCTAGCAGCTGGTTTTAGAACGTAAAGCACGTCACCTCTTTGGCTTGTAGTGAAACCTGCTGGTCAAGTCAAAATGGCCGCAGGCGGTGTGTTCACTTGCTGTGACAGGTGCTCCGTCCCCGCCGAGCCCTCTGTTTCCGTCCACAAGGTGTGCCCATATCGGACAGTGGGTCGCTGCTGTTGTTTGCTGTATGTGCTTATGCCCCCTCAGGCACACACATTCTCACTCACAAGTATAGAGAGTTGTTGCATAGAGATGATACACCGTCTTATCTAGTTGCATTGGTGTGAACCAGCAGGTTTTTAGAACGTTGCAGAACGGCACATCGCAACTAGTTGCCTGTTTCGACTTGTCTTGTCACAAATCTTTGGTGTGAACTGGGCTTAAAGGTGCTAACTGGCCAACTAGAGTCTTAAATCTGTCCTGTTGGTCTTCTGGTTTCCCTTTTTGAATGACGAATACAGACTGCTGCTATGGAGAATTACTTCCTCTCCTGCAGGCGCAGAACATACATGCTAGTTGGCCATTGGCTGTAGTCTTTGCGGTGAGTTCAGGTACAACAGGCAACGTGAGGCGACGCAACAGACACCCTTGGTCGCCGCTATTCCTTTAATGTCTGTTTGGTGTGTCTGGGCCTTAACATTACAGATCAGCTGAGGAAGACGCCATTAATGTTTACATCTCACACTGTCACAAGCACAAGCATTTTGTCCATGAGTAGATGCTTACTTCTGTGCAGTTGGTGGGTGTACTTCAGCAGAGAGAAAATAGTTCCTACATGAAACTGCTCACAACAAGGTCTGTGGGTTATCTTGAGTAACCAGGTCATGATTTCTGGAAAGAGACATTGCTGCTTGGCACTTTGAGCACCACAAGCTGAGTGCCATCTAGTTCCATTATATTGGAGAGTGTATTTTTGATTTCATTTGATTTTGTCTCTTTAAAATATCACTAAGGTCTGAAAGTGTGCACAAAATGCAAATGATGGAACCCAAGAGAAAAGTGTGTCGATACTCAAGCCAGGAAGGACTCGGAGCGCTTCAGTCGCTACTGTTTTTGAGTTTTGTTCACTTCTAGAACTGTCTTCAGGCGCCATCAGGGTGCACTGATCCTCGTCCAATAGTCCAAACCCGTCTTTGCACCACAGCTAATAACCTGTATATGTTGTTAGATTAGCAGTTCATTAGCCATATGTAACAACAGCACACTAAAAGTACTCACATAGACAATAGAGGTCGTTCTCAGCTGAGGCAGGTACCGTGATGAGAAAGTGGAGAGGAGGAGGCAAAAGGAAACAGCGAGGGAGAGACGAGTGAAAGATCAGGTGAGGAGGTGGAGCTACAGCAATTGTCGCCCAGTGAACTGGCTCATACCAATGTCAGAATAAGTTTAAAATCCTCAATGCAACAGTGTGCATTTGTCCTTTTTCACTGCAGGATGAATAACTCCTGCTCACTGCAGCTCAACAGTGCCCCCCAATGACAAGACACACTCATAACTGTAAAGTAGTTCCTGATGTATTTTAAAACAGCATGTAAAATTGAAATTTAAATCACCATATACAAAGCTAAGGCTGAGTTTCTCTTTACATATACAGTCCAAACTTAAACACTCTTAGTACCAACCCACTGTACAGTAACAGGTTTCTTGTTTCAGCTCCTTGTTAAAATGCAGAATTAAAAAAAAAGCTCTAAAAAACTAAGTTTAAAGTACATTAAATACAAATAAACGTTGACCTGTTTAAACATTCCTTAATTAAAGGAACAGCATGATTGTCTATTGTTAAACAATAATACAACATAATGTCTCTAACCATTCTCATGTGTGGATTAAACAAAAAGTTTTGGTTTCAATACTGATATAAACCTTAGTTGTCGTGTCTAATTACAAAAGCCAACATTAAGATGTTGTTAGTAAACACAAAACAGGCCTCTCCTGATACAAAAAGTGCATTATTAACATGAGGCAATAAGTTATTCCCTTGGCAGGTGTTGTCCTCTGACATCAAAGAAAAGGCACTGGGAAGAAATCTGGATAAATGAACAAACAGAAAGCTCTGCTGGTCCGACTCTTTGGCATCACTGTTGTTGGATTGATTGTCTTCTTCTGGTAATACTTGTGTAACTGGCTTTAGCATGTGCAATAAATGAATTCCAGGGTTTAAAAAACATTATGGCTTTTTTTTACTTGGCAGGTTTTGGATAAACATTCCTTGATGATTTGGTCAGAGAGGTCTCTACAGTAAAAGTAAAAATCGAAGACGAAGCAGTAGGGATGCACCGATTGTGAAACTGTGGGCCGATACCAATGTTGGAAAATAACAATTTGGCTGATAGGCAATAACAGGTTTTTTTTGTTGTTGCTTTGTTTGTTTTTGTCGTTGTTTATTTCTCCTTTTGTGTCCTGGGGAAACAAACAAATCTTCATTATGATAAAAAAACGTAACAGCTACAAATTCAGTCATGAAAAACACATTTTTAAAATGTCTTCCAAAGCCTTTTTACCCATTATAATACATCATAATTCCCTCTCTAATATCTGTTTTGTTTTGCTGGGGAAACATCAGAAAATTTCTCATTCAAACAACTGTACTTATTCAAGTTTCTCAAGTTTTACAAGTTGTAGAGCTGCCCCCCAACTAAGAATTTTCCTAGTCGACCAATAGTCATCATTTAGGCCCATTAGTCGACTAATAACCGCAGGTACCAGCCCTGGAAATTAACCTGACTCCTGTCTGACTGCTGAGCGTGGCCACTTCCTGTGTCAGTCCTTTCAAATTAAATTCACACATGGTCCAGTTATATAGGTTTTGATTTATTTTGACAAGGCACAGCTTCTAATAGAGTTTCACTTTTTTTTTTTTCCTGACCTTACTGGTCGACTAACTTTTGGTCGACTATCAGGGGGCGGCCCTAATGCCCTCTCTATTATCTATTTCATTTGCTGTGAAAACATAAAAAATTTCTCATTTAAACAATTGTATTTATTCAAGTCTCACCAAAAACAAAGGTCGACAGTAGGGCTATTCAATTAAAAATTCAATTGGGCCTAATTTTAAAACCAGAAAATGTCGATGGGCCAGACATTTTCAGCAGCAAGTGACCTACTGAAATTTCTTAATAGCTTTTGTTAATGACAAATTTAAACAAATGCAATTTAATGCAGTAAAAGTAGCCTTATGATACATGAAACCAAAACTTTAAAAAGTATTGATAAAAGAGCCGATAATGTTGGAGCTTGTTAATACTACAGTCTTGATTAATTTTGATCGGGGTCGTTTAATACCGCGCCTCAGTACTCATCCCTAGCCGGGCCACTCGGAGGTTGCAGACGTGGCCGCGGGCCTCCAACTGAATAGGCCTGTTCTACAAGATTACATTCAAACATATATGTTATAGTTGACCTTTGCCAAATACTCTTTTTTACTGAATAAAATTTAAATGCATCATAATGTAAGTCAGTCTAAACCTCTGTTCGCTGTAAGTTCTAGATGCTAACAGCTAATGATAACTAGCTCTCCTCCTGCCGATGTCAACACAGATTTGTTGTTCATAATGTGCATTATCAGGGAATAAATAGGATAAATGCATCCCCTGACACACTGACAGTCCTTTTGTCCTGATAACGCCCCTGGTAAGACCTTTCTTTGTCCCAATTTTCTATTGTGCCTTGGACGACAGGACATTAGTCTCGAGCCCTGCTTTTTAGTCTGCGCAAAATTGATGTGACACAACAGAAAAACATCGGCCACTGTTATTGGTAAAAGTATTCTTATTTGCCTTTAGGCCGCTGACAGTCAACAAGGTAAATATCAGCCAATATTGATGTTTGGCTGATGAATCGGTGCATCCCTACTTAGCAAATTCCTCGTGGATGTTTGTGTTGATCATGTGCAAATAATAATCTGAATATATTAAATAAATTCCTACTAATATTGTGCCTTCTTTCCATCAGAAAGCAATTTAAATTTAACCCACTGTCCCCACTGGTACTTTAAGCTCATATCTTTGGAGTCCATTTCCTGTATTACTCTTGTACCATCTGGAGATTTGCTCTCAGTGGGACAAACTGTGTCTGACTGAGCAGTAGGATGGAGGTGAATTCAAACTCTGACTTCGATGCTGATATAATGATAAAGAAGACAGATTTACGATCAGGAGTCGAGGGCGTCTTGACTCCAAAGCTTTGACTCAGCGCTGAAACACGCTGATTCAGCCATCGGACATGCTCTCCGTCACGGGGGTGGGGCTGTGGGCCGGGCTGCCGTCTGTAGAGCCGTAAGACTGCTGGAGTTTAGACTCCTCTGTTGTGCTGGCAGGTGATTTGGGATTAAGCACTCTGGGAAGGTAGACCTGTAATTATACAACACAAAAGAGATAAAGAACAAACAAAAGAGGAACACCACCTAAATTAAAGATTCCAATGTTATTGCCACGTCCTAAGAAAGTGCAATCAATACTTGTGAACAAGAGCTACTCTCTTGCACAGCCAAAAACACTGCAGGCATAAATATCCCACAATGCAGTACGGTAGTTTAAGATTCGTATCCGTTGGAGAACTCTCAGTCGACTGCGATTTTTTAAGGGGAGCAGTTGTTATTTTTCTTCTCAGTGTGTAATGCACTTCTGAGGACGTAAGAATATGTTGCCGTTATACGCTTTTTCACAAGAGTTGAAAAATCTGAACTTTAGCGACCAATTCGTCCATGACAGCCAATCAGCTTTGAGATCCTATGAGATGTATGGCACAGAGGACGTACCAGTGCAAGTTCATTCATCGGTTCAGCGATGTCACACGCGTATGACACAAGTTACTGGCGTGTATCAAATGAGTCAATACAAAATATTCTCGTATTCAAACTTGCATGAGTAACGTAATGCGAAAATGTACAGGAATTACGTGTTAATTTTAAAAAATGGACATATTTCCCCTTTAAGGATGTTTATTAACATATTTTTTGTGTGTTCTTTCATCCTCTCTGATGTGTATGATGCAATACTGCATTTAACGGCCAAAGAATGATTTAAACACAAAAGAATGCGGAAGATTAGGGAAAGATGAAGCTCCTGAAAATTCCGGAGGAATATTAGGTCTGAACCTGTGACTGATGAGGACCAAAGTTCAGTCCAAGAACAGCTCAGTGTGAACAATCAGTTCTTTAACACACTGTTCAGAAAACACTGACCTCAAAAGCTCTGGTGTTTTACTTTGTAAATGAATAACAAACCATGAGAGTGATAAATAGGGTTAGAGAAATAACAGCTCAGCTCAGGTAAGTTAACTCAAGATCACGCCTGCCCTAAATACATCAGCTCTTTATTCACACTGTGGACTTTTGTATAGAATAAGTACAGTACCATGGTGTTTTCTTCCACTCCCTCCACTGTATCCTCATCCTCGTCTTTCACCTGCAAAAGAACACAAACACAATGAGGGCTCAGCGTGAAGGACGAGAAAGACGTGGCAGGGTTTGTACATGAAACTGAGCGCTCACCGCGTAGTTGTGTGGACTGAGGTACTTGAAAAGGCCGAAGCAGGTGTAGCTGATGCAGATGAAGACAGTGATGCAAAGGACCACCAGCGTGAACAGAGAAGTGGCCGTCCAGAAACCTGAAACACAGCACACATACACAAATAAGGCGGGGCAACACAATGGTTTGAGTTGAAGGTGTGACAGTAACATTGTTAACACTGTGCTACATTACAGAGAAATACAAAACCGTACTAATGAACCTTCATTAATATAGGCCTATATTTTATCTACAAGTGCACGTCACACACTGAGCGAGCCGCCTGTTAATGACGCTGTGGGCTAATGGGCATGTAGCTACTTCCATGTTTCAGATGATACGTCATGTTTGTAGTCGACCAATGAAGATGAGTTTACATATCACCTTGGGTTCGTCCTTCACCTTCTCAAAATGATCCCACACTTTGGATTTCCTGCCCGCCCTGGAAATTACTAGCCTGTGGAATAACCACAGGTACCAGCCCTGGAAATTAGCGTTGAGCTGGGAGGCGAGCAGGGAGATTTGGGCGCTGTTAAGATATAAGGAAGTTGGCTGCCAAACAGCAAAGTCACCCCTTAACTGCAGTCGGTAAATCTCAGGTCACGTTATTACTGTTAACTTTCTCCAAGTCTTCTTGTGTCTAACCTGATCTGAGGACAGAGAAGAAGTAGAGCCATATGAGGCAGATGATGGGCGCGGCCAGAGCTTGATTGACAGCTCCCAGGTGGACCTGGCGGTCTAAGCGAGCAGGCAGGTAGGCAAAGTACAGGTTGTGTTTGTCCACCAGGTGCTTCAGCATCATGTACAGGAGACCTGATGGAGTCAGACACATATAAAACAAGCATTAAAGCCCCCACTAAGGAAGTGACGGGAAATATGTTGTATGTAAAGAAGTGTGCCAGAGATACTGAGGTCTTAGGCTGACAGAGTGAAGCAATCACGAGAATATAGTGTGCATGACGGAAGGTGTGTGCTCACCAAAAGGCACAATGATGGGACATATGATGCTGTAAGCCATAATGACAGTGAACACACACAGGAACCAGCCGTACATGGCTCCATATTCAAACTCATAGGCCTGGTTCTGTAAACAGAAGTCAAAATGTTAGTTGATGTGTAAATGTTGAGGTGAGGCTGACATTAAAGCAAACTGCAAAGAAAATGTTCTTTTCTTCTTCTGTAACTTTACGTTGACTTGAATTTAGTGAATACATGAATGACTCCTGGCCAGAGCACTTTAAATATTTCTATTACACATTGTCCATCAGTTTACAGGCCAATTTACGCTTGTAAATACATCTGGCATTGTCTGAAACACCTGACCAAAGATTTCTTGCTACATGCCTTCATGCAGAGAGCATAAAAAACACCAGGTATTTTCACTGTAACACTCCAGGCCAATGAAAAAGCCACAGGTAGGTCTTCAGTTTAATACACCGGTGCTCCCTGGTCTAGATTACGTTGCTATAAAATACACCAAAGACTTTTAGGTGTAGTATTCCTTTAATGGACAATTTACTAACCTGTTTGACATATTTCCTTTCAGCAGCAGAGCGAGCAAATGCCATACGAATTGTGTACATCAGTAACCCTGGCAACCGCAGCAGCTCCATCCCAGAGCCCACCAGGGCCGCTGTGATCACGTAGTTGACAAAAAACGCTCCTTGGTCAGGTAAGAAAACACACCTGAGGTGAGGGGAAAGAAAAAGATAAATGAAATGATGACGATAAGGAAAAGACAGAGATGAAAAGGGGGATTTTGAGAAAATAAAATGTGCACTTTTATTAAAACCAATTGGTTTTATGCGAGAACCTTTTTACCAGCCGTGACAATGTCACCACAGCTGGGGTTTTTTCACCTTGTGGCAGGGGGTACCACAGAAGAGGTTGTGAGTATTTATAAGTCTCAACCATACTAGATGTAGTCAAAATGATTCTACACGTTCGATTTCTTGCCCTAAAATTACAACCACTCTTAAAGATACACTATGCAGGATTTTTCTAAAATACAACGTATAGACCCATACAGCAGTAATCTCTCTTAATCGTCACTTATGACCCACTAAAAGTGTGTCGCAGTGTATTTCTCTGCAGAGACTCTGCCCTCTGACTGTACTCTCTAACTGTCTTCTTATTTTCTGTGCTCAGGGAGTTTTGGGCACAGTGCTCAGGTGAAGCTGGGGCTTTATAAAAAGGTGCCAGACTGCACAATGTAGTTGCACTAAACTTATAAGATTGATAATATCTTACAGTCTGTAGGAGGCTTAAGAGCCATTTTATACATAGAGTAAAACTGACAGATTTTTATCTCTTTATAATTTACTTATCAATATTAGAACAACACTCTTAAATACCTAAATTCAAATTAATTTGTTAGTAAATGTTTTGTTTAAAAAAGAAAAGAAAAAAGGATTACTTACTCAAACCTCAGTTTCCCATCTGCGAGAAACTCTGTGTCAAACAGCCAGCGTAAAAACACTGCAAGACTAACAGAGAAAAACAAAGAGTGGAAAAAGTGAGGCAAGGTTCTCCCTGAATCCATTTATACTAAAATGCACCTGTTAGCCTGAGGAATCCCTTTCAGCCAACTGACATTACCTTTTTTATTTTACTGTTTATGCATTAAACAAGTCAACTGTGAGTCATAAACACACTTGAGTTAACTACAGCTTAAGTATTACTGCAGAGAAACCATCAACATCGATGCTGAGTAAACCGTTGCTTATTCAATCTGATGCAAATTACCTGGTGAGTCCCAGCGAGGGGAGGATTAGCACCATGAAGAGCAGGAAGAAGTACAGTTTACGCATCATGCTCAGCTGCTCACTGGACCTGACACAGATGGCACCAGATCAAAACATTTCCTCTGCTGACAGCAACCATTACTGTGCTACCAATGTGTGTGTGTGTGTGTGTGTGTGTGTGTGTGTGTGTGTGTGTAATACCTGCTCCAGTGTGCCTCTCCTATTGTCGAATAGTACACTATGGTCGGCAGCAGTGCAGAGAACGTCCACAGCAGCAGAGTGGGGAAGAACTGACTGATGATGGGGCTCTAGGTGGGAATAACAAAACAAACTTTAGATTCACAGCTTCAACAACAGATTTGTGGCAAAGTGTGTGTGTGTGTGTGTCTGCATGTGTGAGCCTCACATTGAGATAGCGGATGGGCTTCGTCACGTTGAACTTGTCCATGGTGTTGATAATGATGGTGGGAGTCGTGAGGAAGGTGAGCAGGAAGAACAGGAGGAAGTTGAGCATCAGATAGCGCATGAACCAGCGAAACCCGCGCACCGACAGATTGTCCCTGTAGGACGGGGAAAACAGGAGAACAGAAGCAACGAGACAACATATCAGTGTGGAAAGTACACTCTGATTCCTCCCACAGGTTTCTATTCCCTTTTCCACAGGGAACTAAGTCAAAATGTTTTTATAGAGGAAGAAGAAGAAAAACTGGTGCTCCACATTAACAGGTGATTTACAGTTTTGGTTCATATTAAAAGGTTTACATTTTGGCTGTTGCTAGAAATGTTGCTCTTTTCTTGGGCAATTTTATTTTATGTTAACATTCTATTTCATCACTGTGCATCTTTTTCACGATATAGTTGCCTTACGAGTCATATATTTTTGGACATGTCCTTTCTACATTCAGACATCTTAAACATGACGACAGGCCAGATTCAGTCCTTTCCAATGAGAACATATCACCAAAATATGCCTCAGACAATAACCAGACAAAGTAAAAGGCTCTGAGAAGGACCATTCAGGTTGTTCGGGGGTATTAGAAGAAATACTATATTTACTGTTGTCTATTTAAAGATAGTGTTGCTGCTGATAGGTCTTCAGTCTTTACTTGCTTCTTTGCACATTCTGTGTCCTTATGGTGCGTTCCAGGCAAGGAACCGGCACCTTTGGCGATAGAAGTGATCATAAACAAACATAAACCCCGCACGGTCCCCCATGTTGCTTTGACAGTTTGGCATGACTTGCCTGGAACACTATGAAGTCGTGAGTCATGACTTGAAGTGGTGACTTACGGGCTCAGAAACTTGCCTGGAAAGTAGCATTAAACTAATATTTACAACACACTCGTTTGGTCAGTGCCATGTGAAGTGGCAACACATCAATGAGGAGGGCCCCCAAACCAGATCCAGCTAAGGGCCCTAAAAGTCTAGGGCTGGCCCTGATATTACCAATGTGAACTGAAGTGTTTATCTTAAAAGACCATAATGCTTTTTGTAAAATAATGAAAAATATTTTTTGCAAACTTTTTTGCCAATGTGTCTGTGTCTTCTCTCTAAATTCTGAGGTTTTTCTGGGTCCGTGAACGCAGTGCAGGCACCACTCTTCTGTTTCTTTTAACCCTCAGCAGCAGCTTGTGGAGCTTTGAGTCGCGGGTGGATAATTGTTCAGTCGATCCAATCAGAGCTGATCAAGATTGGATCGGATTAATGAATAAGAGGAGCAGCTGTTTGTGAATGAAAGCAAACTTTAAGACCCAGTGCAATTAATGGTTAGGTTTTACTTTAACCACACCTGGCATTCTGCTGCTCCGCCTGTGCCTTGAGTACACTCTGCACTCCACCAGAGCGTGACACACTGAATAACCGAACAGTATATATATTCCAACAGCGCACCTAATGAAGCGTCCAGCTCCAAAAATAGAAAATGGAAATCTGGCGGCAGATGTTTTAATCGTAGAGGACCGCAACAAATAAATCAAAGTGTAGGAAACCCTGAAGAAGAAATTAAATTGTCATATTGCCAGATCACATGTAAAGCAACCAAACTGGTGATCAATGCAGAAGAGAAGACTGTTCACTGTTCTGTATTACATCAGACAAAAAACTAAAAGTTCCAAAACTAATTTTGTTTGATTATAATTTAATTAGAATCATCCATTCAGAATTTTCTAAAACAGTAACACCACATGATTCCACTAAAAAGTCACTTAATAATAATATTCAATTACTGCCCAGACTCACTGGCACCAAGATTAAAAAGTCATGATCTGAATGGAGCACACACTGTGTCATAGACTGGTGTATCTTACCAGTACACATTTTTGGGATGGGGTGCGTAGCTGACGTTCCACTTCTTCACTTTCAGAGTTCCACTCTCAGATGAAGGTTGGGGCATCCTCCCGCAGCAGCAGCTTGTCCCGCCACACTCGAGTGCGTTGAAGTCTTTCAAAATGCTGAAGTGAGTAAATGACAGCTGTTAGTGATACACATTTACCAGCTCTCAACAATGGCAGCTGCCCAAAGGCCTGCTTTCACTATAAAGTCATGTGGTGACGATAAAATCGAAGAGATCACCGCCCTGATCAGGCAGAGGAACAAGCACAGTCAGCTGACATAACACCACTGCTGCTACACAGCCAGACACCAGGCAGTACAGATGCTCCTGCTGTTTGCTTCACCTGTAAATAGACGTGTACTGACAGGAAAAGACACCTTTAAATTGGTACTCACTACTTGGCCATAGCCTCAGTCTGCAGGGTGACAAAGGCCATCCCCAGGGGGTGCTGTGGCACCAGTTCTGTCTGCTTCCTCACCTCCTCCAGCAGGTCTTTTTCTTTAGTGCTGTAGTACTCTATCGCATCAACCTGAAGAAACACACACACAGATTAAATGCTTAATTGAAACGACCTTTGAGACACTAATTTAAGTGTACTTATTACAAATAAGCAATTAAATCAAATAATATAACAGCACTTTTACATTTTAACTGTTTTCTGTTAAACCATAGTTTATAACTCTATTTCCTCATGTCCTTTCTGACCATTTCTCACATTTCTGTGAGGTAACACTCTAAAAAGTTTGCAGAAATCTTGGACTTTTTTGTTTGTTAGGGGTGTAAATACTTCCCTTTTCATGGGAAATGTGTTAATAATAATAAAAAATATATATTTTGGTTAAAACAGCATCATTGTGTGTCCATTAGTTTCATTTTCTTCCCCTTAACACCAGTGTATTTCTGCAAAATAATGTGCTATTCCTTTTAGTGGCATCACTTAGAGGAAATGACATTCAAATGGGGAGTTTTGATTTATCAGTACATTTTTCTTTCAAAACCTTCCCTGTCACGCAACACATTTCCACCCCATCACATAAAAAACATGAGGAAAACATTTTTTTAATGAAACTTTCAAAATGTGTTGTATAAAACCAGATTTTTTTGTTTAGCTACATGCTAGGTGTACTGAGAGAATTTCAGCCATATTACTTCAAATCTTTACAAGAAAAATTGGGCCTAGCTTGGAAAATATGTTTTATTGCAAGTCTAACGTATCATTAATACTATGAAATACAATATTATATATTTGCAACCTTTTTCCTTTTATCACAACATTTAGAGCTTTTTAGTCATAACAAAAAAACAGCAAAAAGAACTTGTTTTCAGTAGATTATGTAACTTTAGCCGTTAGCTAAATGTTGGAAATATGGTGGTACTAAACACTGGAAAGTCCTACCAGTAAAAAGAAAATGTGTGCAGTATGCAGAGCTTTAGTTTCGAGGGGTGGCACAAGTGTTGCCAATTTCAACCCAAGCAGTCTTATAAAGCCATGCTATCAGAGCAACCACATCACACCCAAACAGGATTACTAGTACACAGCTGTTAATTTTTTTTTTAACCCAGTGGCATCGGATCAATACTCTGTATTTGCTGCTAAGCAAGTTAAGGTATCGGTGTGGGGAAGGAGAAAATAGCATCAGAACATCTCTACATGAAAAATAAAACCTAAAAGCATCCAGACACCCTGCACAAACCTTTCCACTATCTGGTCCATCTCACCTTTGAAGAGCTGGAGCAGCAACAAAGCTGACTACACACACGAGGGTCAATCAGCTCACGCTTCCCTGTTTTCTCGAACACACGCTCGTAGTAGCGCAGGTTTTTTCCAGCTCGTATCCTGGGGTGAAGAAAGAAAAACACACAAGTTAGTTTAACTGAGTGAAAATAAAGCCCAAAGTAAACGTCCCTCAACATAAGATAAGATAGACTTTATTGTCCTGAAGGAAATTTGTCTTAGGTACATGCCTTACCTGCTGTTTAAAGATACAAAAAATGTATACATACAGTTCCTACATATATGCAGTCCATACACAGAGCTGTCACATTTTAAACACACTTTGAAGTCTAGTATATGCTTCATATACTGTTGTTTGCAACCATTTTGCTGCAGCAACATCTAAAAACATATTACCTACTGAAGAATTAGAGTGAGACTGAAACACATAAGAAACTCTGGAGGCCATAAAACCAGAATATTGAGCTGTAAGAGGCTGAAGAGTTAAAAAGAGCTTCTGAGCTGGGTGACAATTCTGTTGGTTTGTCACTACATACATCAATTAGCTATATTGCTAAAACAAATATTTATTTGTGGCACACATCAAAAACAATCATCAGCAACGAACTGTGCACAACTGGCATGCACTCAGTGCCACAGAGGGCATTAATCACACTTCCAATTTCTCACCTTTCCTTATCAAGGTGCATGAGCTTGGCCACGTTATAGCCCAGGGTCACAGCACACACTCGGCAGGAAGGGTACGCCTCTCTGTACAAAAACAGTGCTGACATTGAGGGACGAAACACGTGGCTACTATTTATGATAACATGCAAGCACACTTAGGCAAGAGCAACATTTGATTTAACAAGATATGGAATTTTACAGTAAATTTTACAGCTCGGTCTACTCACATGAAATGGGTCTTTATAGCTTCCTCTGTCGCTGTTTTAGGGACTGAACACACAAACAATGTATTTCTGGTCTACAAACAAAGACAGAATGAGGGATCAGTCAGGTGACAGCAGTGACATTCAACATCTACTTACAGGTATAGTTTACCCCCACCCTGTGTTATGTTGAACTCCTTAAGAAAACAGTTTTTTCTCACATGCCTCCAGTGAGCAGAGAATCCAAAAACAAAAAACTGTTGAGGAATTGAAGTAAACAGGGACAACTTTGATAACAGTAAAACTAAATCAAATCATCTGTTTACAAACTCTCACACAACTTGTGCTGTATAATCCAAGTTTCATTTCTCCAGTCACATGCCCAGACTTCCCAGACTTCCCTTTCCAACTGAAAGTGAACGTAAGTAAAAATTTATCTGTCTCTTCAAAGCCAGACTCCACTGACAAAAACAGTAATTTTACCTCACTGAACACAGGAGCTGCTGGTCTACCACAACCTTGGTCAGTTAGTTTGTTTGTGTTATTGTGTGACTTCGGTGAATCCGAACTAACCCTTCAAAACACCAAAGTCACACAATAACACAAACCAATCCTGATGGAGGCAGCAGTAGACCAGCAGCTCCTGTTTTCAGTGAGGTAAAATTACTGTTTGTGTCAATGGAGTCTGGCTTTGAAGGGAGCATAGAACATTTTCACTTTCCGTTCAGTTCCCTGTCAGAAAGGACTGACTGGTTGAGAAGTACTGAGCATAAGACTGGATAAATGAGACTCGAATTACACTGCACAAGTTGTGTGAGAGTCTGTAAATGGATGTTTTGATATAGTTTAGCTGTTGTTAAATAGAGCCCCCTGACTTGAATTCATCAGTTTTTGAATTCTATGTTCACCGGAGACATGCGAGAAAAACAAAGTCACCTTCACAAATTCAACACACAGGGTGAGTAATTGATATAAAAATGGTCATTTGAGGGTTGAAGCATTCCTTTTGTAGAATTCAACACTAATCTGGCTATCATTATGTGCTTAGCTCCTCCTGGACCAGGGGTAGGCAATCTGCGGCTCGGGAGCCACATGAGGCTGTTTAGCCCTTCTCAAGTAGCTCAATGTGGCTTTGACAAAAAAAAAAAATGGAAATAAATAACAGCTTTCCAACTGTATAAATGTGTGGCCTACACCCTGAATAAAAAAAAATGCTTAAACATCTCATCAACTATGTGCGTCATACATCTACGGCCTGGCGCTTTCTCCTAAAATTTGCAGAATGTCAGTAGCGATGGCTAAGCTAGAGTCTCCGTAGCGAGGCTAGCTATTGATTCCCAATCTGAAAAAAAAAACATCTAAAATAAAACAGAGGAAAATAGAGAATTTCGTAGTGAGTAGACAGATTTATTTGCTTTCACCACTGACGCTGCAAAGTTTAAGTACCAAATAATTATAAGTAGCAAATTAATGACTGCTCATTAAGACCTACTGGGAATGTTATAGGCTAATGTAGATTAAATAGGCTGTGTTGCCGGCACTATAAGGCACAAATGTGGCTCCAGACATGTTTTTTTTTTCTTTTTTGGGGGGGACCAAAAACGGCTCTTTTGATAGTACAGGTTGCCGACTCCTGTCCTAGACAATCCAATGTAAAATAAATAAAGACAGTAAATCAAGTAATGTGGACAAAGTTTAAATGTGTACATTTGTGGGAGGCATTTAAACCAAGTGTGAATGCTCATACTTTTTTTATGACATCAGATCTTGTGGCCTAGTAGAGAGTGACTCACTGTTTCTCTGCGCATGCCTTTCAGTTGTGACGTGTAATGTCTCAGCAGAACAACTGTCAGGATCAGGTACAGGACTGCAAACACTGTGTGCAGCCACAACAGGTTGTTTCTAGAAGCAAAAATGACAAGACACCAAGAAGCACTTTGTCATGACCAAGACACAAAACTGTTTTCAAAGATCTTCCAAACAGTTTTTGTCACACTCTTATTACCTCTTTTGAAGATTCCCAACAGTTGTCCTTCCAAAACTTTGTGGATCATTATCTGAAAGAAATAAAGAACATTAAAACAACATATTTACTTTGAGCAGAAATGTAAATAAAAAGAGACAAGAATGAACACAAAAAGATCAGAATACAAGCAGCCAAACTATAAGAATATAAGGTAATATAATTGTATTGTATTCGTTCACTGGAGGCATGCAAGAAGTCAGCTGATAAACAAATGGTCATTTAGGTGCTGCAGTATTCCTTTAACAGACAGAGAACAGAGCAAAACTCACCCAGCAGGTCTCCAGTCATGTTGACAGGCAGTATGATTGCCAGGGAGGTGACAGTTATGACCATGAGCAGGATGAGGAGATGACGCTGGAATGACAGGTAGTGAACAGCATCCATGCCACATCTGGTTTTTATTTTGTCCTCACTGAAACACACACAGACACAGATTAGCAAGAACCAACTCGTATACAGAGCCTGATGAAACAGCCACGATTGAGCCATAACTTGTGAAACAACAACCAACAGAACAGACAACAAACCACAGGATCACTCACTCCATTCTGAGGATGTAAGGCAGCCAGGAGCAGAATCCCTGAACAGGAAGAGAGATGTTTTTATTGCACAAACATACGGTGAAGATTATACTAATGAGAAATATTTGGTAAGTCCTGTATGGCTCAATCTTCAATCTTTAGGCTAACATCAATTATTTGACCCGTGTTATGCTGAATTTGGGAAGTAAACTTGCATGTCTGCGGTGAACAAAGAGAACAAAAACGAAGAGGGAAAAAAATAGGAAAAATTCATATTCATATCACAATACTCATATTGACAATGACATATTGACATCATACTGTTACCCATGGCAACAACAAGAAACTCTACAGTGGTTCCAAAAAGAGGAGCAGCTTCAGTAGTGTGGAATAAACTGTGGTGTCCTGAATGTTTTATGAACAGCCCCGGACTTCCCACACTCTTTTAGTGACTTACCGCACAGAGGGAACTCATTCAGCGGCTCCTCTGGCAGCAGCACAGCGTCTCTCCCTCTCTTCTCTGCTGTCATTCAGTGATTTAGTCATAAACCCTTGGTAATGTAAACCTATGTGACGCTCACCTCTCGACAATAAACTCCATATATGTGAATGTGTGATAGTTCTGGTGTCATAACAGCCTGTCACAGGTTACAGCGTGATGATTAGAGGAGAGATGGCAGAGTATAAAGGTCCAGGTGGAAAAAACAACTCAATAATTTAGGATTTTACTAAAAGAAGGAAATCACCTGTTGATTTACAGTATCTCACATAAGTGAGTACACCCCTCCCATTTTTGCAAATATTTCATTGTATCTTGTCATGGGACAACACTATAGAAATGACACTTTGATATAACTTAAAGTAGTCAGTGTACAGCTTGTATAGTAGTATAGATTTACCTTCCTC
>NC_065517.1:32135028-32232004 GCF_006386435.1 Epinephelus moara
GAATTCATGTTTCCCTAAATGAACCGAGCTCCCCAGAGCCGGCAGCACTCATGCAGCCCCAAACCATGATGATGCTACCACTACACTTGACTGTAGGCAAGGGACAGTTGTCTTGGTGCTCTTCACCAAGGTGCCACACATGCTGAAAGAGCACCAAGACAACTGTCCCATGAAAAGATATAATGAAATATTTCCAAAAATGGGAGGGGTGGACTCACTTATGTGAGATACTGTATATGTTTATAGATCCCAAGGGACATTTTTTGTATTTGGGAGCTGTTTAAATGTGTTATTTGTGGTAGATTTTATTTTGTTGAACTATTAATATTGTACACAGAACCTGAATCTCACTCTGAGTTACTGATGTTGTTCACAAACTAAAGAAATTAGAGATCATTTTATTTTTTACTGAATATTTGAAGGCAAACTGTAAAACTATATCACTTATTTTGTTGCAATTCTATGTTTATAAATTAATAATTATTTATTTTTTTAACTAATTTGTCATGTCGCCAAGAATATCGTCATTGCAAAAATACCCTGAAATATCGTGATATTATTTTATGGCTACTCCTCTTGGTTAATAGGGCTATTTATTTATCCATTATAAATACTGAATTTTGTGCTGAAATTGATGACAAAGATTTTCTTTTACATACCAGTTCCTGCTCAAACTCATCCACACTGGCCACTAAGGATGACTTGTGTCCATAGCGACGGCGTGTTGAATCAGTAAACCTGATACAGAAAGTACAGAGTCAAGGACCAAAGAAAATCGTCAATTGTCATCGTCAGTAATTCACATTTAGAATCTGTCCAATAGTGAAACTTTGAGTGTGTGAGATCATGAACTGACCCATCGTTGTCTGCAACCAATGCCAGACGCCCATAGTCCCAGAACATCCTCCTGATTATGGAGAAGACGACCAGCAACACCTGTAGGTGGCATGAGAAGTAGAAACAATCAGCTTTCACCTCATGGCACACAGTAAAATATATTTTGTTGCATCACTGACACAAATAAAGAAGTGGTTGCTGAAATGATTGAGCAGTTCACTAGTTAGTGTATTGCTTAATATTCCAAAATGGTAAATATATTCTCTACAAATTTTTTAGTAAAAGAAACAAAGAAAACATAAAGCACTTTGGTAGGGACTGTCTCTTGCCTCTAAGGACAACACAGACAGATTCGCAGTCTTCTCTCAGTTGATCACATCACAGGCAGACAGACACAGTCGATTATTAGACATACCAGAAAGACAGAGAAATCAATCAGTAGCACGACTGGCACTCCTCCAAAGCCCACTCCCTTGAGCACGGTGCTCTGTGTGGAGCTGTAGCAGCTACTGTTATCAGCGAAGCCGGGGGGAGAGGTTCCGTTTGCCACCTGCAGGGGCCACTGCTCCCACCACAGGGAAGACATCACTAGAGTGGAACCAGCCGTTCGTCTGCAGAGAATAGTGGTATATATTGAGATATGGCAACGACAGTTCTTTTAATTATTTTTTATTAACTGCTGTTAATGAAATGTCTGAACATACTTGCTTCACAAATGACTAATGCATTAACAAAACTGTAGGTGGTACATTTTCTGCATTACGAAGAACAATACATTATTACTGGATCCATTTTTAAATTGGGTGCCACAATAAAGAGGAGAGTAAACATGGAGGGATACTGTCTGTGCAGGAGAAACATGAAGGTAAAGTATCAAGAGTCTGTGCAACATATATGCAGATTCTGAATATGTGATTTGACTGACTAAGACACCTTCAGCTACCTACGAAAATTTCATATCACAATTATAGTGACCAGAATTGTCACACTAGTATGATCACAACATTGTTATACTTAAAACCACAAATTAAACAAGCAGCACTATGCACTTTTGATTGCAACATTAATTAAGGCTGTGTAACATGCAAAAAAAATATCTTATTGCAATTATTTTGTCAGATAATGCAGCTGCAATATGAGTTGCAATTTCAGTGGGAATGGTAATTTTTGCATTTAATTTTCACTGGAAAAAAATCTAAAAATGATGATAATGTGATTTTTGCTTGGGTCTGTACCAAACAAGCATGTTCCCTTACAATATGCAATATCTCTGTAGCACCACAATGCTTTATTTATAATTGTATGATGTAACATAATGTATATTTATCCAAACAATTGCAGCTCCTGTGATTTGGATATTGCACTTAGCCATATTGCCACTTAGATACGATATCAGCAATGTATTAATTAGCATTAAAGGTAGTCTGTCTTTGAAATGCTTGCTCGAGTGTCAGTGTCACTGTAGATGAGGACATGGGACCAGTAGCATCACTGGTTTTCCTGCTGCACACCCACTCTGTAAACAAAGGAATAGCTAAACAAACCCACACTGCAAACTACACCAGCAGCTGAGAGACTATTATTAACTTTGGTTGATGATGGACAGGATTTACTGTGAGCTTTTCAAAGTAATCAAGTATTGTTTTAATGATAATCAAATATTTAAATGGTAATAGTTAATGTCAGGAATTTTACTGCAGTTTCATCCCTACTATCAACCATGAGGTGTGATGTTGGAATTACAACCTGCAAGACGTCAGACCTTAGCGCAGCAAAATAAAAATGCAGCTACCAATTATTGTCACTATTAATTAATATATAATTTCCCTGATTGATCGAGCCCCACTTGACGTCTTTAACTGCTGAAACTTTACAATGACATACAACGGAGAAATGCTGCAAATTCTCACGCTCGAGAAGCTGTAATCAGCTAATTTTGGGTATTTTTGCTTGAGAAATTACTTAAATGATTAATCAATTATCAAACTTTTCTGTCAGTTCACAAATAGATTAAACAGCTGCTCATTTCAGCTCAACACAGTAGACACCATGGCCTATCAGGGGTGAGCAACAGTGCCATGGAAACACCAAGAGGCTGTAACTTTACAACAACTAAGCAACTATTAGCTTTTTTAAAGAACTTTTCATTCCTTAAACTAAAGAGTTCAAAGTCTAAAATTCAGTGTGTTGTCAAATTGACAACAAATGCAAGAGCAGTTGCTGCCATTAAAAAAACTTGGGTCACAGACTCCCTCCAGCAATGTAATTTAAATATGTATAAATAATAATAATAATGATAAAATGACCCAAGTAAAGACAAAAACAGAGTCTAGATATAAGCATATAAAGTGGTGCACGTTAAAGTAAAATATGAAGGAAGTGATAGAGATCAGTAGCTGCATGAATACACAGAAGTAACAGGAATGTAAAGATAAGATCTAATGATGTCAGTGATTAGCAGACATCAGACCAGTTAAGAGAGGAGGACTGTGAACATCAGTGTTGTCTTTGGTTGCAGTGAAAGCCTTCATGTTCGTTCAGAAACCGACCGCCTGTTTTGTATGTTGAATCTGATTCTTCAAATTAACTAGTAAACGTAGAGGACAAAAAAGTACAATATATACATCTGAATTATAGTGGAGCAGTACACAGTAACATAAGGGATTAAATCAGGTAATTTAAGACGTGTTTTGGTAGGTAACTAAGAAAGCCACCTAGAATTCTGAAGACTAGCTTGAGCGTTACTTTAATAACTTGTTATGTATCTCTGCTATGTTCCTATAAAGAAAACATGTGGCTATATAAAATACTTTAGAAACTTTGGACCTTCAGTCACATCAAGAACTTTGAGGACATGTTCAGGTATGATGGGATAAACATGTTTGGTTTTTTTAAATGGTTAAATCCATTTATCAGTTCAGTCTTTCTGTCATTAAATCATTAATGTTTTACGTCATAAAAACGATCACCAGATCATCAAGGTTTTTTTGTGCCTGTTTTCTTGAGTGTGCTGGACAGCAATGGCTAATTCTGGACTATTCTGGCATGACATGAACTCACTGCATCATCTTTAATATTTGTGACAAAAATACCAAAATGTCTGTAATAATACAGGGTTTACATTTTGAATAATGATTTAAGTTGCACATATTTAAAGGCGGCGGCAGTGAGTGACAGGCTGTCTGCCGATAGTGTCCTCGGCTTCTCACTCAGGTCCACCCCTCACTCCTTCACAGCTCCAGCCTCTTACCCAAATATGGTCAGTTCTGGCTCAAAAAAACAGCCAAAGTGCCAACCTTGAGGCTTCAAAACAGAAGTATACAAAACAATGGGGGACTTCACAGTAGCTTCGTCCATTACTTTACTGTGCTAAAAGCATGCTGGTTTCACTTCAGAAAGATGTCCCGCTTTACCAGAATGCATTAAGTACCCACTCTAAAACCTTTCCCATAAAAAGTAAAGTGCATTTAGTAATGGTGCAATAACATGTTTGGTAATTGGCTGCTAATATTCAAAGATCCACAGATGTAAAATCGTATTTAGCCTATTTTACCTGACTTCACTGAATGGAAATACTGAAATTTAGAGATACACGATAATATCAGTACGTCATCAGTATTGGCTGAAATTGGCTTTAAAATGAACTATGGGAATTGGCTAAAACACTTTTTCTTAATTCGCACAATGAATGAATTTTACATACATTGAAAATATATTTTGTGTCACCATCTGCTGGTGGGCCATCACAATAAGAGTATTGTAGCGATGCCCACATTTTCCAGCATGCTGGACTGAGTAGTTTGTAGGTTTATGCTAGTTATTGACGTGTGTAATAATGTGTAGTTTGTACCATTAGTGACTTGACTATCCCACTTTGTGACCACAGCTGCATTTTCCTACTTAGTTTCTGGAGACTGATATTCATCTGTTACATGTCAATAAAAAGTGACTGTATTCAGACCTTCTACATGTCCTCTTTGAAGCATAAGTTGTCAGTATGCATGCATAATATGATGGTATTTCCGCTACAGAAGACACATGATGATCACTACAATGAGGAAGAGAATTAAGTGGATATATTGATATCAATGTCAGTTATCAGTCAGATGAGATGTTACATATCAGCATATCGGATATCGGATAAGATAAGACCCACTATCATGCATCCCTAGTACTAAAAATTGTGCTCCAGTAAAGTAAAGATAATAAGATAAGATAAATTTTATTGTCCCAAGCGGGCAATTAGGACTCCTGGATGAAATAAATACATCAACTTTATCATATCAGGTAAGGCTACAAGCTCCTTAAGGTTGCACTAGCCCAGGAGGTAATCATAAAAAGTGCAATGAAAAAACCCTGTAGTATAAACAGTGCAAATAATATACAGTAGTGCAAATTAAACTGTCGCAAATAAAAACTAAAGTGCCAGTAGGAACGTACCAAGTGTGCAACAGGTCAATAGTCACAATAGCAGCCCTGCTCTGCCAGGAAGTACTCGTGTAAATGTACTTAAATACATAACACCACTGCTTGGTAAGTTTAACACCTCTTCAGTGGCCTATATACTGAAATACATGTGTATCATCAGAATTAGGACAGTGTTTTTTAATTTGTCTATGTTTGAACTTGGAATTAGGGGACTTTGTCATGTCCTGACTTGTCCAGGGTGTCTACAGGTATCAGACAGGTAAATTTAATGCTTATTAAGACCAGTTCAAGACACTTTTTAACCAAATTTAGGACAGATTTCTGGACAAATCATGTTTTACTTATTTAAGCATCACAGGTAAGCATTGCAGACAAGTAGTATATATGTGGTTTTGTGTGGGGCTGCAACGATAAGTCGACTAAGCGATGAGTAATCGACTATTAAAATAATCAGTGACTATTTCAGTAGTCGACTAATCGGTT
Source organism: Epinephelus moara (assembly GCF_006386435.1). NCBI lineage: Eukaryota > Metazoa > Chordata > Actinopteri > Perciformes > Serranidae > Epinephelus > Epinephelus moara. The sequence continues at coordinate 32,140,777 of NC_065517.1, forward strand.
TGAGTCATTTTTCATAGAAAAGTACCCCAAAATACTCTTATTGCAGCTTCTTATGTTCAAATATTGGCAGCTTTACACAGTCTCCCGTGACGGTGAACTAAAACGTGAGTGGCGTGAGTACGAAACAAGACATTAGATGACATAATTTTGGGGTTTGGGAGAGACAGACTGACATTTTTCAACATTTTAACACATTTTTCGATAAAATGATTAGTCGACTAATCGCAGAAATAATCTACAGATTAGTCGACAATGAAAACAATTGTTAGTTGCAGGTAAGTGTTATGTAGGAATACGTTATTTCATTCATTTTCCGTTAACTGCTTATCCTGTTGGGGGTTGAGGAGGGGCTGGAGCCTTTGGGCAAGAGGCGGCTGGAGACGACGGTTGAGAGGCAGGGTGTACCCTGAATGGGTCGACTATTGCAGGGGTAACACATAGATGCTCACATTCACATGCACAGCCAATTTAGAGTCGCCAATTACCCTATCCTGCATGTCTTTGGACTGAGGGAGGAAGCTGGAGTACCCGGAGAAAGCCCACGCTGACATGGGGAGAACGTGCACAGCTCAACTCAGCACAGAGGGGCTCCCCACTCTGGGTTCAGACCAGGAACCTTCTTGCTGTGAGGCACCAATGCTAACCACTGCACCATCATGCCGCCAGTTATTAGTATGAGTTAAGTTCATTTACATTTTGCCAACAGGTAAATGCAAGTATGAAGTAAAGTGGCAGTATTATAGTCTTTTAAAGATTTGTAACATTAGAAATGTGGACTTTTACATAGAAAAGCTTCACTCATTTTCACAAGAAGAACTTAAAAATGGATATATAAAATTAAATAAAATGTTTGTGGTAGTTAAGACCTCGCAAATTCAAATGTAAGACATGCTTGTGACATGCTCGCTGTGACACTGAATTTAAGACATTTTAAGGCTCGTTAAGGACCTGTTGACACCTTGCTGGCCGGAAGCAAAGGGAAAGCAACTGTCAGTGACAGTGTGTTTCAGTACCGTGTTATCTGGTCATATTCCTCTGGTCACAAGTCATTAACAGAGCCCTCGCGCCCCACCTTCTTTGAAATACATGGTCACGCGGGCGCAGTAAAAACTTATACTGTTTGCTGTCACCGTTGACTTCTGTCTGTTATCCCTCACGTTAAAACAAGCATAACTCATCATATGTTAAGTGAACCTGTCTGCTCTCAGTTTGACTTCAGGCGTTTCTCAAGCACCAACTGAAACCTCTTCATTTTCCAACAGCTGTTTTCAACTCTGACAACTTTCCCTGAACACACTTTCTCTTTTGAAACGTATTGTAAAACTCCCCTAACTTAACGTCAAAACAAAAGCGTGACGTCTTCCACCGAAGACGTCTCAAGGAAGCCACAGTGTTCACACACGACAAGTTTGCTCATGCTAATGATGTAAGCAAAACTTTGCCACCGGGCTAAGTCAACATCCGCTGACTAACTTAACTTCATTTACCTGTCTAAAAATAGCAGAAACCGCGTTTATATTGTGCCTAAGTGTGTGTGTGTGTCATGTGGACTGTCCTACCTGTGTGTTTGTCTTCCGCCGAGAAGGAAACTTCTTTCTACTGTAAATACTCCAAATATGATGAGCTCCTTCTCCGCTCCCTCCTCTCTCCGCTCTGTGTTCCGCATATGCGCAGAAGGAGCCTCAGTGAACAGCAGTCTCGTGCTCAGGGTTCCAATCAGTCCGCGAGCCCACAGGAACACAGTAAGGACCTCCCCCTGTTAGTACCGTTTATACTGTTTATACTGTATACTTTATATATATATATATATATTAAATATATATATATATATATATATAAAATATAATTAAATATATATATATGTGTGTGTGTGTGTGTGTGTGTGTGTGTGTGTGTGTGTGTGTGTGTGTGTGTGTGTGTGTGTACATGAGTCATAATAATAATAATAATGCATTTAATTTATTTAGTGCTTTTCAAAACAAAGTTACAAAGTGCTTTACAAAAATAAAGGAAATTAAAACTATTTAAAAACTGTTTAAAAGTTATACAACAAGGGATCTAGATAATTTGAGACACCAGATAAAATGGAACAAATAAGATTTTACATCTGAGGTTCTTTAACTATGCGCAGCCAAACACCAAACATGTTACTGCATTGTTACTACAAATGTGCTTTACATTAAATAGCCATTTTGATTGGACTGACATAACTAGGATTAAACAATTCTCTGATCCCGGAACTTGCCAGGTAAACTACGTGGCCATGTTGACTATGTCTTGTTGGTAATAGAAGTGCAGCTAAAACAATAAGGCTATAAAAACAAAAATGGTTGTAGGATGTTGCACTGCAGAGTAAATGCAGCCGACATAAGTATTAAAAAATATTGCTGTACTAGAATGTTACGTTTACCTTTGTTCCGCTTTGTTGTCCTTGTTTTAACTGTAGGTCTATTTCTGTGTTTGTACACTGAGGGCAACAGAAACCAAAGTCAAATTCCGTGTACATGTTTGTGTACACACTTATTGGGCCTTGAAATCTGTTTCTCATTCTGCAGTTATAACAATGCATCACACTTAATAATGACGATAATACATTTCATTTATAAAGTAATATAAAATCTTAGTCCTACAGCTGTCAAATAAATGTAGTGGAGTAAAAAGAATCGTTACTTATGAAATGAGGAGTATTAGGTAGAACAAATTTACACCTCTCTAGTAAAGGACAAGTACTTTGAAACATTGACGTATGCTGTAAAAATATATAAGCTGTTTTAACTTAAAAACATACATTTTCTAGCTGCCTTTAAAATGTGAGCTAACTGAATTGAAGTTAAATAATTGGTTTAATCTCACGAGTGAGAAAACAGAAAATCAGCTCAAGCTCCATTAACTGGACTCAGTCATGCTGACAAACATCACAGTCAAGATTTACTTTCATTATCTCATTTTGCATTTTCTCGTCAAAAGAATCACTTTTGACACAATAAATAGCACCTGCTGTTATTGCTGTTGGAGCCACTGTTACACCTGAGTTATTTTAAATGCACAGGGCAGGGTTAGAGGTCAAAATAGCCGACAAACACACAAACATAAAGAATGACTCAACAAACTAGTTGAACATGGGTGGAAGAGCAGTCTACATGACTTCCTTTTGTAAAGGCATTTGGGGAAACACCTTGTTTTTTCTTCTCGCCAAGTGTGCTGGTTAAGATACTGGTATTGTACTGTTGCAATCAGGCGTGGTTTGACCAAAATGTCAATGCAATGCATCACTGAACTACTGCACAACCAGCCACCTAAATAAAACATTTTGTTTGATGTGTCTAACCCTCTGCTGACTCACTGTCATGCAGTCAGAGGAATAGCTTAATTACAGTACCAAGAAGGAAGCCAACATTTTATATTTTACACCCAAAATGACACCCAACAGCCAGAAAAAACTGTTGGCATTATACATTTCTTTAAGCCACGAATACGTTGCATTTGTTCAATATTTTGTAGCAGATATACTGAAACATTATGTTCCTTAATGTTTCAGTCAGGCTGTGGTTTACGTGTGGTTAGGTTTAGTTACAAAAACCTCTTGGTTATGGTTAGGAAAAGATCATGGTTTGGTTTAAAATACCTGCTTTTCGTGACACTCTCCCAGCTGGAAACACAGTGATGTTTCTGTAACAAACAACCTCAATTCATGGCACTATTCCCAGTGGAAAAACACCCATGTTTGGTGCCTAAGCAGCCGGTGGAAACAAAGCAACAGGTCGCTATAAAACACCCAGGTATGGTGCCTCAAAAGCTGCTTGTAAAACAGCAAAGGGTCGCTAAAACACCCTCTTTTGGTGTCTAAAAAGCCATAAACCGCCACCATTTAGTGCCTAAAAAGTATTGGCAAAAACAGCAATTGGTCCCTAAACGTTTAGTGCCTAAATAGCCACTGGAAAAACAGCAACTTGTCCCTAAAATACACCCATGTTTGGTGCCGAAAAGGTGCTGGAAAAACAACGACTGATCCGTAAAGAAACATTCATGTTTAGTGCCTAAAAAACTGCTTGTTAAACAGCGACGAGTTGCTAAAAACACCAATATTTGGTGCCTAAAAAGCCACTGGAAAAACAGCGACAGACCCCTAAAATACACCCATGTTTGNAGCCACTGGAAAAACAGCAACTTGTCCCTAAAATACACCCATGTTTGGTGCCGAAAAGGTGCTGGAAAAACGACGACTGATCCGTAAAGAAACATTCATGTTTAGTGCCTAAAAAACTGCTTGTAAAACAGCGACAAGTTGCTAAAAACACCAATATTTGGTGCCTAAAAAGCCACTGGAAAAACAGCGGCAGACCCCTAAAATACACCCATGTTTGTTGCCTATAAAACACCCAGGTATGGAGCCTCAAAAGCTGCTTGTAAAACAGCGAAGGGTCGCTAAAAAAAACACCCTCCTTTGGTGTCTAAAAAAGCTGCTGGAAAGACAGCAATGGATTGCTCCAAAGAAATCAAGTTTGATGCCTAAACGCTGGAAAACCAGCAACAGGTCCCTAATATACACCCATGTTGTGCCTAAATAGCTACTGGAAAAAAAGCAAAAGGAAATGAAAAGCTGCTGGAAAACACTGACAGGTCATAAACCACCACCATTTAGTGCCTAAAAAGTATTGGCAGAAACAGCAATGCTTCCCTAAATTATACTCACTTTTGGTGCCTAAATAGCTGCTTGCAAAACAGTGACAGGTTGCTAAAAAAAACACATTTGGTGCCTTAAAAGCCGCTAGAAAAATAGCGACAGATCCCATGTTTGGTGCATAAACAGCTGCTGGAAAAATAGCCTAGTCTAGTCTTTATGCTAAGCTAACAGGCTACATGCAGTAGCTTTATATGTATCGCACTAACACAAGTTACATTGATCTTCTATCTTTAATCTATTATGTTGCTCCTGATATATAAAATGCCTCCTGTTAAATGTCATTTCAAGAAGACACCATACTCTGTTCTACAATTCTGAATAATGAAGGAAGCAATCTGCTTTTCTGTTTGATTTTTATGTTCCTTGCGGGGTAAAAAGAGAAGAAACGTAAAGATAAAAACTGTGGCATGTTGTATAAAATGATGACATTAAAGGTCAGACATCAAAAGGTGGTGGCACTGCTGCAAGGCAGATCATTTTACATTTCCTCTGAATCTCAAGCAGCTCTCATTCGTATAATGTTGGTACAGTTTATAGCAGACACACTCAGGTCATCCTCCTGCAGCTCTGCACACATTCTTCTCTCCATGTTCCCACCCAAAGCACTCAGTAACACTCTCTGTCATAAACAGAAACCAGAGCAGATCAGTGTGTCTTCTCCACTTTCAACCCACTGAAGGGGAACTATAATATCGTCTTTGTGACTTCACCCGTCTCATCCGATCAGTGATTGGTCAGTGCTGTGCTTTAGATTCGAACAAGAATTAGCATAGCCTCGGACATAGCGGGGAGAATCTAAATTGTTCCACTTTTGAGACATCATAGAAGAGGTGTTGTTGTGGTTTGTAGGACAGAGCATTGCTAACCAATGTCACGGGCTTCCTATCAGATCTGCCAGTGGTCAAATTAACGAATCCAATGCAATTAGTCATTCAATTTACTGTGAGATTCTGTGGCTGCTGTGAGTGTGTGTCTCTGCCTCTCTCTGGTTTTCCATTATGGGATTTTCTGTTTATCTGTTGTGGTCTTGACTGTTCATTTCTGCTTCCCATGTCTTGCTGTGTGTATTTGTGTGTGTTTCTTGTCATGGTGTGAGTGTGTGCACACAGAGATGTCTGTGTTGTCAGTGTGTGTACACCAACATCAATCTACTTGTGTGACTGTGTGTGTATGTGTGTGTGTGTGTGTGCAGTGACTGTTCATGCCTCACTGTGGGACGCGTTGATTAGCGCTCACTGCGGCTCAGCTCCCAGCTGTCCTTGCGGCTGGCTGCTGATTGAAACCAATCAGGCTTGCGATGGCCCCATCGCGGTGACCCCTCACCCCTCCCACCCCCGGCCTAATCACCTGCTGATTGGCCCACGCAGGGCCCCCTCCCGTTGGCACGGAAGGTTAATTTGACCGGTGGATGAAGGCTCCAGGAGGGAATAGGAACGTGCGCTGGGTGATATTGCATGGATATAGCCCACCTGTCAATCACAGCCACTTAAAGGGGAGCAGCGAGGGAAACACTGACAACCACAGAGAAAAGGTAGGAAGGGAGAGAAATAAGAAATGGTGATGTTGGTATATCAGCCTTTTAGCAAAAGTTTATCTTTGCAAGCAGCTTTATTTTTATTACATATCGAATATATTTTTCTTGTGGTCTTCTTTATGAAAGCAGAGTTTGCTCAGTAAACTGAAGTAGAATTGTAGAATAGTCTGAAACAATAACGGAGGGAACGTAATTAACTAAAGACGATCCAAGCAGATCCGGGGCTGAAAAATGAAGCCAACAGGAAGGTGGCAAAACTGCAGTTCCTCCACTGGCCACTTGAGGCTGACTCCAAGAGTGAGTAAATCCCCATAGACCCCCACGTTAAGATGCCAAACTTTACAGCAGAAATAAACATGTTCGCAATCTAGTACAGAAAACGATTTCAGTCTCTATAGCAAATTTTACCGTTCATGACAACTGCAGGGGGGTGAATTTTCATATAACCCACACGTTTAATTGTTATTAGAGTTTAAAGTTATGTATAATTAAGTTAATTAAGCTGCTTTTGACTTGCAGGTGAGTGCCATCCTAAACAAGTTGCTACCATGACAACGCCAGTTTCAGAGTGTAGCTGTAGCTGTCGCTATTTCAGCATGTTTTCATTTATAAAAGTTAATTGGGATGTTTTGGTCGCCTGAAAAAGTCAAGCTCAGTGATTGGTTGGTTCATCTGAGGATGTTCAGGTCTTCCAGTAAGTACCTGATGTTTTTAGTAATTTTGTTTTAAGCCCATTATTCGCCAGCAAAAATTAGCATTAGCAATATCACAGTTGTTTCCACATAGCTCTATCTATGCGAGTCAACTGAGGTCCACTCTTTCTAATGAGAATTTCAGATATGTTTGCGAACTCTTAACTCTCACTTTTGTTTTCTGTTTGTTCGTTTGTTTGTTTGTTTGTCAGTCTGGAATTTGCCTCAAGTACTTTTGTGGCAGATTTTGGGCAGANACTTTTGTTTTCTATATGTTTGCGAACTCTTAACTCTCACTTTTGTTTTCTGTTTGTTCGTTTGTTTGTTTGTTTGTTTGTCAGTCTGGAATTTGCCTCAAGTACTTTTGTGGCAGATTTTGGACAGACTGTATGCACTGTACTACAGGAAGTTATCATAAAAACTAATTAGTGAACAGATTGAAAAAATTAACACAGCTCTGTTTCTACTTTTTTTTCTAAGTGAAACATTTGACCACATGTTTAAACTAGCTAACATTGATAGCATGCTTGCTGTGTAACATATAGAGGGCATGCATAATAGATCATAGATCTTTTAACAAAGTATTTTGCGAAGGTGGCTTCACACCTGAAAGGCCAACCTCCTCACTTTTTGTCATTCATATATTAGTGGTCCCATTTTTGTCTCTGTGCTGTTCTATGTCTGCGGCGGCATTTCTATTCAGCTGGTGGGTTGCGGTCCAAAAGCGGGTTCCAGGTGCATTCTGAATAGACTGCAAGTGACTTGCAAACGTGTTAAGTTGTGGAAAAAACACTTTATTTTGAGGTACGATGAATTTCTGGCACATAGCTTTTATTTTGAAGTGCCGTTTCCTGCTGTAGAATGAGTGAGAGAATGGACAGCTACTTGACAGAGACAGCAAACTAGCTTGACAACATGGACAAACGCAAGTATGACGCTGAATGTATTGTGGACCTTGAACTAATGACTAAGGACTAATGACTGCTTTATACAATTTAGAAATATGGACACAAAACAAAACTGTGGAAATAAAGCGTTAACCATAGCTGGAGATGCACCATACTTACCAAGCTAACAGCTAAGGGTTAGCGTCACCCCACTCCTGTCTCCAAAAATTCATGATGGTGACAGTCAAAATGCGAAACTTCAGGCTTCAACACAGGACTCCACACACCAGCAGGTGACATCATGGTAGGTACGTCCATTATATTTATACAGTCTATGGGAAGACCTCGAGATGTGGTTGAAAGCTCAGGAAAAAAAATAGTGTGTAGAGGTTGTTGACAGGGGTCGATTCCAAAGTAAAGAATGAATGTTATTGCTCAGGTTTGTTTATAATTTTTTGATTTCTTTTGTATTTCTTTCTTTCTTTCTTTCTTTCTTTCTTTCTATAAATGATTTAAATCATTTATACTTTTTGTAAAATATTTGGAAACAAAATTAACAATTGTAATCCAGTAGATTTGAAAAGGATGTGATCACAGCAAAACTGTAATGTGACAATATTCCATGACGTACAATAAGCTTACAAAAAAATCACCTCTGAGTCAAGTCACCTGAACAATAAATCTATTAGATTATACTGATGTTTTGTTTGTGAGGTGCATGGTGATATTATTGCATAATTTCACAAGATCTAAATTCACACGCAACACGTCCTGTTACCATCCCTATTTTTTGTTTGAATATGTTGTGTCAAACATGCGGCCTAAGGGCCAGCACTGGCCCACCAAAGGGCCCAATCCGGCCCACTGAATGACTTTGCACAGCTAATACTGATGCACTCATGAAGGTTAAGAGGTGCCAGGTGTCAGGAGCGAGTTTAACAATGAGTAGATACTTCATGCTGCTTTAGAGGCTTTCCACCCTGACCAGAACACAGCCATCTGAAACAGGTATGAATACTTACTGTGGTGATATTTAAAGTTATTGAACATTGTGCAGAATATTGTCAACCAGCAGCTTTAATGCAAAAGAACTGGTTGGAACCTGATCGGTAAGACACTACCAAAACTTTTGGCTGCATCCTTGATTTTATTTCAGCTGTTGCTGGGAACCACCAATAAACCAGCAGCAGGTGAGCATAGCGTTCTTGAAGGCAAATAGTTAACAAGGGAGTTGTAGCTTGGCGGTAGCTTGTTTGTGGCTCTGTGTATAAGGAGGTAGACCTTGAAATCAATTCTACATGTACAGGAAGTCAGTGCAGAGCAGCTGAGACTGGCCTAATGTGCTCTCTCGTCTTGGTTCTGGTTCATAGCCGAGCTGCAGAGTTTTGAATGAGCTGCAGTCTCTCAATGTTTTTTTTCTTCCTCAGGAGGCCAATAAAAAGGACATTACAGTAGCTGAGTCTGAATGTGTGTCTGATTTCCACTTAATGTTGAAAAATTGAGACATATTTTTTAAATCGATTTTATTTTTTTAAGATATCTGAGGCTGTTCCTCATCTGTTTTGCAAATTAATGTGTACGTCTTTACAGTAAATGAAAGGGAAAAATTTGGAAGTCTTGTGTTTTATAGATTATTATGCAGTGGTTTCACTGGTCTGACCTATGAACTAAAATAGGTCTGACACTCCTGGTCTATGCACAAGCATTTTAAAGGAGAACTATGTCCATTTTCTAAATTCGTACATGTTATGCCTATGGTTTAAGACAGCCCAAAAAATATTCGTAAACATTAACAAGTCTCTCTAAAATCCAAAAACTAGAGTGCTAAAACTCAAATTTATGTCATAGGGTATAAAGTCTGATGCTGCTCCATAGACTATGAATAGTGGAAGATGTTCTAGATGACACTGGGAGCACTGAGGGGAACGCTCTGAGTATATGGGGACATTTTCTGTTTCAGCTCATTTGAGTATGAAAAAAGAAAACAAACATTCTTTGGGTCCATAAAATCAGTCTCCCATTCATTGTCTATGGAGCAGCTCCAGATTTTATACTTGATGACATCACATGTTTGAGACTTAAATCTCATGTTCATTACTATTGATCCAACTTTCTAGGTAATAACATACTTGAATTTTTAATTTAGGTGGTGTTCCCCTTTAAATATTACTGTCTTTGCAAAAATGCATGTGCTTAAGAAGTACTGAGCATACGACTCAATAAGTGACACTTGGTTTATACTGTACAAGTTGTGTCAGAGTTTAGAAACTGATGTTTTGATATAGTTTTGTTCAGGGGTGTAATGGTAGTTAGGACGGGCCCCAGTAAGTACACATTATTATGATGGGCCCTAGTGCAAGATTTTGCATCTTAAGTGCCTACGACTCAAATCTGTATATGACAAAAATAACAAATAAAATGAGAAGGTAGTCATTCAAGTTATTTGTTGTTTTAGAGTTTATGTAAAGTGCACATATGATTTTATTGTAGAATAGATTGCTAGTCCAAGTGGGTGGGCGGGAGCGGTGGTGGATGAGTCAAACAAACCACAACTTTCATCCGAGAGAGCGATGTTCACGTCCTGTAAGATTCTGAAGCCAAACCCTGTTCTTTTTCCTAAACCTAACTATTTGCTTTTGTTGCCTAACCATGTGTGTTTGTTGTTGAAGAAAAAAAAAGTCAATTTCCGGTGTTGTACTGACGTAGTGCTTTTATTTTGAAAGAGACTGTATGTAAACGTTACATTTCCTGTGAAAACTGAAGTGTCTTTTGAAAGAAGACAATGCATGTAACAGGCAGAACTTGACTCAGCGTCCCAGAACGTCAGCAACCAACACACCCAGGGTACCTTTCATGTCGTATGTTGACGTGGGAACCAAACGTCAATATGTGACGAGGTCGGAGTGAGAATGTGTTGGGATTACATGAGTGGAAATGTAATGACATATAATGAGTAGTAGACTGAGTGAATGTGGCAAAACTGAGACATATTTGTTTGTCATCTGTTTTGTGAATGGATTATCATTAAAAAAAAAACAGAAAAATTTGGAGACGTTTATATTTATAGGACATTATGCAATGGTCTTACTGGTCCGGCCCACCTGCGATAAGTGAGTTTGACACCCCTGCCCACAGGCATGTTAGAAAAGCAAAGTTTTCTTCACGGATTTAACATAACACAGGGTGAGGAATGGATTTACAAATTAGAATTTTGGGGTGAAGAGTTCCTTTAAATTTGTCCACATGAACAATTTTAGCACAGCACAATTCTTTACACTTAAAGAGGGAGAAAAATTTCAAAATGTAGCTATATATGGGTTTATATGTAATGGTTTTACTGGTCCGACCTACTTGAGATCAAACTGGGCTCGTTATGCCTCATGAACCAAAATGAGTTGGACAGCCCTGGTGTACTGTACACCATAAATACTGCAGTGTGGAGGCTCAACCAGAGGGTGGCAGTGTTGCATTCAATGTAAAAAGTTGCAGCCTGTGTAATAAAAGGTCTATTAATAGTCCACTGCTTTATGGCCAACTTCTCTGTGTTGGTGCTGTAGTTTTGTTTTTAGGTTAATCTCAGACATCTCCTTACATATATTCTGTCTTTATAATTATAAATATACATTATATTTTGAGCTACATGTTAATTTTAGACTTCAGAAAAGGTAGCTTAACAAAAAAATTAACTTAAATCCACTTACAAGTCTTCTCACAGAGTTTATCTTGTTGTAGTTCATCAGCAAACACTTCAGTTGTCATGAAAAGCTAAATAGCTAAAGCTAAATAAAATCAAGTAAGTGGCCCTTGAGTGAGGTTTTTTATTTTTGTCAAACTCTAACATGTAAAATTTGTTTTCTGCAGCACAACACTCAAATGTAAGTTTTAAAAAGTGTTATATATAGCCATATGTTACACTCATACACAGCTATATTACAGTTTAGTGCCAAAGTGTGTGTCAGTGTGTGATCACAATCCTCTCACATATCAACATTTTGGCAACACACCCCCTCCCCCCACACTGGTCAAACTCTCCTCAGCCATGTCAGTCCATAGATTTCACCTTATCCCTCTGCGCTGCTGTGTGCACGCGCCTCTGTGTGTGTGTGTGTGAGTGAGTGTGTGTATATGTGTGTGTGCAGTTTGTGGCAGGTTCTTCTCCCTCCCAGTCTCTGGTGGGCAGAATAATGTTGCCAGATTACCATATCATTACCATATCATTTCCATGTCATTATCACACTTCTGCCTGCGATACGCGCCTGTGTGTGTGCGTGCACGCCCGTGTGCGTGTGTCTGAACTTTGCATCAGATCTTCAACTGTTTCTCTTTGTGTTGCTCTCAAACACACATGTTCTCACACACACACACACACATGCACACACACACAATCCCCCACAGGAATACACACACACCCCTCTGACACGCTCCCTCTGTTTCTCACTGTCATAGAGTCTATCTCTCTATCTCTGTCCCACACCCATGTAAGCACATCATAATTCTCAATAATCTGCCATTCATGATCCGTGTTTGCTTATTTGTTTGTGTTAATCTAAATGCCAATTAAAGTTAACCTGTTAGTGGAATTGCAACAAATGCTGACGCTTATTTTAGGGACGCCGACCTGTTTTGTTTTATTTACATTTTGCATTTTAGTGATTTGACTGAATGTCACTAAAATAATTTTCCTATTTTACTGTTATTGGACCTAAAAATATTAGTAGGTGAATTGATAAGTTGACAGACAGACAATTAATCTACAAATTTAGTATCTGATTCATCGTTTACGTCATTTTTAAGCAAAAAAAAGGAACTGCTTCTGGCTTTTCAAATTTGATTTTCCCCCCTAATCCTCTATGATTGCAAATTAACTACCTCCTGATTGTGAACTGTCGGTCAGAAATAAAAACAGGCAATTAGAAGACGTCAAATTGTGATTGAGACACCAGCATAAATTAGTGACGACGGGCCACAGTGTTTGATATTATGAAGGCCCTGGTGCGGGATTTTGAGTCCAAACTAGCTGCTGTATCTCGTCAAAGACTTTACATTGGACAACATGTAATATTACCCAACAGCCTACAAATCTGTGTATGACAAAAATTCGAAAGGAAATTACAAATGATTCATTTAACTGAATAAGTTTTTTCTTAAGTGTGTAATTTTTAAAGTTTTGTAGAATAAGCATATCATTTTTTAAGTTAATTTTGAGTTGCGTTTGCCATTTTAAGGGAATAAATGGCAAATGCCAACTTTTTTTTAGTTTAACGTGAGTTTTTATTTTATCTAATTTATTTATTTTATTTATTTTTATTTTTTATTTTATTCATATATATTTTTTTGAGGTGGCAATCTGAATAACTCCTAGGGACCATCCTTCTCCCAACACTATGGGCCCCCCCGCCCCACCCCAGGGACCCTTCACTGTCTATATTTATATACGCCCCTGCGTCATGACAATTTTAATGTGAATTTTTATCATTTATTGAACAGCTGATTATCAGCATATTTGGAAAACCGCTGGTGGATTAACTGTAAGATCTGACAAATTGATCTTACTTTAAAAAAAAAAATCATTAAAAAAGTAAATATAACCATTAATTTCAAATTATATTCACTAATAAGTGAACAGCTTGAGATGAATACTTGTGTATCTACACTAATTAGATCAACTAGTCAAATTTAACCAATAACAAAACAAACTGGCACTGACTGTTATTACTGGCTAAATGGAGGAAATTGGACAAACATTTGGATTCAGACTGCATAAAAATGTCAGATTAGTTTCCAGTGGCTTCTGCAATTTGAATATTTTTTGGTTTTCTTAGTTGTCTATGCAAATAAAAAATCTCCTGATTTTGAACTGTTGGTCAGAAAAGAAAAACAGGCAATTAGTAGAGAACTTTGGCGTTGAGAAATTGTGGTTATGAGGATTGTGATGCACCATTTTTTGACATTTTATCAACCAGTTGATTAGGAATAAATTGGGGAAATTGTCTACAATTAACTGTAAAATCTGACAAATTCAACATTTGAGTTCAGACTGCAGACAAATCTAGTCGAATTAGTGTCCATTTTTAAATAATTTTAACTGAATTTTCATGATAATTATGTCCGTACAAATAAATTTCTACTTGATTCTGCTTTTAAAAAATCTGTAATTTATCGAGTTGTCCTGAAAATCCGTCACATCTTTCCTTGTCTTGCCTATCTGTCTCCAGATTGGAGCAAATTTTAAATTCAGTCGCACCAGACACCATGCATCCCCTTTTCATGAAAGTCACCTGGGGCTGTTGGAGCACTGAACTCACCACCACTGACACATTTTGGATAAATGACAACCTGACATCTTTTTGTACACAGTCAGAAACGCTGCAGTAATGAAGAACAGAACGCGCTCCCCCTGTATTACAGTCCGTCAGCCATTCTGGCTCCAATTCTCACCCCACAAGGTCAGCCATTTTGGGGTCTGCAGCTGCCAGAAAGAGCCCATTTAGTGAGGGGAGCATGTTTGGGGTCGCGCCCTTGTTTACATGGGGAGCCAGAGCTGATGGTTTTAAAATGGCGTCCAGATGGTGACAGAGGCTTGATTGCGGCAGAGGGGGCTTCTGTGTCCCGCCCACTCCTGCTGTCCAGCTACTTTAGCTAAAGCTGCATGTCTCTATCTGCTCCCTCTACCTCCTATCATCAAGCTACCACTCCTGTTTTTATCACTGCCTGCTCTGTCCAACACTGCTCACAGCCATTATTGTGTGTTTCCTCTGTGGCTCTGACTCCCTGCCTTTATATTACACCCTGTGTTATCTCTGCCGTCGTTTCCTCCCCCTTCTTCCTCTCTACCCCCCCTCCCCTCCTCTGTTTCCCCTCCTTTGCCCCTTTTGCTTCCTACTGATTCACTCTTTTGCTCTCTCTTACTCAAACACACCACAGCCACAAATGCACACACTCGCCTGCAGGTGATGCATGGCAGCAGTGTGTGTACATTGTCCGTGTGATGGATTGGACGACCCGTTGTTAAATTACAGTGTCGCCGCCGACCCCCCCCCCCTGAAAGCACAGGCTTAAATAAGAGCACGCTGTATTAAGATGGAGAGCAGAGAGAGAGGGGAAAAAGAGAAGGAAAGAGATACATAGTTTGATGAAGGGAGGCAGAGCGAGAGATGAAGCAGAGGAGAGAAGGGTGAGAAGGATGTCAATCTCAAGCTTTCTATCTCTGTGTGTTCAGTGTGTGCTTTATCACTCCAGGACAGAGGCAACCCAGTCTCCAGAAGGCATGTTGGTGTTGTACGTTTCTGCAAACCATGGATATGTAACATTTGTACATTGTAACGTAGCAGATACATTACTTTACTTTACGTTTCAGCAACACTGTGGTTAACGAGTGGTTAGGTTTAAGCACAAAACCACTCGGTTATGGTTAGGAAAAGTTCATGTTTTGGCCTAAAATACCTGCATTTCTTGGCACTATTCCAGCAGAAAACAGAGCAAGATCTCCATGAAGAATTTTTTATTTTTCATTTTATTTAAGCTTTATTTAACCAGGTACGTCCCGTTGAGATCAACAATCTCTTTTACAAGGGAAGAACAAAAACAACCGCTTCAAGGACAACTGCTTTTGTGGCACTGTCAGAGCAGGAAAGGCAGCAATGTCAAAATCACAATCAAGCACTTTTCATGGCACTATCCTGGCAGGAAACGCAGAGATGTCTCAGTAAAGAACAACTGCTTTTATTGTCATTATCCCCGCTGGAGAAGCAGCACTGGTCTGTAAAAAAACCAGCCACTTTTCATGGCACTATCGCAGCAGGAAACGCTGCAAAATCTCAGTAAAAAACAACCAGTTTTTCATAGTGCTATCCTGACAGGAAATGCAGAGACATCTCGGTAAAAAGTAAACACTTTTTGTGGCACCATTCCAGTAGAAAACGTAGCCATATCTCAATAAAAAACAGCTGCTTGTCGTGGCATTATCCCCAATGGAGAAGCAGCAATGTCTCGATAAAAACAACTGCTTTTCTTGTCATTATCTCTGCTGGAAAAGCACTGATGTCTGTAAAAAAACAGCTGCTTTTCATGACACTATCCCAGTAGGAAATGCTGCAAGGTCTCTGTAAGAACACTTGCTTTTTCACAGTAATATCCCAGCAAGAAGTGGAAAGAGCAAATGCTGCTTTTCATGGCGTTATCCCCGCTGGAAAAGCAGTGACGTCTGAAAGATAACAAATGGTTTTTGTGGCACCATTCCAGAAAGACACAGTAACTGCGTTTCCATCCAAATGTGTCGCAAATTTTAAGTGAATTTTGTGAAAATGCGCAAAAGAAAATGCAAATTTATGCACGTTTCCATTCATTATTGTTTTGCGAGTATTGGGAGTCAACAGGTCGAGCAGAAGGTGGCGCTTCTCATGAAAAATAAAAATGCAAAAGAACACCCGTAGGAGAAGAGGGCGCCGTGAGATGACGTCATTGAGAGCGTCTCATGTCCACAACTGATGTAAACAAATACCGGCACATCCATGACTATGACGAGATGGAGAGATTCCTTGGGAACTTCTTGGCTATTGCGAGAGCTCTCATCACACTCATATCAGCGTTGTCAGCGTAGCCTACATAATGCCGTGATGTCTGTGTTGGTACACCAGGCAGCGCACATGATGCAGCGGTATTCAACACATCCAGTCTATTCAGTTAAGTTTTGAAATAGCCTACACTCACCTGACACTGGAGTAATTACCTCTCTCTAAGTTCACACAGGTGTGTGTGTGAAGTAGAAGTAGGATTCGGTAGCCTACGTCATTGTTTATTCGCTAAATCTGTTTCCATTGCCAAAAGGGGTCCATGTCATTGGTCCGACAGCCCATTGGTTCGACATCCCATTAGTCCGACTGTCCGCGGTGCTGAACGGCTCGCGGCGTAAAAACTTTTTTGCGATATTTCAGCCGTTTTTTCAAATTTCTGGCGTTTCCATTCAAGTTTTTTTTTCACAATTGTTGAAAATGTGAATAAAAATAGGTGGATGGAAACCCGACTGGTGATAACTCAGCAAAAACTCGCTTTTGTGGCACTATCTCGGCATAAAATGCAGCGATGTCTCAATTAAAAACAGCTGCTTTTCATGGCATTATCCCCACTGGAGAACAGTGATGTCTCCGTGAAAAACAACCACTTTATGTGGCGTTCAGCAGGAATTGCACTGATGTCTCGGTAACCTACAATCGTTTGTTCATAGCGGTATCCTGGCAGGAAACACAGGGATGATTCAGTGCAACACAACCACTTTTCGTGGCACTATCCCGGCAGAAAATGTAGCATTGTGTCAGTAAAAAACAGTCACATTTCGTAGCACTATCACCGCTGGAAAAGCAGGGATGTCTCTGTAAAAAACAGACAATCTTCATGGCTCTACCCGGCAGGAAACGCTGCAAGGTCTTAGTAAAATGCAGAGACGTCTTGGTAAAAAGAAAACACTTTTTGTGGTACCATGCATCCCCTTTTCGTGGCTGTATCCCGGCAGAAAATGCAGCAGTGTCCCAGTAAAAAAGCTGCTTTTCATAGCAGTATCCTGGCAGGAAACGCAGGAATGATTCGGTGAGACACAACCACTTTTTGTGGCACTATCCTGGCCGAAAACACAGCATTATGTCAGTAAAACCCAACTGCATTTTGTGGCGCTACCACTGCTTGAAAAGCAGCGATGACTTGTTAAAAAACAAGTACTTTTCATGTCCAGGTGGAAAAACAGAGAAGGGTCGCTAAAAGATGCCCACTCACTAAAACATGACCAGTTTTGTTGATCTCTAACAGTGGTCTGCAGCTTGGCAAGTGTCTCGCCCAGGTGTCACGACATCCACCATCCCCTGCCTCCACCTACAGAGGACAAAGTCAGCTCATACACTACGTCACTTTAAAAACATTCATGTGATACTTATGTGACGTGTCTGTGGTTTGCAGAAACGTACAATGCCGACACTTTCTCCTGCCGGCTGGGCTGACGGAGGAGAGAGATGAGAGAAAAGGAGGTGATAGAAAGCTGGAGAACATGATGGAGAGGAGGCGAGAGGAAGCAGGGGATTGAGGTGAAAGATGCGAGGGGGGGAGGAGAGGGGAGGGAAGCTGGTGTGCATTGGAGGAAAGGGGGGGAGAGGAATGAGAGGGCGGGCCACAGTAGATACAGATGTTGTGATTGTGTTTGTGTCAGTGTGAAATATGATTACTGTTCTCTCTCATTAGGGAGCTGATCACCCTCGTGCCTGCCACACACACACACACACACACACACATACACAGTAACAGTAGGAAAGCAAAGGCGCTAAATGGGTAAGCACGAGCATGTCAGGATGTCTCGAGCATGTGTGTTTGCAAGTCTGCATTTTGCACATTTTTGACTTGTCTGCATCCGTGCATGAGTGCGTTAGTGCCAACGTGTCTGCACGCGTGAATTCTCACATTTGTGTGTTTCTGTGAGTGTGTGTTTGTGTAGACATCGACATGTGTACGTCCTCTCCCCCGTCGTGGTAGCTAGTAAGTGATTCCACAGGCTGTTGGCGGAGCTCCAGCCCGGCTCAGAGAGGAGGGAAGACAGAGAGAGAGAGAGAGGGAGAAGTGAAGGCAGAGGAGAAACAAGCAAACAGAAAGAGAAGGAGAGGGTGAGAGGGAGAGAGGCAGCGGCTGTGTAATTAGTAGCAGGTTTTCTCAGCCCTCTGCTTCTGTTTAATTAAAAACTGAAAGAGGGAAAGAGGAAACAAGGAAGGAGAGGGAGCCCGCAAGAGCAAAAGAGAGTTTTGCATAGTTATTTTGTTTTTGCCAGGGGCAGGTGTGAGGCTGGCGCTGGGAAAGATGCCCAACAGCTCCAGGCGTCTCCCACCAGGCTTTGGGAAGAATAGTTAAAGGGATGAACTCCACCAACAGTTTGATTCATTCAGAAAGTGAATTAAAAGTGAATATATTTGGCTTTCTTTCACCTTGAATGACACACATGACGGATTTGATCTTGTGAAGTCATGAGGATGAAACCGATGAGCGATAATAGAGGTGATGATGTCGGAGGCTCCTTTTTTTTATTTATCCTGCAGCTGTGTATCAGGGCGATGATGACTCAGCAATATCGGCAGCAGTCGAGGTGCTGATGAAGAGTTCTTTCTGTCTTCTCTAACCCAGGGCTATGGATCCATATTGCTGAGCACGCTCTTTCTCTTCCACCACAAACTCCTTCCTTTGTCTCTTTACTCCACCTCAATCTTATCGCCAACTTTGTTGCTGTCATTAGTCTCGGCTTGTTGGGGATCACGGCCCTGTTTTTCCGTTTCTCAGTTTCTATTTGTCCCTCGTGTTCCTGCTCTGTGCCTTCCCTTTATCTTTCTCCCGCCGGTCCGCCACATATAGAAGCTTCCGCTATCAGGATTGTTTTGTCACGCACTGTTTTCTCACTTTCACACAATCTTCACCTTAATGAAACACAGTGGCAGAGGCTGCTGTTGGTGTTTGTTTCTCTGCTACATGTTGACGAGGAAAATCCCTGCTCTAGTTTTTTTCAGAGCCACCTTTTTTATTCTCCTAAACCTGCATTAATTGATTTTTTTCGGCCACCTGGGGGCAGCACAATTGGCTGTAAACATATTATCACCTCGTAAAGTTTTTATAGCGAACATCTTAGCAAACAAAGGGGAATGTTTGACTCTTTAGCTCCTGTGGCTCAGGGGGTAGAACAGGTCGTCCACTAATCAGAAGATTGGAGTTTCAGCCTCGGCTCCTCCAAAACCCCAAATTGCTCCTAGTGGCCTTGCTAACTTTGTGTGTCTGCTGTTTGGTGCAGGACATGTAGGGAACCAAAACAGTGAAGCTGCGGGCTGTAAAACCAAAACAATGAGCTGAAAGATGCTAAAACTCTCTGTAACACAGGGGAAGTGCAGATTTGGGGCATAATTCTTTGTGGGTTTGTCACTACAAGCAACCCCTGCACATTAGGCTTCATATCGTCATTTGATTCATGGTTAATATAAAATATTGATTTCAAATAAACACACAGATTTGAAGGGACAGTTCACCCCAAAATATTTATCCTCTTACTAGGGATACTAAGTACACCATTAGGCTATTTGTAGGTTATCTGTTCAACCAACTAAATTATCTGTATCTATAGCCCCTTTTACACTGCCAGATTTTCCGCAAATGTTGGGCCGTTTTGCCAGCAAGCTGCGAACATTTAGACAAACAGAGCCAGATTGGCGAGTTGATCCGAGGTGCCCAATTTTCTGCCTCGTAGGGTAGACATATTGGCAGAACCCTTTTAGTTTAAAAAGACCGAGGCGGCCTTCCACAACGGGAGGGGCTGATAGCAGGATTGAGCAGCTAGTAGCAAGAGGGAAACACAAACCTGACAGACACTGTAAAGATGAGCAACTGGGGAGACAAGGAATTGCACGCCCTCCTTGCCCTCGCAAACGAAGAGGCCATTAACCGGCAGATTACAGGAATGGTGTAGAACGGGTCGACTTACGAGAGAATCGCTGAAGGACTGTTACTTGCTCACGCCCCCCATTGCCCCGAAAAAGGCGCATTCTGTATAAACAAAAGTAGGTAGGTGGTATTTTGCTGCACTCCCCGATTTTGTTTTTATACTGCCAATGCTGAAAGAAGACTGATTGGGCTTTCCTGCAAATTTGAACAACTCCTATCTAAAAAGGGCTTGTGTCTTTACTCTAAATTGGCAGGGTTAAATCGAAAGAGGATGTGTCCTAACTGGAAGTTTTTTCAACCTGGTCTGACTCTGCAGTCGTCAAAATCCGGCGCTTGGGCAGTGACTTGCGGCGTCAGACACTGACAAAAAAAGCCGTCCTTTAACATCAGCATGATACGCGGGCAGTCGGCATTATCGTTAGGACATGCAGCTGGACAAGAACGAAAGTGAAGGCAGCGAAAGTCTGAGTAGGGTGGCCGGAAGTGGTGGTGGATGAGTCCAACAAACACCGACTTTCACCCGAGAAAGCGCTGTTTGTGTCCCATAAGATTCCCTAAACCCAACCACTTGTGTTTGTTGTTGAAGGAAAAAAGTCGTCAATTCATGGTGTTGCACTGACGTAGTGTGTTTGTTTTGAAAGAGACTGTATGTAAGTGTTCAATTTCCTGTGAGAACAGAAGTGTATCTTGAAAGAAGACAATGCGTGCAACAGGCAGAATTTGACACGGCGTCCAGAACATCAACAACCAACACACCCAGGGTACCTTTCATGTTGTATGTGGACGTAGAAAGTCCATGACTAAACATTGATAACAAAACCTTTACTCACACATTACTGTTTTCCCCTTATGAAACTGATTTGTAGCAGTTTTGCGAGGCACATCAAAATGATGATGTCCTGCAGATAAGGGGCGCATGGACAAATTAAATGTTTTATCATTTAATTTAAAGGACTTGTTGCTTAAAACTGGAAAAAATTGTACGTAGAACCATCAGCACAGCTAGATAGACGTGAGAATATTTCTTTGCACCAAACCATTATTTATTTGTGAGGTTACTTTGTGGTAGATGTTCCAGGTTGCTGTAGAAATTCAAACAGTGGGAGCTGCACAGCACGACCAGCTCTGAGCTGCTGGCGATGGCTTGTTAGCTGCATTCCAGTGATACAGCCTAGACACCGCTCATCCTCTCTGTCTTCACCTCCTCTTTCTCCTGTTTCTCTCACTGTATATCAATATATTTCCTTGTCAAGCCATGTTTTTCTCTGTCCCATACAGTGCTCTTTTTTTCTTCTAATGACGTGCCCTGCCTCTTTCTTCCTCTTTCTTTTTCATCTTCACATCTTGAGAAGTAAATGAGAGAGATGAATTCGGTCAGGTAGGGAAATAAAGACAGGAGGAAAATAGAGATGGGGGAGAAAGAGAGGGGGAGAGAGGGAGAGAAAAAAGGGGAGGGGAGTTGGGGAGTGAAGAGCTGCTGCCAAAGCCAGTCAGGTGGAGGAGAGTGAGGAGTAGTGAGATAAGGAGACAGCCAGAGAGCGGGAGCTAGCAGGCACCCGAAAGAAAGACACTGATACCCTCTCTCTCCCCCCCTCTCCCCCTCACCACCACCTCCTTCCTTCCTCCCTCCACTCCCAGCCTCCTCTCCTCCTTTGTGCAGTGTCTCAACGGAGCTGCGTTTGAGTGGCAGGCCGTCACAGATCAGCTAGCAGCTAAAGCAGAGGGCTCTGCGTGTGCGCGTATATGTGTGTGTGTGTGTGAGTGTGTGTGTCAGCCAAGGCAGGGGGCTGCCAGCCCAGAGCGAACAGATCAGGGGAGAGTCTAAGTGGGTTTATCAGTGCCGCCGAGAGCCAACACACACTCACATGCACGCACACACACACACGCATGGCATCAACATGAACACACAACTGTCGCACACAAACGCAAAGTGAAGAAACAAAGAAGTGGGGAGTAAATCACACACAGTCAGATTTAGGCATATGCTCATGTGCACACACACACACACACACACACACACACACACACACACACATACATACACATAGAGAGGGAGAAAGGGGTATTAGACCCAACCAAAGCAAACCTGTGAGCGTGAAAGCGCCTTACTGCCTGCCTGCTAGCAAGAGATGTGACTGGATTCTTAAGCAGCCAGCTAGAGAGTGAGGGCTGCTAAATACACACACACACACACACACACACACACACACACACAGAGCGCTCATATCTCAAGGTTCAGACGAAGGCTCGTGCCTCATTCCTCTTGTAGCTCGGTGCCTCGGATGCCCCTGCATGCTTGTTGAGGTAACGATTAGGTGTGTTTGCTCGCCTGTCTGTGAATTCCCCGGGTGTCATATCTTTATTTTGATCACATTTATTGACTTTTTGGGTCATTTTTAAGGAGGTGACGTTTTTATTGGATGGTGTCGTTTAGACAGAGGCGACAGAGGATGAAGGGGGCAGGGGGGGTGTTAAGCATAAAGTACACCTTCAGCTCAGTACATGCAAGGACACTGTCTGATATCAGACAGAAATGTCAACTCGTTACACTACGTTTCCATCTTCAGTCTGACATTGCGTCCACTCACTGATTTCAGTGGGGGAGGGGGATTTGATTTTTTTTTTTTACCCAATCAATAGAGACCAATGTATCCGCCCGAATCTGACGTCATTTTACAACCTGGTCTCACTCCCAACTCATCAAATACCAACCTGTGGTCAGTGTCAATCTGCGTCAGATACCGATGTACCGAGGCACCCTTTAGTAACTGTATGAGACACACCAGGCGCTGGTAGTTTTGATGCTCTGAACAGCTGCTGTAGTATGGAGAGCATGACAGTCCACATAGTGGGCAGTAGAGGAAATGAATGGGTCAAACAAACTCTGGACTTTCACCCAGGAGACCACAGTTTGTGTCCCACACGTAACAAAATGTAACTTTGGGGTATTTTAATAACAGCGTAATGTGTTAGCACCAGTTAGTAGCAAACATGCTAGTTTTAAGCCAAACCATGATGTTTTTTTCTTAACCTAACCACGTACCTTTGTTCCCGAAAGTAAGTTTTTAACCTATGTTCAAAGTTAATTTTGAAAACAGATGTTTGCATTTAAAGAGCAGAAACTATACATTTCCTGTTAAAATTTATTGCAAAATAAAGTTTATTTTGAAAGACACAATGCATGTAATGAATGTAAATTGATATGCTGTCCCTAAACGTCCAAAACTGGTGCAGCAGGAGTACGTAGAGCATCAGGGCCACTGACCAAGCGTCAGTATTTGACGAATTGGGCGTGAGAATGTGTTCCATTTTAAGTCCATGTCATGTTTTCACCAGGGATTTAAGAGTGGGGCAGAGCAAAATAAAAACAAACTACAATGTCAGGGGAAAAATACAGGACGTTGATTTAGATCAGCCTCAACAGCGGTCGCCATTGTTGTCATTACTCTTTATTAGTTCCAGCAAACTGCTTGACAACGGCATTAAGCCTAGTTCACATTACACGATTTTCTCCCTGATTTTGCGTCGCGGAGACTATCGTAATCTTTTGAGTGTTCATACCTGGCAACGTGTGTGTGTTTCTGTCAGCAGGAGTCTTGCCAACTCCGTTACGACCTGTGTGTGCACACCACAAGATTTCTCCACCGAGCCCTCGCCGACAGAGCCCCAGATAATGCGGTGACATCACCAAACTTGGAGACGACACATCGTAAAGGCATGGATAGTCTTTATTATCCTGGGTCCAAACACAACGTGCTCCCCGTGATCCTGTGGACGCCGCCATTGTTGTTGTTGCTTGCCGTCCGGCTTGTCAGTGTTGCCAGATCCTGGGAGAGAAACAAGCAACCAGGGCTATGGAAACAAGCCCAAAAGAAGTGACTATCATGCGTTTAAATAACTTATTAGACGGATATATATAGAGGAAGGTGTTGTTTAGAGAGCAAGCCCAAATAATCAACTCCACTTTAGATGCCCAAAGTCGCGGCTAATAAGCAGACCTGGCAACCCTGCGGCTTGTCTTCCTCACATTTCTTCCGTCCTCCTGTGTGCTGACGTTAGACATATCCCACCTCTCATTGGCTGATGCTCTTTGTCAGTTGTGTCACACTTCTCCAGTTTTCTAGCATGCCAGATATCCAGTCCCAGTCGCAGACAAGGGGGCGACTTGCTCATGGGCTTGTTCACACATGAGGACTCGTCATGGCAGACTATCTGCTGACTCACATCCGACCCAAGGTGGCTTTTTGTGTGACTTTTGTATTTTTTTCAAAGTTGTTGGGTATGCACCCTGTCTTTGCAGAGTCTCTTATAATTGGTGGCCCAGACGTCTTTTTGGCTACTGCTGGGCAGAAGTTCACAATCATCCAGATAGGAAGTCACCATGATCAACTTATTGTGAGTGTTTTTTATCATAAGGCCCTATAAACTTATTCACTGTCCCATCCCTATCAATGGTACTGATTGTCTAAACAATAGCCCCTCGTTAGCCCTGTGATGTGTACGCTGCTCAATGTAAGGGTGAAAATTTCTACATTAGAATGGTTTATGAACACAGATTCATGAATGTTTGTAAGTTTTTCATTGAAGACTACAGCGCTGATAAATAAATTATGCATCAAAGAAGAGGAAGAAGTGGACTCTTTGTTTCACCTGATGAGCAGCAGTCGGTTTAGTCAGGTGAATGTGTCAGTAAGTAAGTAGCCTGTCTATGCAGCCCCTCAGTGGCTTTAAGTTTAGGCTTAGCCACTATATTATCTGTACTTCATTCTTCCGTCTCTCCTGATTGAACTGTGGCCAGAGGCATTATGTCTTTGGGTTGTCCGTCCTTTCGTTCATCATTGTCATGAACGAGATATCTCAAGAACGCCATCTTGAAACTGCGCTGATTGTAGCCTATAGATCTTCTGTGCTGTCAGGTTGAAGATGTGTGTGAAGCATTCATGTTTGAGAACTTGTAGCTTCTTTGCAGCAGCATCCATATTTGAAACATTGTCAGCTGTCATATGAGTCTGGACAGACGTGGACGTAAACTGCAACTTGAGTGGTTCACAGAGACGACTTGAGGTGGTAATCCTAGTTTAGTTTTTCTTTATGCTGTTGATTGCATTCCCTAATTTGCTTGTGTTTTATTTATTTGCAGCACTTTTCCTAACGTGACATAAATTGTATATTGTTAAAATAATGACGACGTTTTTCTTTGTGTTTTTTTCATTTCCCTACATTTCCTTAAGCTGCTGTGCATTTAGCTCTCACAACCACTGTAAAAAAAACTCCACCCATATAGCACGTAAAGCCAATAATGAGCCATCATATTTGTTTCCAAGTTGGTCTCCATATATGTTAAGTGTGCACGATTAATATGTTAATTAAAACACGAGTGTGCGCGTGTTTGCTCGCCTGTGTGTGAACCTTCTCCCTCCTGGTGCACTGTGTGATATCTCTTTGTGTAGCAATGGAACAGGCAGGCCTAATTACGTCTTTAAGTGTGTAATTAGGAGCGAATGTAATTGGTGGTTTGCACACACAACACACTCCTGGTTGGAAAACACAAATCATCTCTGACACAATGCCTAACATGGCTATTTACTGCCGCAGCGACAGGTAGTGTATGCACTGGCATGGAGGTTCGGCATGCACATTCAGACATAGGGTGTATGCAGCATTTATTTGTATGAAGACAGGACTGTGAGATTATTTCACTTTCAGATAAAGTGTTGATTTTGTGGGCGATATTTTTGCATTACACTGCTCAAAAAAAAATGAAGGGAACACTTAGTGGTCACAGTATAACACCAAGTCTCTCCCATCAGTACCATCCATAGCTTTTTACAGTGGAAATGGAAAAAAGCGTACCGAACTATACCATACCGTACTGCACGGTGGAAACAGGGCTAAAGAAATGTGGACATGCCATCTACATTTGCAGAACAGCCAAAAGGAACGCCGTCTCTCTGAAATGGTCTGTGATTGCTCAAAGTCTCCTGTCATCGGCTGGATTTTCTTCCCTGAAAACAGTCAAAAGCGGTTGTAGAAGTCTGGTGTTTTCTCAGACCAGCTGAAGTACTATATGCTCAGAGATGATTGTGGGGTTTTCGCTTAGTGACCAAAATAAAACTGCTTATCCTCACCTCATCACATATCAACGTTTGGTCATGGACTTTCCACATCAAGATACGACATGCAAGGTACCCTGGGTGTGTTGGTTATTGACGTTCTGGGACGCCGTGTCAGCTTTAGCCTGTTACATACATTGTCTGTTTTCAAAATACACTTCAGTTTTCACAGGACATTTAACTTTTGCATACAGTCTCTTTCAAAATAAAAGCACTATGTCGGTACAACACCGTGATTTGACATGTTTTTTCCTTCAACAACAAAAGCACGTGGTTGGGTTTAGGAAAAACAGAACAGGGTTTGGCTTTGTAATCTTACAGGAAGTGAACACCAGCAACCTGGGTGAAAGTCGATGATTGTTGGACCCATTCACCACCCTTCCCACACACCATAGTTGGACTTCTGCCACCATAACTATAGTAAACTTTTGCTGCGTTTCTCCCTAATGCTGCCAGGCACCATTAAACAATAACGGCAATTGGCTGTGTATCATGCCGACATGAAAGGACGGCGGAAGTCTTTGACCAAGTGCCAGATTTCGACGACTTCAGAGTGAGACCAGGTTGTTTACAGAGCTCCCTCCAGCTCCACAGAAAACAGGCTGAGTAGTACTTAACTGATCTTCATGTGTAGAGTTGGTGGAATGCTCCTTTAAAATAAATCAAAGTTGTCATTGAGTAATTTCTGTCCGTCAGCTTATCAATTTAATGATTATTGCTTTAATTTTAGAGTGAATACAAAATGTTTATGGGCCCAACAGTGGCCTCTACTGATACTGTACCTTGGTTTCCACACACACCTGCTCACACACACACACACACACAGGAGGTGTAGAAGGACAGAAGGAGAGGGCGCGCAGAGAGAGAGATTGACAGCGCCGGCCTCCAGCCTCTCTCCTGTCCACAGAAGGGCTGTTTGTTTAGAGGAAATGACACGTGCTGCAGAGGAGGAAATGATCTGCTTGGCCCTATGTAAGATCCTCCCTGGCACCAAGACCACTGCACTCAGCTCTTTTCTCTCCTCCAACACGCCCTCACACACACACAAACACACACGCACACATGCACACACACACACACACACACACTCCCCCCCTCTGTCCCTTTCTTCCCTTCATCTTCTCAGCTCTCCATCCATCGCTCGTCTGTCACGGCAGGAGTGCAGCCAATCCATCACGGGTCGGAGCTAGGCGAGCCGTTAGGGCGTGTGTGTGTGTGTGTGTGCGTATGTGTGTGTGAATGAATATATGAGTTGTGTTTGTGTATCAAAGTACCACTGTAGTGCACACTGAACACCCTCTGTGCGCGTGAGTCCATTTTATGTTTGTATGCAAGCTCCCTCACACACACACACATACACACACCTTTCCTCGCTCCTTCACCTTTAATAAACAGTGTGACTGGTGTGTGTGTGTTTGTGCGTGACACCAAGGAAGTAGATTGGCCCTGCCTCTCCCTGTGCTCTGCTGACAGATCGTTGGACCATGGCAGGCTGCAGAGAGCCACACCATGCTGGGATGGAGACTTATGATGAAATATCAAATTATGTAGCAGAGGAGTGTGTCTGCGTGGGGGCTCACATGCACACACACACACATATTTGTACGACAACACACCTAATCGAACTGTTGCCATATTCCACTATAAGTCTCCCACTGAGTCATTATGATCTGGTGGCGGCAACAAGCCAGCATTACTGATGGCCTGTTGTTTTATTTACATAATACGTCTTCTTTAGGCCGCTGATGTGGTCTCTGTAAAACCACTTTGGATTTATGAGGCCATTTTCACGCTTGTTACCACAGGAAATATGAGTGTCTATCAGCATGTGTTAGAAAGGGAAAGAGTGAGAGTCGCAGCTACGAGCGGCGCTGACAGCTGCACACACACTGACATGCATTATGTGTGGGGATACACACACACACACACACACGTACACACACAGGTCGCCGTGCTTTGTTTTGTGGTGACAGTGAATTGTGGCTGTGTGCAGAAAGCCAAATTCAGGCTCATAAAACATACCACAGCTGAGGCTTTGCACGGCTCTGTGGGAAGTGTGTGTGTGTGTGTGTGTTTCAGGTTAACCACAGAGTAGGTCTCCAGAGTTGCAAAGCCATCCAGGGGCGCATCGGGATCAAGTTAAGCCCAGCAGGGAGCTCTTGGCTGGGCATCAATATGCACCACCACAGCCTCCCTGCACTGGATTTCATCAGTCGAGTGTGTGTGTGTGTGTGCTCGTGTGTGTTTGATGTTAAGTACCTGAGCTGACAGTGTGTATGTGTGTGATGGCGACAAGGTATCTACAGTGAACTAAAACTAAACCAAAAACCAGGTTTGAAAAACATTTAAGTTAAATGATATATCAATAAAAACTAGACTTTAAAAGTAAAAGATATAAAACTAAAACATTATTACACACTTAGCAAACAAACTAAACTAAAATAAAAATGTACTGGAAATTTCTTTAGCTATAGAATTAGTCAGTTTGGTCAAATTTGTCAGCACAACAATGAGGAGGCGTTGGATATTGACGTGACTGTGAGTCAGTTACCTTCACAAACCCCCACTATAATAAAAAACCTCAAACTAATAGTAAATCTTATAAAAACTTAACCGAAATGATCAACTGTACGAAACATTTATAAACGATAAATAATATTTTCTGTTGCCTGTGACCTGTACTTTGCCAAAGATCTGCCTGAAAGAAGTAGAGTCATTCATGGAGCAACATTTCATCCACCACATATCCAGCCACAAGCTTCATCACGTCTTTGTAGCTGCAGCTGTCCACGAGTAAAATCCAGTTTTGGTTGTTTAGCCAGTGCAGGGCTACAGCCGACCTCAGCGGCCGAGGAGGGCTCACTTTTGGTGGGGTGTATTTCCTGGAGCTTCACGTTGTTATATTGTCAGTTCTAGTAGCCGAGGTGTTTCAGACTGGAGGTTTGAGGACGTGTTTTTCGCAGTGGATAGAGTTTTACTATGACTACCTGCAGCAACAGTGTTCTTGTCATCTTTCCTCCCAACAAAATCAAGGTAACGGGAATATTTCCACCTGCGAGGCTCAGTGTTTCCATCTTCCAAACTAGCTTGCTGCTTTGTGACGTACCTGTGCAGCACGACAATTACTAAAATGAGTCTGCTGATGTGATTGTTGTATTCAAGTCAGTAGTGACGTGATAACAAAAGTAACGTAACGAGTTGTTTGGTTTTGGGGCAACTGTGATATTATTACTGAAATTGTATTAGTAATTAGTTACACTACCCGTTACTGGAAAAAGGAATATTAAATGCCCATAAGTCGGGGACTTTTCTCTAAATCTTTTTGTGAAATATTGGATACTGATTTTTAAAGGAATACTTCACCCCTCAAATAATCATTTGCATATCAGTTACTCACTGTTACATTGACTCGTGCAGTCCAATCCAAATCTCATTTACCCTGTCGTATGCTCAGTACGTCCCAAACTTCTAAAACACTTCTACATAAACAGTGTCACACACAGACATTTAGCACACCTACTGGATTCCCAGTTCACGGTGGAGGCATGATCATGATCCAGGGTTTTTTTGCTCATATTCTTATCTCTAGGATTTTATTTGTTAGTTTTCTGTTTGTACTCTTCCTTGTTTCATGTTCATTCATGTTTAAGCTGTTTCCTGTTTTATTTCATAGATTTACTCCTTATGTGTCATCTGCTTTTATTTTCTGTCTGTGCACTTTCCCACCTTAGTCTTTGTCAGTCGCTCTGATTAGTTTCACTCACCTGTTCTCACTCCCCCAATCAGTGCCTCTCCCTCATTACCCAGCGACACACCTGCCCTGCGTCAGCCTCGTTAGTCCCTCCCTGCTCAGTTTTTCCCAGTCTGTTCCTCTGCCTCATCACTTTATTCCCTTATCAGACTAGTTTGTATTGAAGTCCTGGTTTCCTGTTCGGTCTTTGTTGGATCTTTGATTTTTGTTTTTGAGTGATGTTCAGTTGTTGTTTCCGTGAAATAAAGAGTGACCTGTCTGAGCTCCTGTCGTCTGCTGACTCCTGTGTTTTGGTTCGCCTTCTCCACACCACATAACACATGCAAGAAAAACAAAGTTCTCCCCCCAAATTCAATATAACACGTGGTGAATAATTAATATAAATGGTCATTTGGAGGGAGAAATATAAATAGTCATTTGGGGGGAGAGATATTAATTTAAACAGTCGGAGAAGGATTGCTCACATCTCATAGACACACACAATGCTGGACATGGGGTCACAAGTTGACACTAAATATTTGATTAACCCCATTAATTATGTCGTACAAACAACACCGAAATTTGTTGGTTTTTCAGTGGTTCATCGCTGCAGTTCCAGCAGCCCCGTAGTCATCAAACATGAGTGTTTTTTTAGTGACACGTTGCTATGTTTCCACCAGGGACAGTACCATGAAAAGAGGTCATTTCAAGCCAGAATCTGATCTTTCCTTAACTCCTTACCAGGAGCTTTTTGTGTCCAAACCTTATTTTTATGCCCAAAACCTGTTACTCAAAAGTCGAATCGAGTTGTTTGGTTTTGTTGTAATTGTAATATTATTACTGAAATTGTATTAGTAATTAGTTACACTACTTGTTACTGTAAAAAGTATATTATTACTGTTACTGCTCAACAGTGGTCATTATGGTACAAACGTCAAGTTTAAATCATTCAAGCAAGTGTTTGACAATTTGTAAATTCAGCCTCAAGCCAAACAACAGAATACACAGTTTTGTATCTATGGATGTATTCACATTAACATAAATCATTGTAGCTGTTAAACTGAAGCAGTAAGATGAGTAAGAACCAAATTTACAAACAGTATAATAAACTTCAGTCCACACAATGTCCAGCTTGGATTTTGATCATGAAATGAATCAAATTCCATCTGCTGATGAAGACCATGTGAAATGATCGAAAGCTCCAGAATCGATAATAAATGGACTTCGAGGTGAAATTGTTTGGTCAGCTGCGGTTTCCAAAGTCAAGAATAAACTTTTAAATTTGTTTGGATATTTAATATGAACAGTAATACATGGCCCATGAATATTAATAACTACAAGGCTGTTTGATTAAAGTCAAATTAAATTTGTTTTTTCTTCCACCATAATGGCTCCATCAGGGATCACCAGCCAATTTTATTTCGTGAGTATCTGATATTAATTTGTACAAAAAGAAATGGTTCTTCTCTAGTAATTGATGAGGTGTGGGATTTATTTGCAAAACTGAAATTATGACAAGAAGATGACAGAAACGACAGTCGAAGCCACATCGTACTGTTCAGCTGGGAAACAAGCACACCGGAATCAAAAGCAATTTCAGTATCGATGGCTCATGTTTCAATAAAAATCAATGGTGCTTGCCTCATGTCAGGTGGGGTCAGCTCTCCAATTCAATTTCCTCCCGAGGTAGAGCTGCACCGACAGAGGTTAGAGGAAGGAGGGCATACGTCTGTGTGTGTGTGTGTGTGTGTGTGTGTGTCTGTGTGTCTGTGTGTCTGTGTCTGTGTGTCTGTGTGGTGTATGTATGATGTCCAGACATCACATGTACAAACGCACATGCACACACGTGGAAGACCAACATGGACCGATCGTAACAGCCTCAGTAAAGCTCCTCCAATCAGCAATAAGCTGCAGTGATGACAGTGTTGTTTTATAGGTTACACTTTTATCCTATGTAAAGACACCATATTTTGATGTTCCACTCACAAGTCGGAGACAAGAGTGAAGTTGTTGCTACTGGTCAATGGCCATTGGTGAGAATCTGTTGCCCTAGTCTTTATATCGTGTCCTGCATCTGTGGCACTAGTCAGCCCTTTCCAGCTTTTTCTCAGACAATTCGGCATGTTGAATCAGTGTCAGAACTGGCAGAGCCCGTTCTCTGACTGACAGTACAGCTCAGTGCAAGAGAAGAGAAAGTGAGGAAAGTAAACAAAGAACTAAAGTCAGAAGAGTGTGAGATTTAAACAAACTCTTCATATCAGGTAAGATTATTTTTTTAGCCATTGAGCTCTTTAACATCATTAATTGCTAGCGCAGGGTAAATATCATTTGCTCTTTCAACATCAGGTTGTGTTGTTAATATGCTAACTGGCTAACTAGCATTTTGAATTCGACCTGTCAATCTTCCGCTTTGTCCTTTTTAAATGACAAACACAGACTACCGCCACCTGCTGGTATGGAGAGTTGTTTACTCTCACACAGGTACAAAATGCACGTACTAGTTGGTGTTGTCTGTAGTCTTTGCGGTGTGTTCAGGTGCAACTTTTTGGCCGAGACACAAGTGACATGAGGAGATGCAACAGTCCTTTGTTGCCACTAGTTCTTTGATGTTCATTGATGTTGGTTTGGTGTGTCTGCCTCAAGATGGAGAGCATACAATGAGCTGTAGAATCCAAATAACCACATTATAAATGTTAGAACCTAGCAACCAAATCCTGCTGATATTCTTCTTCCACACCAGCAAGTTCTCATCCCAGTGCAGCTTGATCAGTGGCACTACACTTCAAACTAGTTACACCTCTAGTGTCAGTTTTTGGCGCTCATGGCCAGTGCTTCAATTTCCGCTTATTAAATGCATAGTGTCTTTTCATAATAAACCTCTGAGTCAACCAATTACTTTAGGTTAAGGCGACAAAACTACTTGGTTTGGTTTAGAAAAAAGACCATGGTTTGGGTTAAAATAAGTACGCTGAAGATGGAAACTGAGTGTAACAAGTTGACAACAAGTTGATAACAAGTTGACAAGTCTGTCTGATATCAGGCAAGCTAAAGGGTGGCTTGTGTTGAAGAATCAGACGCTGATGCACTGACCAAGCTGCCGTATCTGACACCCTAACGTTGATGTTACACAGAAGTTCCCGTAAAGGCCTAGACACACCAGAGACACCCAGTGATCTCGTTGCCACTAGTTCAGAGAACTAGTCAACAAAGGCCCCCTACTGCGTTGCCTCATGTCACCCTGTCTCGGCCAAAAAGTTGCACATGAACACACCACAAAGACAACAGCAGACAGCCAACCAACTCGATGCTCTGAGCCTGTGTGATAACTCCAGCAGACGGTGGTAGTCTGTAATGGTCAATCAAAAAGGGAAACTAGAAAACCGTCTTGACGCTAGTTAGCCAGTTAACACATTAACATCACAATCCAGTGCTGAAAGAACAAAAGATATTTACCATGCGCCAGTGAACAATAACACAAACTATGGATAAAGAAAAATAATCTAACTTTATGTAACAAGTTTGTTTTGGTCTCACTCCCTCTTGTCTTTAGCTTTTTGTTTACTTTCCTCACTTCTGTTTCTTTTCTCAGTGTTACCTCTCTCAGCGACAGCTCACCGGCTCCGAACCGTAGTTGGGAAAAGGGTGAGCCAGTAACATCAGGCACTGAGCTAAACTGCCAAATAGAGTGATTTCATTTACCGACAGGCTCTGCAGTCACCAACGCCAATTCAATATGCTGAATTGGTGGGAAAACAGCCAATGGTGTAGGACACACCACAGTGACAAGGGCCATGGATGCTCAGTGACAGCCCAACACTGACCAACAGTCTGCCGTTAGCTTGGTGTGTCAGGGCCACAAGAAAGAAAGGTCTGAGTCACCGAACTTCAAGTACTCAGCCTCTCCTCCTCCGTCCTTCTCTACTGTAAAATTGGCACCATCATATGTTTCCCGACTTGTCAATGCTGGAACGGCATTGAGCGCGATCGTGAAGGACAGTGCATTTGGAAGTCAAAGTTCGTTTTAGTTGAGAAATCATGGCTCTGTGCCACTCGTCATTGAAAATGACTGTCTTACCCTGCGCAAAGTCGCACTTGAACATTTAGTGTGTTGTCTTTCACACTGTAATTAAAATGAATTCTCTCCCACGATTGACAAAGGGTTTTTCAATTATGTGCTGGGCTCCTTCATGCACACAAAAGCGCACACTGTTACATTCGTATACACTCAGGATGTGTTGTACAATCCTCCTGGGCTGTGTGTGTACACATATAAAATACAGATGAAATATAGTCCTTCAAAAAGAAGGCAGAACACCTCCCACTTCCACTCACAACCCCATCCCTCTCCCCCTCTTACACACACATACAGATACACTTTACACTGGCTACGTGCTGATTGGACACGGGCAGGGGTTTGCAAACACAACTGCTAGTGACAGGAACTACGCTGTGCGAGAGAGATGAGAGGAGCCCCTGCAGTGCTGAGGACTGGGCCGCAGTCCTTCATGCTCTTAACGATGAAAACATCAAAAAAACAAGACGAGCGGGCGAGGACATAGACAGCAAACGTCTTCATACGCTCAGAAAGAAACGCTGTCAATGGCCTTGAGGCTGGCGGGTTGTATGTCTACCTCGTCAGCCAGAACCTCTGTGGTCATGTGAGTTTATGAATGTTCAGGTGCTTTAAAGGAAGAAAGGAGGGAAGGAGGAAAGAAAGGAGCATGGATCACTGACCCCCAACCACCCCATTCCATTCAGATTGTGTTGCTATTTCCCGACTGATCTATGCCATCTGGCTGCGGATCTGAATTTTGGCACCCCATCCATGTGGAATGCCCCGACGCACGGCTCAGCTCGCAGTGAAATGAAGGGAAAATGAAAATGAAATGAGCTGAGCTTCTCTCCTGATCCTGGTCTCAGCTCTGTCCTCTGCTCAATCTCATCACCCCCCTCCCTCCTTCCCTTCCTCCCCTCCTTCCCCTCTGTATCATCATCCTCCTCCTCCATCCTCTCATCCCTCCCACCTCCCTCACCCCCCTCCTCCTCCTCCTCCTCCTCCTCCTGCCGCCACCCCTGGGTAATCAGTGTGCTCTCTCATTCCGTGGCACACGGAGACACATTGATCTGGCAGCGCGCACTCACGCTCGTGAACACGCACACACAGGGGTTGACTCTCACACACATTAACACACACACACACATACATTGATCTGGCCCGCAGGTCAAGTTCAATAGGAACAGCCAAGCAGCCCTTTTTTTTTTCTTTTTTTTTTTACAGACTAGCTCTGCGGTATACTGCAAGGAGCTCTCTCTCTCACACACACACACACACACACACACACACACACACACACACACACACACACTCTATTTATTTTTTTTATTTTTTTTTAACCAAACAGACCTGGGCACCTGACTTTCACAATGAAAATTCACAAAGTAATTAATTTTCATACTTTCAGTACCAAAAGTGTAAAAAAAAAAAAAAAACCAACATATTCACACAATTTCAATTCAAATTCAAGGTTAAAGGTTAAAACTTGATTAAAATATGTAATTCAGGATGAGCCTGGGTAAAGTTTTGGTCATAGTTTGTACAAATAAGTGAATTTTCTTGGCCAATATGAGCACACAGATGTTTGGCTACATGCACAAACAGACCCTGGCACCTGAATTTCGCCATAGAAATAGGCAAAATAAATGAGATCACACATAGCTGCATGATTAAATGACATCCTCAAGCATCCATCACCTTTATTTTTAATAAATTTAGGCTTAAACAAGTCAGAAAACAACATATTTTCATCATCATGGGTCAAGTTCAAGAGTACAGGTTGGAAACTGTGTAAAATATGTCAGTATTGCATCTGAGACAACGCACTTGCATATTAAAAAATAAGGTGGAAGTCTTCTTGAGAACATGGGAACCTCTTATGGATGTCTGACCATCCACCTCGCCTGCTTACATGTGCTCTAACTATGAAGAAAGAAACCATTTCCACTGACCATTATTCTTTTTTATTTTTTGATATTATTTCATTCTGTTATTATAGTCATTTTCTCCCCTTTAGTCATTATTATTACAATTTTATCTTGTCTTTACTGTCAGTGTACTTGTTTGGGGGGGTTTGTAAAATGTTAAAAACAAATAAGAAATAACTGAAAAGAAATATATGTCATTATGAATATCTCTGGATATGGTTTGGGTCATATTTTCACTTACATAAAAGTCAGAAAACACCCTGGTTGAGCCCACATGATCCACTTCACACAGATGTTTATGCACAAACATACCCTGATACCTGCAGTTCGCAATAAAAATAGGCAAAATAAATGAGCTCACATATAGCTGCATGAGTAAACGACATTCTCAAGCATCCATCACCTCTAATTTTAACACTTTAAAAACCAACCGTGTCAGAAAACAGGTTAAAATTTGATGTAAATATATTTCTATGGATAAGTCTGGGTAAGGTTTTGGTCATAGTTTCAGTTACATAAAAGTCAAAAAATGCCCTGGTTGAGCCCACATGCTTCATCTCTGTTATTATACATATCAGACATAAAACATGACATTTATTTTCCTTTGACTACACCCATAAACAGACCCTGGCACCTGAATTGCACAATAAAAAAGGCAAAATAAAAGAGCTCACATATAGCTGCATGAGTAAAAGACACTCTCAAGCATCTATCACCTTTAATTTAACACGTTTGGAACCAAACAAGTCAGAAAAACAACACATTTTCATGTTAATAAGACAAATTCAGGGTTAAAGGTTAATTTTTATTAAAAAAAAATCATTTTGAATAACTCAAGATTAGGTTATAGTCATGTTTTCACTTATTTAAAAGTCAAAAAACGCCCTGGTTGAGCAAACACAGTCTGCTTCTGTTTCTGTCCATATCAGACATTTATGTTTTGAACAAATAAGTGTGCATTTTCCAGTGAGATCTGGCAGATAGGAACACACAAATACTGTAAACACTCACATACAGCTGTATGATTAAATGACATTCTCAAGCATCCATCACCTCTAATTTTAACACTTTTAGAAACAAACAAGTCAGAAAAACGACATATTTCGTGGTCATAGGTCAAGTTCAAGATTACAGGTTAAAATCTGATTAAAATAAGCCATTTTGACCAAGTCTGGATAAGGTTTCAGTCGTTTCACTGATGTTAGAGTAAAGAAACACCCGGGTTGAGCCAACACGGTCCGCCTCTGTTTTTGTACATATCAGATACAAAACATGACATTTATTTTTGTACAAATAAGTGTGAATATCCCTCTGAGATCTGGCTGATAGGAACACACAGATGCTGTAAATACATGCATCGTACAACCAAAGAGACGTGCACAAAAAAGACAGAATCAGAGAAACACTCACAACACGCTGGAGACACACGAGCCAACATCTCGGCGAGCAGGAGCATGCTGGGATTGTTTGGGAGGGGGAATCCCACTTGACTAAAATCTCTCTTTTCCTCTCCCTCTGTAATTTTTTTTCACTCTTTTATGATTCTGAAGTAATTTATCCCTCAGAGAGAGACGGAGACAGACAGACGGACGTACAGAGAGGGAGAGACAGCGGGGGAGAGGGAGAGAGTCCCACATTTGGCACTACACTTTGATTTAGCGAAGTAAATTTAATTTTGTTTGCTTTATGCAAAAAAGCGGCGTCGGCCTCGACTTCTGTTGATTTCCACTGGAGGCAGAAACATCGCTAATGGGAGCTAGCGCCGCACTCACCACAGCTACAGGGCTACGACACTAACCGAATTAGCCTCATGCATATATTTAATACAGACCTGCTGCACAAATTAGCCGAGTAGTATGTAGCCTAGCACCTCTCCAGTGAGGCTTTGAGATCTGAGCTGCAAATTAATTGGCTAGGTTGCCTCCAAGAGTAGCTCCTCTGTTTTTCCCTCCACCCTGAATTATGCTTTCCAATTGGCGAAACACATTTGATATGCATGGGGAAAAAAGCGTGTAAAGCTGTGTTCCTTCACAAAAGCAGTGTTTGCTCTCACTCTGTGCATCTGCCACTCATATAATGGGACTAGATGTTGTATCGTTGTACAAGACGTGCAGCCCTGAATATACAAGATGCTCATATAGGCCTGCTGCACTGCTCTGATTGGGTATTTGAAGGTGAATTTGTATGTTCATTACAAATTCCACATGCTGGGAGACACTGTAATGAATTTAAGCAAATCTGTATCCCATGGTAACTAGAGACAGGAAATACTGGGGGACTGTGTGATTCCCTGAAAACTGTCACTGTTTAAGATACATTAAGAGAAGGGGAGGAGGGGGGATCTTGATAAGGAAGAGAGAACTCCATTTGTGCTTGTGTTAGAAAACAAGTAAGAGAAGAAGACAGAGATTAGTTTGATTACCACACTGAGAACAACCATTATTGCTCCCCAAGGTCTCTCCCCCTATCCATCTTGGTTCGATCCCTGGACATACACCTTGGCTCTGTTTCAGGGCGAGATCTTTAAATGTAGTTGTGGTTTCAAGTCGAGCCTCACACCGTCACTGTTAGGTAGGACTCTTTGTTTCTCACACCTTGATCATGACCTTAGACAGTGTTAAACACAGTTTTGGTTGCACTACAATACATTTCAGTACATGAAGCGCACAGATAGGGTTATTGTTGTCATGTACACACAGGCCTAGAAATACACACACATGCACAAACAGGACCTATACATGCATTAAATGGAGAGATGTCAGAGAGGGGGCTGCCTATGACAGTCGCGCCGAGCAGTTGGGAGTTCGGTGCCTTGCTCAATGGCACCTCGGCAGTGCCAAGGAGGCAAATTGGCATCTCTCCAGCCACCAGTCCATGATCTGTAAGGGAACTTGAGCCAGAGACCCTCTGGTTCCTAGCCCAAGTCCCTATGGACTGAGCTGCTGCCACCCCAAATGAGTGGGTTTACCTGCCCAAGTTATTTTAACTTAGAGTGAGACCATATGGAGAAATTTGCATATGTTAACAGGAAATGAAGTTGAAAAATACTATTTTAGTTTGCAGATAAATTCAGGAGAACATCACAGTTTCTCAACCCAGTCAGCAGAATAAAGCTGGCATTGTATTTTTCTGCAAACCACAGATACATTTTTATGTCTCTACATTTCATATGTAGTGGATATGTTCAAACTTTATGGTTCTCTACGTTTTCAATTTTATGTTGTGACAATGCTGTAGTTAACATTTGGTTAGGTTTAATGACAAAAACCACTTGGTTAGGAAAACATCATGTCTTGGCTTAAAATGCCTGGTTTGGTTGGTACAAACGAGGCTGGAAATGTAAAGATGTGTTGTTAAAAATACATGGTTTTGTTGGAATAAACTCAGCTGGAAATGCCCCAGTGTATCGTTAAAAAATAGGTGGTTTTGTCACAGCAAACTCAGCTGAAAGAGCCCTGATTTGTCACTAAAAATGTCCAGCTTTATTGCAACAAACACAGCAGGAGATGCCCAACGTCTTAGTAAAAAATACCCAGGTTTGTCGCAACAAAGGCTGAAGATGCCCCAATATGTTGTTAAAAAATACTCTGTTCTGTTGAAACAATCATGGCTGGAAATGTCCTGATTTTACATTAAAAAAAATCAGTTTTGTTGCAATAAACGCAGCTAGAAATGTGTTAAAAAAATACCTGGTTTTGTCACAACAAATCCAGCTAGAAATGTCCCGATGTGTTGTTAAAAACTGCCTTGGGTGCGTTCCAAATTTCACACTTTTATTTTTACTTTTAGTTGGTACTGCAGCTGCCCTTCAAAAGTATGTACTGTTACATGCAGTATGCACACAACAGAGACACACTGCTGTCTCATAACTCTGGACTTTGACCCTCCTGCTTTTATATCCGTTACCTTGGGGATAAAACAAAATGCTGTTCACCATGCTCACCAGAGATGGAGATTAACTGGCAGAGACCTGCTGTTGTTGTTACTTCACAATGTATGCAATTTTAATTTTTACATTATAACTGAATACAAGGTAGATTCTAACATCTTATAGTCACCACGGTAAATTACACGTACATTTCTCTTTCATTGTTATTTTCATAGTTATGTATGTTATTTAATCTTCATGATTATTTTGTTCATTTAAACACTTAATATTCCTATTATTAATATTCGAGTGGTTGTCACTTACATGAATTTGCCGTCAGCCATCAATGCAGCTTCTGAGAACTGTCAATCAGCTGTGAACAAGTGGTCATGTGCTTGAGGCTGGCATGCTGCGTTTCATACTGCAAAATACATCCTGGTATTTTGGCATACTTCATTTCACATACTAGTCTATGTAGTCAGACATACTAAATCTTTTTCTGGCATACTATATTGTATGGATATTGGAACACACAGCCTGAAAATGCCCCCTCCATTGCCTGAGGAGAACCTCAGCTCATATATGTGTAATCTGAACTACATCACTTTAGAAATGTTGATATGATACATGTGAAATGTACAAATGTAACTTACATACATTTTATTCTGGCGACTGGGCTGTGCTTTCTCCAGCTTTTAAGTTTAGGCCTGCTGTGGGTGCTGTATGTTGCAGCTGAGGGGGGAGCATTTTTAAAAAGGCGACACAAAAGTAAGAGGTCCTTTGAATAGAGGCCTCCCTCTGCCCTGCCCCCCAGCTGGTAGGATGCAGTGTGATGGTGGGACAGCTGGGGTCTCTGATGGAGGGACAGCAAACAGCAAAAAGTGTGGGTGGTGTAGAGTATACAACAAACAGGTGAGAATGTAAAAACACTGCACACACTGCTGTTCAGAAAAGACATTCATTCATATGACCCTCCATTATTGTGCAACTCACTCGCATATCATCACTTTTAAAGTACAAATAATTGGAGGTACGGTTCTCAGCTTCACCTAGTGACAACATGATGGACTCAGACCTCCATCAAAGATTCAACTTCCTGCAGATGCAACCTCTTGTTTTACCATCCTCCTCCTCCTCTTCCCCTCTCCCTCCACATCCCTCTGCATCACTGCCATCCATTCATCTCCAAAACAGGAGAGCTCACCTTCGCCCCCCTACTCCGATTTGTAATTGACCAATTTACTAACTAGTGTTTGCACCTGTGAGTCATCAGTGTGCGGCCACCAATTGATCATTTCGCTTCAGCGTTTTGAAGCACAATGCTGTCCGCACCAACACAAGACACTTTAGTTATGAAGATTGTGCCAAATACGGTGGATAGTGTGCGGGGGTTTGGGGGGGAAAAGTGTGATTTAGAGTTGGCATCTGAGTGAAAAGCGGAAAATGTGCCTGCAGTTTTTTGGAGAACTGGTTTCAAGGGTTTGGGACGGGGGTGTCAGGTGTTTGTCATTGTGTTTCAGGTTCAGGTGTTAGCATGTAAACAGTTCAGACAGGAAATGTATTAAAACTATTCATACTTTGTCTTTAAATGTACTCTGTGAGAATCTCTGTTGGTGTAAGACACATCTATAATATTTTAGATCACATGTTGGCATTCTTGCAGAGTCTATATCTCTGTAGGCCTGCTTATACTTGTTATTTTGAGTGCATAACTGCATTCACACTGAGAAGGACGGCAAAATGCAGTGCACTGTGAGTACCCAGATGGTGCGCTTGTACACTCTAACAGTCAAAAATTTGAGTGTGGAACATTGGATATTTCTCACCCTCACCATGGTCACCACATTCCCTACATAGTAGAAAGGGCCTGAACCATGAACACATTTCAAATTTGTGAAAAATCATCTGACTATCGTGGTGAACATGGCCTCAACTACAGCCCAACACGAAACAACAACATCAGTCTTCAACATGTGCCTACGCCTGCCCAGCTCCTCTAGCACATGTCTCCCACTCCATGTCTCCAAAAACTAAGGCAGTGTCCTCCTTCTTGGTCTCCTCCTCAGAGGGCCAGCACACTACTGCATGAAACAGGCAGAGATGTAATCAGAGCAAACCAGCAGCAGCTGTGTCAATCAACTCACCTGGTAGTACTCTCATTAGCCACCCCCCCCACACCTCTCCCCTGTATCTGACTACTAACCACACCCACCTCCACAATGTGTAGTGGTATAAGCAAAGACAGTGGATAAACCAAGACGGTCCACTGCAAGTCAGTGAGAATCAGGAGAAAATTTACTTTGTTCAAGACCTGTCTCTGTCTCAACAACACACTCTCGCGAGATCTGGCAACAGATATCTCCTCTCTGGTGCTGAAATCAGTGCAGTTTCACCAAAGATACTGGATTAAAAAAATATTTTTTTCCAGTGGATGTCTTAGTTACAACATGATTGAGCTAACTGGAGTAGTTTCATGTCGTATCCGACAACGGGAGGCTTTTAACAGATGACGTCCTGATGTTAGCTTTGCTGCTGCTGTTAGCTGTCCCTGTCAGCTGCAGCCACTGATGCTTTCTAGACATTGTACCACACATAGCAACACAAAACTGCTTTGCTAGCTCAATCATGTTGTAACTAAGATATCCGCTGGAAAAAATATTTTTTTCACGGACCGTTTATTGAGTTACTGAGTTATTACAGACACCACTAACGGCTAACGGTTAGCCTAGCTAATCTACAACAACCAAGCGAGGTTGGGGATACTCGTCTTTGATTGGCGGTTCTCCATCGTCTTTGATTGGGCTACGGGGGACAACGACTACTTAGGAGACCGGAAATGTATACCATTTCATACAATGGGGGTTATAGTGT
The DNA here is from genome assembly GCF_006386435.1 of Epinephelus moara. NCBI lineage: Eukaryota > Metazoa > Chordata > Actinopteri > Perciformes > Serranidae > Epinephelus > Epinephelus moara. The sequence goes on from NC_065517.1 coordinate 32,183,588, forward strand.
TATAATACAGTATCTTTGGTATAAGCTGTGTGATCTACGGCTGAAGTTACATTTGGTGTACGTTAATTACCATCTTCTCTGTAGAACATATTAGTAGCCTGTTAGATCTGTGTTCAGATGCTTGACAAGCTGTAACACTCAAAGAATGTGGCAGCCATCGTCAACTCTGATCATGTGGGGCTAGAGCAAGCTGATATTAGGCACAGACATCCATAAATATAAAAGATGCTGCAAAAGCACGGCCATTTTTAATACAATAAATAAATAAGTAAATAATGAAGAAGCCAAGTGAGCACACAAGCAGATATAGCAAGCAGTGAGCAAAGATTGTTCATCAAAACGTTGTTGTGCAGCAGCCATATTTGAATTTGTGCTCTATGCTAGTATGGTTTATACAGTGTACTACATGTAAGTGTACTGAGGGAAGTATCTAGATAAGAAGATTGATGCTACTGTAAAACTTCAGTTAGTAGCCCAGACTATTATTTGCTTAGTATTTTGCTTAAATCAACAGGCTTATGTTTGGGACAAGAGTCTATATGGAATGGGCGTTTAATTCCTTTTATGTTCAATTGTTGCTTAGTAAAGATGGGGAAAATGATCCAGAATGAATATTACTTGTATAAAAATTAGACTTTGAACAACAGTTACAAATCATTAATTTAATTTAGCTCCGACAGATGCTTTTTTATGACACTCCTTTTACAGCACCCGAGGATTACGGCATCCGAAATACTGACACACACTTTATCCTGTTAAAACAATATTCACAACTTGGATTAATTTTATGAAAAGCCCTTTCTGTTATCAGCGGACCCTTACGGACTAAAGGAATATGAATAACTTACTGGATAATCAAGGAATGGACACGTGTTCTGACTCTATGATCGCTTCAGAGGAGGAGAGTCACCTCTTTTTTCGTTATGCTGGTTAAATCTGAATAAATTAGTCTTCTCTGGTGCTCAATGTTTCAGTAAAATAAACTTAACAATTGAATTGTGGAGAATCTGAATCTTTAAACGTTTCTATCTGTATGTGTGATCTGAACAGCTATCTAACGTTAGCTTAAATGGGCAGCCAACAACCTGGTTTCATAAAGAACGTATAAAAATGAAGTGTTTGGCAACCAGACCCGGCGTTTAATTGAGACAGGCTTTTATTTGTCAAAAACTGTAGCTACACCAGGCTAGTAAACGGGACTGGGCATTTAATTGAAGTTTTACAGTACTCTTGTGTGTGCAGTTAGCTTATTAGCTTAGCACAGACTGGGAAAAGCGGGAAAGAGCTAGCTTGGCTTTGGCCAAAAGTAACAAAGTCTTTAAAACTCGCTGATAAATATGTAAATCTTTCATTCTTATTAAGTGTAAAAGCAACAAGTTGTGGTTTTGTTGTTTCCCTGTCTCCAGTCTTTGTGCTAAGCTAAGCTAACTGGCTGCTGGCTGTAGCTTCAAATTGAGCCCACAGACATGAGATTGGTATCGACTTTCACATCTAACTCTTGCAAAGAAAGCAAATGAGGACATTTCCCACAATGTCGACATTATCAATTTTACTGTTTTATGCTCAGAAATCTGTCCCTAACGATTACAGGAAGCAGATATCCAGTCAAGACAGAGACGTAACTCTCTGCATTGGTAGAATTAGCTGATCAGAATATAGACGTGCAACAGTTTTTTCCTGCTGCTGTCTGTCCATAGCTACATCGATCAGTATCGGTAATTGATACGCAGACTGTGCTTGTAAGATCAATCAGAGCAGTGATGTCCGTCCTCCATTAGGGTGTGAAACAGTCAATCATGCATGTCAGCTCTCTGTCTATAAGTCATTCTCACCTCCGTTATTGCTGCGCCGTGTGTACGACCGCAGACTGTTTGTTTCTCACTCTTTCACACACGCATGCCGCATCTCCTCAAACACATTTATGAGAGCTGTACTCACTCTGCTCATCCTCATCGACGAGTCCAAATTTACTGGCACAATCTCCTAACTAGACGGAGTGCACATCCACATAGATACAACGAGATATGTCGCTGCTGAAGACCCACACAGCACTCATTCATATCGACTACACTGGCACGGTAACCCATTGTGTGTCCATTTGCATGGACGGCTGTGGATTTATCTGTACTGTAGGCCATAGTGCCGACTTGTGTATGGACGTGTATGGAGATTTACTCCTGTTTTAACCCCAGGGTTAGCCATCAGTATTGATTGGAACAGACTTAGCCTGATTTTAATCCCTGCTTGGCCCAAGACTATCGATCAGGGCACTGAGCTTTCAAGTGGGTTTAACGACCTACCTGCCCCTCCTCCCGCCCCTCGCTCCCCTATTCCTGATGCGCTCTGTTTCTAGTTGGGCAGAAAAGGGAGAGGTTTGTTATTGCACCCCAAAGCAGAAGTGACACGAGGTGTTAAGCTTGTAACCGCGAGCCCACACACACACACACACACACCGGGCCATTACAGTAGGCCGTGACAGCAAGCTGCCCGTAAAATATGACTGCACTCATGCTTTTCCTATCTGGAGTTTGTGTTGGACATTATAAAGCAGGAGACGAGATGAATCTGTGCACCGCGACAGCAATGTCACGGTAAAAATACCTGCTGGTGAGTTATGACCACTCACCTAGAGGTAGGAGCGTCCCTTTATGTCTTTATGGGTTCTCTGAAGACAGTTATATGGGACAACATGGGAAGTCTTATAGGAGTCCTGGTGCCTTGGGAGTTGAGGAGTGTCATGAATTTATGGTTCCACAGGATGGTCACCGCTCTGATTGGTCCGGCACAGTAATGCTGAAAATGGAGAATCTGAGCTTTAAAAGTGTTCGAATGTGTGTGTGCGTGTGTGTGTGTGTGTGTGTGTGTCTTGTGTGTATGTGTTTGGGTGTGTGTACACGCACATATCTGCTTGCCGGCCCTATGCAGAAATACAAATTTGAGTGCATTTTTGCTTCTGGAAACATTTGTCATTGTGTGTTCACTGGGTGTGTTTGTTGGTGTGTGTGTGTGTGTGTGTGTGTGTGTGAGGGATGGTTACTGTGCTTGGCGTTTCTCCTCCATTTGTCCTCCCAGAGGCAGATCAGGCGAAGGGGAAATAAATTGGAGAAAGAGAATAAATCAATGCTAAACTGAGCACCAGTGAGACCTCCTAACCCTGAAACTGTCACACACACACACACACACACACACACACACACACACACACAAAGTGAAACGTGTCCAGGGAAAATGGTGTGTAAGTCCACATATCCATACAAACCTCAACACACACACACAAGCTGAGGGAAGGGAAAGAAAGGGGGTGGTTTGGTGGATAGTTTCTGCATTGACACCTCCACTATTTACATTACATGTACACACACTTCAACTATCACCACCACTTCGGCTTTAACAGAAATTATAATTGCACTTAGCCTCTGTACATTAACAGACACTGTACCTATTTGTTACTATTCAATTGACATTTAAACTGCTTCTACTACTTACATACCAACTGACACTTCAACTACTCATAGTACACTTCATTAACTTAACTTCATTAACCATTAACTTCAACTGACACTTCAACTGCTTGCATCTCGTAAGGCCTTTACACACTGGGGACATTTTTTTGTGTTATAAATAATCCTGTTTGCAGTTTTGTCAGTGGACCCTCACGTCTACGTATGACATGCCAGGTATCTTCCTTACGTATGTTGTTGACGTTCTGAGACACCAAATCAGTTTTCCCATATTACATACACTGTGTCTTTTTAAAATAAAAATGCTTGCTAGATGCACACCGTCTTTTTCAAAAAATAAACTGAACATTGGTAAAACACTTTGTATTTACGTTTATTTCCTTGTGTAACAAAAGCACATGGTCAGGTTTAGAAAAAAACATGGTTTTGCTCAACATTTAAACAGGAAGCAAACAGCGGGCTCCTGGGTGAAAGTACTGGGGTTCGTTGCACCCATCCACCTCAACTCCAACCTGCCCTGTAGGGGCTTTCCAGCTCCTTGTATTACACTGTTACCACTGTTTCGAACTGATGCCATCCAGCAGCATTTTAAACTAATACTGCTGCAAAAGAGGTGGATTAATGCTGCGTTGACACGGAGTCAGGCAGACGGTAGGTGGAAAACACCCTTTGAACAGCATGGGAAAACGGATTGACAGGATGGTAAAAGAAACCCTCATGACAAGAATGGAGTAAAATATATTGTATTATTTTGTGTTTTTTATTCTATGCAGTTTTTCTAGTTATGTCCAGGAAATGTCCAGATTGTCTGTGTTTTCGCTTTGTGTGGAGCTACACACTGTCCATTGCTCTTTAAAAGTCAGTTTAACTGCTTTCATTGCTCATGCTAAACACTGACAGTTCAACTGCCTACAGTGCTTAGACCTTACATTACACAGAATTATTATTTTCCCTTATTTTCTGTCATATATAACATGACGATGTAAGATGTTCATATTGAAAGTGACCAGTTTCAAATAATGAGGTAAACGTGAGTAAAAAATAATCCCTGTGAGCAAAAACATCGAAAACCTCAGGCTTCAGACCGTACTGAATACTTTGTTTCCAGCATTTTTTTTCTAAATTTGAGCTTTATATGATCATCTGCTCCAGGCATGCTACTGCAAGTGTTTAAATCACATACACTGCTACATGTAGCTACATGCTAACATCAGGGAAACATATAATTTCGGGCGCTGACGTTAATTTTCCTTCAGTTTTGGGTCATATTCCTGCTGGAACATGTTTGATCATGAGGGTTTTGGTTTAGAAGCTTTTAGGGGTGATTTGTAACAGTAGAAAGTGCTGCTATACTCTGTTACAGTCACGCCCCGGCTGCTTTCAAAGATGCAAAGACACTGAGATATTGACCAATCAGAGCACAGGGGGGCTTAAAGAGACAGGTGCTAAAATAGAGCGTTTCACAGAGAGGGTGAATAAGGGTGTTCTAGCACAGACAGTGTGAGGAAAATTAAGTGTTTTTTGAACATAAGAGCATGTAAACATGTTCAAGAAGAATCCCTAAGTAGAAGTATGAACTTGAAACTGAACACAATACGTCCCTTTACAATTTCGTGGGCTTTCTGCCTCTACAACTGCTTTTACTACCTACATACCACCTGACACTTCAACTATCCACAGTGCACTTCATTTGTATCATAATTTAAATTGTTTTCATTACCTTTTAAACACTTTGGACTGACAGTTTAACTCTGCTAAATTACAATTAAAATTTCAAATGCTTTTGAGCAATTTTCACTTTCAAAAGACACTTCAAATCCTTTCAGTGCTTCGGCTTCAGCTGACACTTCAACTGCTTTAAGGGCTGCAACTTAAACTGCAACTCCTGTTCAACATCTCAGATGCAAATAGTTAACTTTTTACAGCATTTTAACCTGTTAACAGTGTTTTCACCTGCATTTCTTTTAGTGCTTGTCTTTAGGATTGTCTTTCACAGCTCTCTGCTCTTGAACATACACAGCAAACACGCTGCAGTGTACATCATATGAGAAGAAATCAGTGTATCTGTGAGTGTGAGAAAACATGCTGGATGTATTTTCTGACTGCAAAAACCAAAAGACGGAGCACCCAAACAAGACATGCTGACATCGCTCAGCGGCTTTCACAGACACAGTCTGCACTGTACTGAGCTGAGGCTACACAGTCCGGGCTACAGATGGAGCCGAGCGCTGGCGGTTGGGGGGCAGAGGGAGTGTATAGATTGGGATTATGGGGGTGCATTGGAGAAAGGCTCTTCAGTGTATTTTCTATTCAACCTAAGTCCTCTAAGACCTCCTCATCTCTTCTGAGAGCAGCAAGCTGAGATCTGATCTAATGCCGAGTGCCACATGCGAGTGTGTTTGTGAGAGAGACACAGCACTTTGATGAGAGCCTGCTGGGGATGTGAGTGTGTAAAAGTAATGAACGAGTCCAGAGTGTTTGTGTGTGCGTGCATGTGTGTCTGTATCCTTGTGTGCTTACGTTTAGGGGTAATGAAGGAGTCCAGGGTTTATATATTTCTGTGTGTCTGTGCACTCTCCCTCATCCCTGAAGGGCTGTTTGGGGTATTCTGTGCAGGTTTTGCTCAGGGGGGAGGTGGGTTCTTGGGGTCTTGCATTCAGATGTAATTAGCCCAGACAATGGCCTGGTTAAAGCTGGAATCCTTCGAGCCCCCTCTCCCTTTGATTGTGTGGGCCAGCTGTGGAGGAATGGCCATTATCTCCCTGTGTCCGGCAGCATAAAGAAGCCCCCCTGCCTCAGTTACCCCTGCGCCAGGGTTCCCACAGGGGGAGGGACATGGGCCGGTCACACACTGGTCTGGAGAAAGTGAAAGCAGCCAGAATACTGGTTCGCTTGCAAACATTCACTCACATAAACGGCTTCACCTCACACTTGAACCACTCTTTCTTACACTAATGTGGGAGAGCGGGTGGCACTATTTACACAGGAGCAAAAATTTGGCTGTTTTACATCTGGATTTGACTTGAATACGGTTTTATTGAACCAATCACCAGAAAAAAATGTTCACATTGAACTTTTCTGCAAATTAAGGATACATTACATTTCTACTGTGAAATAAACTTCCTTTAAAGTGGCTATTTGGTTGGCTTGCCTTTTTCTTTTTTTGAAAGATCCCTCCAGTTCATTGTGTTACACCCCCCATTCCCTAGACCTCTGGCGGGGATGTAACACTGCGTTATTATGTAGTGGATACACAGCAATGCTGTGGTGAAGGTGTGGTTGGGTTTAGGTACAAAAAACACTAGATTATTGTTAGGAAAAGATCATGTTTTGGCTTAAAACACAAAAGCCTCTGGAAAAGCAGGGAAGGGTCAGTAAAAAACACCCAAGTTTGTTAGCTCGAAAGCTGCTCGGAAACACCATGAAACCACCCAGATTCAATGGCTCAAATGCCACTGGGAAACATTGTGAAAAGTTGGTGAAAAAAATCCCAGGTTCAGTTGCTTGAACTCCACTGGGGAACACTGCGTTTTGTCGGCGTAAAATGCCCAAGTTTGGTCGCTCAATTGCCACTGGCAAATGTCACAACTGGGGAAAACCACCCAGGTTCAATGGCTCAAACACCACTGGGAAACATTGTGAAAAGTCGGTGAAAAACACCCAGGTTCAGTTGCTCAAGCTCCACTGGGAAACATTGCATTTTTTCGGTGCAAAATGCCCAAGTTCGGTCGCTCAATTGCCACTGGGAAACGTCACAATTTGTTGGTGAAAAACGCCCAGGTTCAATGGCTTAAACACCACTGGGAAACATTGTGAAAACTCAGTGAAAAATGCCCAGGTTCAGTTGCTCAAGCTCCACTGGGAAACATTGCATTTTTTCGGTGCAAAATGCCCAAGTTCGGTCGCTCAATTGCCACTGGGAAACGTCACAATTTGTTGGTGAAAAACGCCCAGGTTCAATGGCTTAAACACCACTGGGAAACATTGTGAAGACTCAGTGAAAAATGCCCAGGTTTTGTTGCTCAAACACTGCTGGGAAACATTGCGATTAGTCAGTAAAAAATGCCCAAGTTCAATGCATTAAACGCCACCAGGAAATGTGAAGTGTTGGTGAAAAACACCAATGTTCAGTTGCTCAGCAGTGCTGGGAAACACCATGTGTCAGTGATAGACGGCCAGATGTGGTGCCACAAACACCTCTGGAAATGGCACAAAGGGTTGCCAAAAAACAATTTGTTATTTATTGGTCTCAAATAGAGGTCTGTAGCTTGGCAGCCGTCTCACCATCCACCATTCCCTCCACCCCCCAGTCTCAAACATCAGCTCATATATTCATGTTTAATGGCACAAAAGCTGCTGGAAAAGCAGGGACAGGGCCGAGAAAAACCTCCTAGGTTCAGTGGCTCAAATGCTGCTGAGAAATGTCACAATGTGTTGGTGGAAAACACCCAGGTTTGGTGCCACAAACATCGATAAGGTCGCCAAAAAACAACTTGTAATTTGTTCGTCTTGAACAGTGTTCTGCACGTCCTAAATATCGCTCCCAGGTGTCATGCCCTCCACCTCCCAGTGACAAAATAATCAGGATATGATACATATGAAACGTACAAGTTATGTTGCAGAAACATACAATGCAAACATTTTTTTTCTGGGAACTGGGCTGATTTCACAGCTGCGTTTCTAAACCAGGACGAAGAACATCAACTTTGCCTGTTTTCAGAAGTCATACATGTTATTCCTATGGTCTCAGACAGTCAAATCTGTGATGTCATAGGGTATAAAGTCTGGAGCTGCTCCATGAGCAATGAATTGGGACAGATGTTGATGTAGATAATACCGGGAGCACCCAGGGGAATGATCAGAGTGTATGGGTACATTTTCTGTTTCAGAAATGAGAACACTACAATAGAATAAAGCTCATTTGGGTTTGAAACAGAAAACAAACATTCTGTGGATCCACCAGATTAGGCTCCCATTCATTGTCCAGATTTTATACCTGATGACATCGTAAGTATGAGACATGCTTCTGCGGTTCCTGGCTTCGACAGAGAGTAGCTCATGTTCACAAATATTGTTCGAACAGTCATAATAACATGTTGGAATATGAATTAAGTGAGTTTTCCTCTTTAAAATTGACATGTAAAGAGACACAGATGTCTTTATCTCATAGGTGTTCTACAGTGTGTGAGTGTGTGTTTGTTTTTGTTCCATCCGTGCGTGTTTCAATCATAAATATCTCATAGAGGGTTCTGCCTGCGCATAGGGACACTTAGGCCCATTAGACTTGCGAAGAAATTGAATCTTTACAGCACTGGGGCCATATAATTACTGTTAATTTAACGCTCAGATTCTTCATCATTAACTCTCACTCTTGAATACAGAACGAGGGACGCGGAAACACAGACAGTATGTGTGTGGAGCCGCTGCATGTGTTGAAAGCATAGCCAGCCCTTTGACTGAATTAACAGCGACCTCTTCGTCTTGTAAGAACAGGACTCGCATCGTTTATGCGTTATTAAGTCCTGTAATTGGGCAGCCAGTAGTTTGCATATTAGTCTATTAGGGTAATATGTTTTGCCTCTCTCAACACACGGCTTGCCAGAGCCCCTGGCGACACATTTGGTAATTCTCAGAATTACACCCTAATCATAATCCAGTGTTCTTTCGATCCCTATAATTTAATGTGCGTCACTTTATGTCTGCGCATCCTCAGCTTGATTATATTCAAAGTATTTATCAATTAACCTATCTCTTCCAGTTTGGATTTTTATTGTGCTGTGCTCTTTAATTAACAGTATAAGGTGGATGTCATTGTCTTCATGTGCATTGGGTTAAACTATGACTTTAAATTTGCTAAAAACATATACACATGTTTTCATTGGTGGCCGTGATGTTGCACTGCACCTCTGCTTGAAGGTGAAACTTGCATATTTCCATGTCCTTTGAGGCTCCTTTAACCTCTTAATAGCTGTTATGTTTTACAGCCGGTGTCCCACTTTGAGCCAATAAAATCACATCTCCTAAATACCAGTAGTTGCCAAAGTAGGTCCAGGGACCCCCCAGGGGTCTAACAGGGTTTCAGGGGGGGCTCAGCAGAATGGGGATTAGTTTAATTTCAATATCGTTGCATTCATTTAAAGATAGGACCAGCAGATAGTGCAAAATTAAGGCTTTGATGAATTTTCACCGACAAACTGCGCTGTTGTTTTCTTACCAAACAGTGCCGAGAGACAGAGCTGTATTATCACAGTCAACACATTTACAGCCCCCCGCTGCAATGATACTGAGTTAAAGTACAACTATACCAGAGTGTACTGAAATTAAGATGCTCATTATACAGAATGATGTGTTTGAGCAGTGGTGGATCCATGGGCGGATTGTGAGACAATGGACCCCTGGGCACAGATCTGCAAAGGCCCCACCACCTCTACTACACAGGAGCAAGACACACAGACTTTGTGGTGGTTTTGTGTTTCTTTGTAGTCACTTTTTGTCTCCTTGTGGTTGTTTTGTGTCCTCTTGTAGTTGTCTGCGTCTCTTCAACATGATTATGTGTCTTATTGAGGTCATTTTGTGTCTCTTTGTGGTTATTTTGCGCACTTTTGTCGTTACTTTGTGTGCTTTTGCAGTTCCTTTGCATCTCTTTGTGTCCTTTCTTGTGTTTCTTTGTAGTCATTTTTTGTCTCCTTGTAGTTGTTTTGTGTCTTTTTGTAGTCGTTTGGGTCTCTTCAATGTAATTTTGTGTCATCTTGAGGTAATTACATGTCTCTTTGTGGTTGTTTTGCCAATTTTTGTTGTTATTTTGTGCCTTTTTGCAGTTCCTTTGCATCTCTTTGTGTCCATTTTGTGTCTCTTTGTAGTCGCTTTGTGTCTTTTCATAGTCGTTTGGGTGTCTTTGTGGTTGTTTTGCCCATTTTTATAGTTATTTTGTGTGTTTTTGCAGTTCCTTTGCATCTCTTTGTGTCCTTTTTGTGTTTCTTTGTAGTCATTTTTTGTCTCCTTGTAGTTGTTTTGTGTCTTTTTGTCATCATGTGGGTCTCTTCAATATAATTTTGTCTTCTTGAGGTAATTATGTGTCTCTTTGTGGTTGTTTTGCTCATTTTTGTAGTTATTTTGTGTGTTTTTGCAGCTCCTTTGCATCTTTTTGTGTCCTTTTTGTGTCTCTTTGTAGTCATTTTTGTGCCTCTTTGTAGTCATTTTTTGTCTCCTTCTTGTTCTTTTGTGTCTGTTTGTAGTCGTGTGAGTGTCTTCAATGGAATTTTGTGTCTTCTTGAGGTAATTATGTGGGTTTTTTTGGTCGGTTTGTGTCTCTTTGTGGTTGTTTTGCCCTTTTTTTTTGTTATTTTGTGTCTATTCGCAGTTCCTTCGCATCCTCTTCGTGTCCATTTTGTGTCTCTTTGCGGTCATTTTGTGTCTCTTCTTTGCAGGTACATGTTGATTTGACATTCTACATTTGGCAGGTGAAGGCCAGGGGTCCCCCTGACACTTTGGACCCCTGGACCTGAGCCCGGTAGCTGGGTGGATCTTATAGATCAGTGGTTGCCAACCGGTGGGTTGTGGGTCCATTCTGAATGAACCACAAGTGGAACACAAACATGTCAGATTTGTGAAGAAGAAAAAAAAACCACTTTATTTTTAAAAACATTAATTTTCCGGCACAGAGCTTTTATTTTGAAGTGCTGTTTTGTTGCTGTAGAGTGAGTGACTAATCAACAGCTACCTAACAGAGGCAGCAAACTAGCTCATCAACATGGCCAACTGCAAGTATGATGCTGAATGTGTTAAAGTGTTTGGACCTCAAACTAATGACTAAGGAGACTGTTATACATGACATAGAGGGCCATAGGATGCCACCTAAAGCAGGGGCCCCAGAATCAACCCCTGCCCCACCACCACCACTGAAAACCCCCACAAATAAATAAAATCATAAGGGAAAAAATGATTCAAAGATCTAATGTGAATGGTGGGTCTGTAGTGCAGGTACCACCTCCAGTCCTGGCAGTGCAGTTCACCTTAATGTGCTCATCAGGGAGTGATCATCACAGTCACAACATGCACTGCACTGCATTAAAGTAATTTGCACATATTGTATTGTTTAATTATTATTTATTACTATTGCATGTTAGCTAAGTTTGTGTTAATTTCTCATAAGGTCTTGTTGTTGTTTGTAATAAGTACAAAAGACTTTAAGGGGCCGGATGTGTTTGGTCCGGCACTGCATGAGAGTAAAGTAAAGGTATTCGCCAAAGCAATATTTAAACAGTCCATTTATGTTTAAATTAATTTTGTTATTACAGTCATATAAGCCAAAAGTCATTTGTAAACTAGATGCTTTTTTGAAGAATGTCTGTCCTTTGTTTAAGTAACATTGGTTGTACTTTAGCCATTGTTCTGTTATTGTATGTAATGCTCGTACTCCATACCATGTGATATGGGCATGAGTTAAATAAAAAAAAAAATTTCATTCATATTAGGGGGGGGGGGGCTTAGCTCGGGCATTGAATGTACCAGGTCCGGCCCTGTGTTTGAGAGTGTAATATGAATATATTTCAGATGCATTACAGCATTTTAATTTTGATGAATCTAATTGTTGCTCATATACTTTGGGTAGTTTATTCAAAAACAATGCATCCAATCGTATGAGGTCAGTATTTGTTTTATATGTAACAGTTTAATCTGAGTGCCTATAGCTGTCAAATAAATGTACTGGAATAAAAACTTGTAATATTTGTCTGTAACTTGTAATATAGTTTGAGTTTAAAGTAGAATAAAATGGAAATACTGAAGGAAAGCACACCTGAAACTGTGTCTGGGTCTTTCCTCTGCTGTGTGAGGCAGATATGTGTGAAGTGCTTGTCATGGAAACACTGAGCTCTTGTTAGCTTTCTGTATTTTTGTGCATTTGAGGGTAGAAATATTTTTTTGCCTCCCCACAACATTAAAAATCAAAGCCTGCTCCTGTGTTGGTAGGAGGTTTGGGGGGAAAGCGAGCCTCGCGTGCCACTGTGTGTGCATCCATCTCAAAGTTTACCCAACAAGCAGGTGGAAGGGGGCACGGTGGGCGCAGAGCAGGCTGACGGATCCATTCTTGCAGCCTCCTCTTTTTGGCCCCGAGCTGCCCTCTCCGCTCGCCCCCCATTATTTGTCCCGACGGCCGAGCGCGCGGCCCCAATGAGCCCTTTGGAACGGAACGAAAAGAAGGAGCGAATTGCAGCTGTGACGTGGGCGTTGTTGTTCCATTCACCGCGTTCGCCATGGCAACGGGGCAGAGGCCCTGGAAGCACGCAGCCCCTCTCTCTGGACAGCGTCCTGAGGGCAGAGAGGCAGCTGGAAGTTTCTCCTCGTGATCACTGCTCACTGTTTCATGGCGCAAAATATCCCAAAAATCCTCCTTGAAAATGCGTGAAAATCGGATTAAATTAAGGTTTGGCTTTTCTGAGTGTTTGGACACTGAAAGTTTTATTCCCGAGCGCATAAATGTGGTCAACACATTAATAGATGTGGAAATTCTGTGTATCTTGTGCAACTTTTACGCACCGTTTTGACGCACGAAACCAATAAACGTGACCCACTGACCCAGATTGATGCAAATAAAGACTTTTTTCTTTCCCTTTTTCCAAAGCTGAGTCTTTTCTGTGTTTACACTCGGCAGCCCGATTTCTCCCTCCACTTTGTACTCATGCATGCTGCAGGACTGCTAGTATTGTTGGGCAGAGTGATTGGGGTTTCTGTACAATCTCCCGTGACCAATGAGCGGGGTGCTGTCAGGGGTAACCACATCTGTCAACCGTTCTTGGCCAATAAAGAGCGGAGCGAGGCGGACCACAGGTGCGCGCCTCTGCGTCCCCTTGGCACAGCGCCCGGGAGATGCTGGAGAGAGACGCCTAGCTGCCCCGTGGCGCAAAAGAGTTACTGTCAAAGGCAGCCTCCTTTTAACTCCGGCTATCACTCTGGCTCCGATAGTTATGGCGACCGCAACATCCAACCACTATAGCGTCCTCACCACCCCCAGCAGCGCGCCGCCGCCGCACTCGGAGTCCGGGAGCATGCAGCAGGCGGCAGCGTACAGGGACGCGCACACCCTGCTCCAGAACGACTATAGCACGTTACCGGGCGGTGGACATCCGCTCAGCCACGCGCACCAGTGGATAACGGCGCTGTCTCACGGTGACAGCGGGGCGCCCTGGCCATCTAGTCCCCTCGGAGAACAGGACGTGAAGCCCGTGCTGCACGACAGTGACCGAGAGGAGCTGCAGAACTCCAGCAGTCTGCAGCAGCAGCAACAGCAGCAGCAGCAGCAGCAGCAACAGCGACACCCTCACCTAGCGCACCAGCAGGCGCATCACGACGCCAGAGCATGGCGAACCAGCACAGCCACCACGCACATCCCCGGTATGGCGACATCTGAGGGCCAGAGCCTGGTGTATTCCCAGTCCGGCTTCGGTCTGATGCCGGGGGGAGAGCAAGGGGGGATGCACCACCACCCCCTGCGGGACGAGGACCACCACAGCCACAGCCCGCACCTCAGTGAGCACGGAGGCGGCCCTGGGGCCCACCAGCAGTCTCTCTCACACCATCACCAGCACGGGGGCCATCCGGACCACTCGGACGAGGACACACCGACCTCCGACGAGTTGGAGCAGTTTGCCAAGCAGTTCAAGCAGCGACGCATCAAGCTGGGCTTCACCCAGGCGGACGTGGGACTGGCTCTCGGGACGCTGTACGGGAACGTCTTTTCTCAGACCACCATTTGCAGGTTCGAGGCGCTTCAACTCAGCTTCAAAAACATGTGTAAACTCAAGCCCTTGTTGAACAAGTGGCTGGAGGAGGCGGACTCCACCTCGGGGAGCCCCACGAGCCTGGATAAAATCGCGGCACAGGGGAGGAAAAGGAAAAAGAGGACCTCCATCGAGGTGGGCGTCAAAGGGGCTCTGGAGAGCCATTTTCTCAAATGTCCAAAACCGGGAGCAGCGGAGATCAACTCCCTCGCGGACAGCCTGCAGCTGGAGAAGGAGGTGGTGAGGGTTTGGTTTTGTAACAGGCGGCAGAAGGAGAAGAGGATGACACCCGCTGGGGGACAGATACCAGGAGGGGAGGACATGTACGGGGACACCCCTCCTCACCACGGAGGACAAACTCCTGTGCAGTGACCCCTGCGCGTTATGAGCAGAACACGGACCCGTTAACGGAGGAATAACGCCTCCTTTATTTGTTTGATTCTCTGTGCTGGACCCGCTCGGAACTGGACCTCAGCCAGTTTAAATGTTGGACCCACGGACACACACACACACACACACACACACACAGTGGGGATATACAGTGGCACTCAAGCACTAAAAATACGCATAGCAGAGAGGCTTGTGTGGAGAGGTTTCCTGCCTGCCTGCCGCGGAATATCGGGATACAGCTGGTGTGTGCTAACCAAAAAAATAAAAAATTAAAAAATAAATATAGAACAAAAAAAAACAAAATAATAAATCAGCCACATTGATACAAAACGCTTTTCTATACCTTCAACCCGAGGCGCCCATGTGTCGTTATGTAATGTGTCATTAAAGAAAGGCAGAGGGGCCGATGTGGGCACGAGGTGTCCGCGGGGGGAGACGTATGAAGACAAGCTTTGGGGGGCTCGAGGAGAAGTCGCAGTCGGTGTGTGGGTAAATAAACGCCATCTTTCCATCATAACAAAAGCAACAGGGGTTCTTCGCAGCTTGTGGCAAAGAGAGGGCTGAAATGGCAGACACCTGCTGTACGATGTTCAATATACAAGCCAATACCAGCCAACTGCTTCTGTTAATATTATTATTATTATTATTATTATTATTATTATTATTATTATTAAAAAAATCTGGTGATGAATTTAAGGTGATGCATTGGGTGTCAGCTGCAGCCATAATTTATTTAAATTTAAAAAAAATACTTGCTTTAATTATTTTAAAATATTCAGACACTATCATAATAATAATAATAATAATAATAATATTGAGATAGAGACTGGTTCACTTTACTGCTTTCCTTTCTGTGCAGACATCTCTGTGCGCCTGTTTACAGTGTGTTTTTGCTGTTTGTTATTTCTGTACTTTTTCCAAAATGCTGTGATGAGAAAGACCGAGACTGTCCGGCTGGATGACTCAAAGCAATCCAGCCCATTTTTGCCTTCCTTTTACTATGAAAGATTTAAAAAATAATAATAATAATAAGACAAAAAAATAATTAAAAAAAAAAAAAAAAGACAGACTGAATATATCCTGGTACCAGCTCTGGCCGCAGTGGCTCTACTACTACTGTATGACTCATTCATCCTCTGAGAAGATTATTTGTGGGATGTATCTCAACTTTTTTTTTTTTTTTTAAATATGGCTTCGTTTGTTTGTTTGTTTGTTTGTTTGTTTGCTGAGTTTTTCTCTCTCTGTCAGTCTGTGCCAAAGCACAAACACAGACACGTGTTCTTGTGCCACTTAAATCCTGTGATTAATAACCTGGTGTGATGGTGGGGGGTTATTGAGGAGGAGCAGTTGAGGGGGAGGTGATGAACCCTCTGACTGGAATCTGGAGAAAATATAGAAATTCAGAAACTCAAATCTCATCTGAAGGATGGAGATGAGCGGAGGGGAAATGTAATATTTTAATAACCCCACAATGTGAATTTTTAAGAGAATTTCCACGCGACGTTTTTGCATTTTTGGAAACTTTCTGAATGTATCAAGCCAACGTGATGTCCCCTTTTTATTTTCCTTTAATTAATTATTTCATTTAAGATAAATCATAGCAATATTTTATGATTTGTTTTATAATAACCGCACCACAATAATGTCCTCATGTACACAATAACTGGCCCTTTATTTAAATAAGGCCCAATATGACATCACATTTAATCCTTCAGCTGAATTTGAGTTTCTGAGGTGGACAAAAAAAAGAAAAATTAAAAACCAAAACAAAATAGCATAGACCTGAAATCTGTGATCAAACGAAGAGGAAAAAGAAATCAACGATTGCACAATTTCTATATGCTTTTTGTCATTAAATCGTATTTGTTTTCTATAAAACTGCAGTCTTTGCACGTTTATTGATGATTATTACGTGTATTTATACATTATTTATGTATGTATCTCCATGCACGCGGCCTTGCATTATAATTATGGATTTGATCACTCCGTCTCGGCTGCTTTAAAATCGTCCTTCAGCTGTTTTTCGATGTTGTGAGCACAGACACCCGTGAAGATGCTCACACAGACGGTCAGTGGGCTCAAACTGAAAACACACCGTAGCGTTAATTAATATTTCCATCAGGATAAATATGGAAACTAAGTGACAGTTATGACGAGGCGTAATTCAGAACACCAAAAACAACTGAAGCTTTTTCTGTTTGCAGACCTGCCTGTGTAAAACAACCTGCACACAGTCACACATCACAGGCCTGACTGCAGGTGTGGTGCAGCAGCTGGTGCATTATAAACTACATTTATTAGTGTATTATGTATAACCTGGCCTGCTGCCTTCATTTTACACACTGAAATAATTATTAACATGTATTATGTAGCGTTTCCATGTCCTAGAAAATCATCTGAATAATTGTAGAAATGTTAAATAACACATGCAACACGGAGATATTGTGTTAAAATTTAATTTTTGATTAAAAACAGAAGCCTGCACTGCAGTGTAAATTTAAAACAATATTTAATTTAACATTTGTTTTCACATATTCTTATATATTTTGATGCAGTAGCTTTTTTACTTATATAATTTGACCTGTTATTTTGTTTCATCATCTTCAGCACATCTTCTTCTTCATGGTTGTTTTCACCTCATGTCTTAATATTTCTACATGTTTGGGCTGCTCGGTGGTTAAAACAGTCTGCTGGCGCCACCTAGTGGCCGGGTTGAAGTTGATGGAGGGTGGAAGGTGGCTGCTTTATCTTCAGTGAATGTTGACATTTTTTAAAATTTAGCAAAGCTCTTTTTTGAATTATAACTTATAACCAGGGCCGCAGCCACAGTTTAGGACACTGGGTCACACCCTCTGTGTTTTAATCTAGGATTGCAGGCAGTTTATCAACACGATGGGAGTTACAGTCTTAAAAATATGCTCAATTTTTAGTCTGATTCCAGTTATTTTCATGGACTTTAACACCAGTGACTCGTGGCTTCACTTGGACTTGAGTCTTTTGACTTGGAAATACCTGATACCTTCCCCCCGAGCCAATTTGGGAAGAGAAAATTAGACGTTTTTCCATTATGAGATGAGTTAGATACAACAAGACTGGACGGAAACATACAGAATTAATCCTGTTGTGCAGTGTTTTAACAGATAAAAACAATTTCTAAAAGTAATCCTAAATTTTTTAGATTTAATATATCATTATTTTTATATATTATTATTGTTAAAATGGCGTTACATTTAATACAGAGTGTATTATGACTTGTGAAGGACCCAAAAGTCAAAGTTCAGGACTTCAGATTTGACTTGGAACATGACTCAGATCTCTCTGTCTTGACTTAAGACTTGAGACTTACTTGTGACTTGCAAGACGTTAACTTGTCCCCACCATTCTTTTACAGATCTGTCCATTCACAGGAAGCTTCCTGGACATGATGATGTCATCTGGCACTGATTAAAAGGAAATAAATTCAAATGCACTGTTATTTATTCAGAGTTTTGTTAGTTGTGTTAAATTTACAATCAGATGATGTTTTTTTTGTCTTTGAAATAGCTGCTCCATGTAAATAAAATGTGCAGAGAATATAAATTAATGGCAAACTATGAAAAAAACCCTAATTAGATTATTTTATGGGAGGTTGGGGGACTCATGACCTCAGGGAATCGTGGTTACGGCCCTGCGTGTGACCTGTGACTCTTATTTATACTGTATAGTGACTTTGTTGATGTGGACGTCACTGCTGCTGATTGAGAAATATTTAGTTATATTTAAAATGTTCAATTCTAATCCTATGTTGATTTTTTTTTTAATAATTCAATTTCAATTTTATATAGAAAGCCCAATATCACAAATCACAGTTTGCCTCAGAGGCTTGCAGCACACAACATCCCTCTGTCCTTTGGTCCCTCACAGCAGATAAGGGTAAACTCCCCCCCACAAAAACTTAAATGGGGAAAACTTACAGCATCAGATCTCTGAGAATCTCTTTCATATTCAAGCAAAAGGCAGTAATGTAACTGAAATATTTCTACTTGAATTGATATTGAATCGTATCAAATCTGTGCCTTGTGAATCGGAATTAAATTTATTCGAGAAATATAAAGTATGCCTTTACTTATACATACGCACTACTTATATATCAGTAAAGACAAGTATAGGGACAAACAAACAGCAAAAAAAGACATTACATAATGTAAGTCAGAGATATACGGTAAAAACGAAAGGGGATAAAATAAACTATCCAAAATTTAAAAATAAGTAAATAAATAAAATAAAAAAAGAAGAAGAAAAAAGAAACAAATATACAACAATAATTTTATTTTTACAGTTCTCACATTTGACATATTTGGTTCAGTGGAATTTACTGTCTCTACAAAATGATAATAATAATAACAACAACAACAACAACAACAACAATAATAATAATACACAAATTTAAAAGTAATGCCAGAGTGGATGACAAATTTCCATGTCTTTTTAAATATACTCTTACTCTATTTCTAAACAACTACAGAGAAATCACAGACTTTAATTTTCCTTTTGACAACTGTGTTATTTTATAATCTCAGCTTTGTTTGTATTATCCGGGCTTTTATTTTGAAATCTGAGCCAATATGTGCCATTTACGGGCAAAAAAAAGAAAGAAATTTGAGACAGAAAAAAAGAATGAATATTTGTGTGTGTGTGTGTGTGTGTGTGTGTGTGTGTGTGTGTGTGTGTGTGTGTGTGTTAAACCAGGTCTAAACCCAGCTCTCTGGAGGACCCTGTTGCCTGGATTCTGTCCTATCAGCAGGCGACCATCTGCCCTCCTCCCGGCCCTCACGCTCGTACAGGCATCCTCTGCATTATTCATATTTTCTGTACACACACACACACACACAAAGGCACATTCACTCCTCCCTGCACACAACGTCCCACCTCACACATCATGCACACAGCCACGTGTTACACACACACACACACACACACACACACAGCTGCTACCTCTGACACTGTACGCCATCTCTGACTCACCAGAGCTGGTTTATACTCTGGTGTCATTGTCAGCTCTGAATTGTCTCCTCTGTCTTGTGTGGAAGGAGATCTCCCAGGGATCCCACACAATGGCCGCAGAAATGCAACCAGCCAAAGTCATCAAATATCATTCGTCTGTTTGTCTCTCTCCCTTTTCATGCCCTTTTCTCGCCCTCACCCACGCTCCGTCTCCGCAGCGGTGCTCCCACGACTTTCTCTTTCTCTGCCTTCCTTTTTTTCCCCTCTCCGTTCCTCCAGAGCTCCGGCACAAGCACAAAGAAAAGGGCAGAGAGCTAATTCTTCTGCATTGTTGGGTGGGCTTTGTATTGTCATATGGTAGCAGGCACACAGGGAGAGGGATTAGGAGACAGATATATGCCAGAGCATACCCACCTCTAAGTGCTGATACAGAGCAGGCAGTGGCGATCCTAGAATGTTTTCAGGGTGGCGAGATGGGGGCCAGTGAAAATCTTGGGGTGTCGCACCAAAACTTAAGATCATAACTGAATTTCAGGGATTCGCTTATGTTGTTGGGTGTGTGTCTCAGGTGTGCTGTGGAGGTGCTGAAGGTGCAAACCAGAAGCAGGGATGCTCAGTGGATGTCAGCTGAAGGAAGGGAGAGACCAGGTGAACAGAGGAGGCAGCTTTTATACCTTGGAAGCCCAGGTGAGCCTCATCAAGGCAACGACCCTCCCATGTCAGCCGCCTGCCTGATGAGGCTAGCTGGGACGTTCTCAAGGACCGTGGGAGGGGCGTCACACTGGGAACAAGCCTTCTCAGGTTTAGAGGAGACTCGTGGGTACACATAGGCTGAATCTGTCCACACTTCTCCACACTTGCAGACTTGCAGACTTTGCGGGCGCGTTCCCAGGAAGTCTGGGAGTGCTAAGGGCTGTCCAAATCCACAATTCAACCAGTCCACCAGGGGCCTGAAGCGGACTTTCTGCAGACTTCCAGAGACTCTAGACTTCACTGATTGAATTGCCCACAATTCATTGCAACATGGACATGATGTTGTAGTTTTTTTTCCAGTAGTTGGCTAAAAACAATTCTGTAGAATATTAAAATGCTACTTGAATCATGTAGGCCAGAAATAATATTTAACAACACCATGGCACAGAAATATGTAGAAATATAGGCTATGGGAATCAAAATGCGTTGTATTATTGAAGCCTACCCTATAGGTTGCGCAGTGTAATGCCAAATTTATAGGCTGGAAAAGTGGCCGAAAAACAATTAAGAAGATCTTCTGATGTAACTAATAGATTATGATATACCCAATTTATTAAGTCATAGCCCAGTCCGTATTTACAACCATCACTATATTTGAATGAAATCAATTTTGTTCACTCACAAAACAACCCTACACATGGGATTTATATCTTGTTATCTACAAGGACAGATGAGCAGACAGAATATGACAGTATTTGAAATGATTGTAATCGTCGCCCGAACGTTTTCATGGCAATGAATAAAAACAGTCTCAAGATCTGTCTATCAGCAGCTTGCGGTCTCTCCTCGCAGACTTTACGTGATGACAGTGAACTCGTCACAGTACATACAACTGAAGGCCGCGAGGGCTCGGTCCTCAAGTCCAGAGGGTGGACATTTGGATTCAGCCATAGAAACCAATTTTATTCAGATATCTTGAGGTGACAGTTCAAGGCACCCATTTGAAAATGGCCATATCAGTTGTTATTCAGCCCCCTTCCCAACAAGCTACGCCAACATAGTTGATACCAATGGACGATTCAGTTGTCTAGTTCCACAAGATACCCTATCTTTCCTGAAAAACACTGGAAATACAGTGATTTGGGCGTCCAATTATTTTGCCAGAAGGGGCGAATTGGGGCAGCAATTGCAACAGGGGCCATGGACCCCCTGGCCTTCCCTTGGGGGCCAAACTGAGAGCAGGAGTCTTCAGTGTTTTCCAGGCCAATAAAGGGCCCCTTAGCTGAAAGAGAGACAGAGCAGGGACCCCCTGCTGGTCTACTGTAGTACTGCAGTCTAATGTATATAATTGAGTTGCATATTAAACTGGGCCTACAATAACACGTGCCATGAATAAGCATAGCCTTTAGTGCATACAATACTGAGCTATCAAAATAATAATTATTGGCAGATTCACAGATTTACAGGTGTGTCAGTGTCTCGAAAAGTTACAAAACAATCCATCACAAAAATGTCCCACTTGAATAATTATACACCTAATTGGCCGATATGTTTCAATGGTATGTAACTGTTAGCTAACCAGTTTGCCTCGCTGTTATGGACAGGTACCCAACAGTGCTTTAGCCTTAGCTAGCTAACATCATTGCGCAAGGATTCATGGATAACAGTTAGCCCATTGTTAATGTTGTATAATGTAAATTAAATGGGGGTTTTTTTAATAGGCCAATATAGCTTTGCTTTGTGTTCATGTGTATTTTCAGACATATTTTAATTTTTGATAACAAAATAAAAATGTAAATTAATGTACCAAACAATAATTTGGTGACCCCCCCTGCAGTAACTCTGAGGACTCACTAGGGGTCACCGACCTCCTGTTGAAGACCAAGGCCATAGGTTGTCTAGTCTTTCTTTGCTAACTTAAAAACTGAGCATGCCAGAGTCTCTTAAAGACAGTAATATAGGCCAAAATAAAAATGATTTTGCCAGAGTGGAGGCAGCGTTTGTATCAAGAGGGCCTTGGACCCCCCTGGCCCCTACTCAGGAGCACCACTGACAGCACCACTATATAAATGTGGTTTTTCATGCACAATTCAACACAATAACTGAAACAAAACAAGAGGAAAATACCACAGCTATATTTAATGAAATATTATGAGGAGTCCATTGTCATACAGCTTTTATCTCTAGGTATGATACATTCATAAGAACCTTTTTAATGAGTACAGAGCGATTTTCTTTTAGACCACATTAATTTGATGTTTTCCCCCCCGGCTCACTTATTTACAGTTTGATGAGATACCACAAGTGTTTCAGCTCACACAACACCACAGAGACAATATGGCTTCTAAAGTCTACAAGCAGAAATCTCGATGGAGAGCGACACACACACTGCGGGGCCGAACCCCGACCTCTGACCTCTAACTGCCGAGGAACACTGAGACAAATGAAGTCGCCCACAGACTGATCTGGAAGTTGCAGTTCTCCTGCGCTGGGTGAGCTTACAGAGGGACACCGATCATCAGCCGATCAGCAGGACGGATGACCTCACCGTGCTGATCTGAGCTCGAGCAACGAGTTCGGTTTTTTACCTCAATATTTCGTTGTTATGGTTTCGACTGGACGTGAAGCTCTGCAGGGTAAAACCTCCTCAGGGGTTTCTTTTTGCAGCACATGAGGGACTGTAACATCTGAACACAATGGTTTCAATATGATGCTATGAATATAACATTTAGCACATGACATCTCAAAATCATGGACACACATGCAACTACGGCAATGACTGGCAACATGAAGATATGCAGCTGTTTCAGTGGACGTCAGAGAATCTACAGTATTGCACAAACACACGGATCAATACACTTGATTGACTCTCAGCCACAGAAGAGAAACACGTGTAAACAGAAGAAGATAAGTGCAAAAACGATTAAAAGTGTCTCTTAAATTCAAGCACATCCACCATTGAAATCAATAAATATTAACATGAGATTAATAAATAATAAATTAACATGACATATATAAAAACATAAGTCGTATGCTGGCACTGATATAAAGTAAACAGTCTGACTAATGTTGAGAGAAGGCAAGAACATGCAGGCGACGGGTTTTAAGACACAGAATCAAAGTTCGTTTTTTCAGTTTCAGGCGATATTACTGTTTGGAAATTAATCTGCAGCACGCACACACAAAGCCTTTATCATCTCCTTACTAAAGGCTTTCATTTATAGCCCAAAGTATTGATGCTGTTGACGTTATTTTGTCAACTAGAGAACCCAGAATGCCTTAAAGCAAAGGAGCTGCACAGATTTTTAAGCATCATGCTATGGCACCCATCAACATCATGGTCTTACTTAAAGGTATACTACGCAGGATTTTCCCTTAAAAACCAATGTATAAACCAATACAGATGCACCTTAATCCCTCTCAATCGTCACTTACGACCCACTCTCAGTATGTGGTGGTGTATTTATCTGCAGAAACTCAACTCTCTGCCTGTATTTTCCATTTGCAAAACAACAAAAAAAGAGGCAAAACTGCCTCAAAGTTTGTGTCTTGCCCGTATGTAAGAGAGGTGGTGGGGCTGTTTGCATATCTGTACCCAGGGGCCCATTGTCTCATAATCCCCCCATGGTTGCACACAAGAAGAAGCTACGAAAACTGTTGACGTGGCACCGAAAAAACACAAATACAGCGAGGCTACATGCCAAGCTGAGTGAATCTGTGGTTGGCTTTCAGTAACCGACAATCCTGCGTAGTATACCTTTAAACAAATGACATCAGAGTCACAACTGCATCTTTACAACCCTTAAAACCCAACCCTTTTCTAAGTGTCAGATTTATCATGTCATACTGTTAATTCCTTTTTCACAATATACTGCTACATTTTAATGCTACGTATTTTTAACACATTATAAATGTTTTGTTCACACAGTGCCTGACTGGTGCTGAATTTTAGAGTTTAAAACAATCTATGAATAATATCTTGGCCATTATGACTTCCTTAAAATGTATGTGTTTAAAAAATACTGGTCAAGATATTGATTCTAAGTTCTTGGTTTAGTTTTAAAAGACGTGTACTGACTGAGCACGTGACATGTTGCAGTAAGAAATAAACTTGTCAGTGCCCTCTAGTGGACAAATGATGTCATGGGGACAGTTTCCAAGTTAAACATATTTTTGGCATTACATTGCTGCACTTTCTTGATTCAAATTATGCCAGTGCAAACAGTGTATATCTGCATTAAGGCCTGGTCACATTACGATTCGCAGTGATTTCTATTCATTCCAATGGATTCGCTTGCAAAGTAACTTCTACCACCTGACTGAACTGAACCATGACAGTTTGTGTGTGTGTGTGTGTGTGTTGGGAAGGAAAGGCTCGGCTGTGAGTCCGTGTGCCGTCATCACACACAGAAGGTGACTCATGCACGTGCAACATGGACAGAAGCAAACATACTGTAACTGTACACCCCTTTGTTTGCATCTACATTTGTCGCCTTCACACACAGTAAGTTTGAATGTGCATTTGCTGAGTGACAAACACACATGAAACCGTCACACACCCCGAACACCACACAGCCCAGCATATTAACCTGCGTCTGCTCTGTTATTGCTGTACATCAATCCCTCAATTTAAATCACACAGCATCTGTGTAAACAAAAACTTATTTTTCAGGATGGCTACTTCTTTGTGTGGCTGATTCATCGAGAGGCACCGACAAACAAATTGCATCATCAAAACAGAATAAATAAGCCAGCTAAAGAAATGTAAATATCATCTACGTGGAGTGTAAAGGGAGCGTTTCACTGGCACGTACCAGCCATGCACTTTCATTCAGACTATATATCTATGTCATCTATTTCTACATGATTGTTTGACTCGCTCTCAATGCTCAGATGCATGAATGTCTAGTTGACCTTAAGCTACTGTCCTCAATGACGATCTAAACTAGAGTTGTTCTAGTACCAATATCAGTATCTGAAATGTTTCCGATACCACCTAAAATGCTGGATCGAGTATCCGCGAGTATTCAAGTCTAAGCACCGATCCGATAGCATGTAATTTAATGATAAGTCTTAAAGTAGTTTCGCAGTTCTGCAGTGCATCCACTGGCATCTACTTTTTTAGAGCAGTGAAGAATTGCTTTCTGGGTAAACAGTGTTTCGTTAGCCG
This sequence comes from Epinephelus moara, assembly GCF_006386435.1. Classification (NCBI taxonomy): domain Eukaryota; kingdom Metazoa; phylum Chordata; class Actinopteri; order Perciformes; family Serranidae; genus Epinephelus; species Epinephelus moara. The sequence goes on from NC_065517.1 coordinate 32,209,063, forward strand.
TTGGCAAAATGTCAGAAATTTGGCAAAATCTATGTCGAACTGAGAGAGAGTTACTGCCTCATGTGAAGGAGTTCAAGTATCTCGGGGTCTTATTCATGAGTGACGGTAGAATGGATTGTGAGATGGATCGGCAGGTCGGTGCGGCTTCTGCACCGGACCGTCGTGGTTGAGAGGGAGCTGAGCCAGAAGGCAAAGCTATTGTCCATCTACGTCCCAACCCTCACCTATGGTCATGAGCTCTGGGTAGTGACTGAAAGAATGAAGTCGCAGATACAAGTGGCCAAAATGAGTTTCCTCCGAAGGGTGTCTGGGTTCAGCCTTAGAGATAGGGTAAGGTGCTCGGACATGTGGAGGGAGCTCGGAGTAGAGCCGCTGCTCCTTTGAGTCGAAAGGGGCCAGTTGAGGTGGTTCGGGCATCTAAGGCCCAGGGGCAGACCCGGAACACGCTTGAGGGATTACATCTCACCTGGCCTGGGAACGCTCTGAGGTCCCCCAGGAGGAGCTGGAAAGCGTCGCTGGGAAGAGGGACGTGTGGAGTACTTTGCTCAGCCTGCTGCCCCCTGACCCGGCCTTGGACAAGCGGATGAAAATGGATGGATGGTATCAGAACGGTACTCTGTATCAGCCTATTCGCCAGCTCAGGCAGTATCGGAAAGGAAAATTGGTATCGGAACATCTCTCATCCAAACAACACAGGCACCTGACAATGTATGTTGCCACATTATGCTTCTAATGCAGGGACAAATTATTGTTATCATTAATTTTTTTTGGCAAAACAATTGTCTTAATAACAATAAGTGCTTACGGCAGATTGCAGTTTACTACCCATTATCTTTCATGAACTTTTACTGCACTACTTAAACATGGGCAGCAGGCATTACTGTAACATCCCAGCTGCAGAGACAAACACAGGAGGTCCTCGTACTGATCCTAGACCAGCAGGGTGGGCGTTCATGGAGACTACTACAAGACAATCTGAAGGAGAAACACCTACAGTATTTACACCATATGACAGAGGGGGTGATTCTATATCTGCAGGCTATCTATACTATTTATACTCATATATAATCAATGTAATAAATCTGATCCATTTATATATTTACACTGAGTTCATTCACATGAATCATGAATCCCTGGACAGGTCCCTACGATGTCATGTCAACACAAGGCGTTAAGGGTTCAGTTAGTTAAAACACACGAGGCTGGGCGGTGCAAGTTGCTACGAGGGACATCGGGGGTCAAGCACATGTCGTTGCCGTGGAATCGGCGACGTGACAACAGGCGGTGACTGCAGGTGACCACGTGGAGGAGTTTCTCAGCAGTGGCGTCATTTACTCCTGGTGTTTTTCTAATCTTGTACTGCTTCTTCTCTGTTCTCTCTCCCTCCACTGAAACTTTACATTTCTATCTGTCTCACTCCCTCTGCTGCAGTAGTTCCTCCAATACAGTATGCACGTGAGACCTCCTCAACGTCTCCACTGACACAGGAGACACTAACAACACTCCCCAGGTATGTTCTGATCAGAGAGGTAGGGGGCATGTGTGCAGGCGGGACGCAGCTCCCTCCTGTGGTGTGCGTATGTGTGGCGTGTACTACACATGTACGTTTCGTCAACACTTGGGCTGGTCGATTTCAGAGCACTCCGTGTCCATGTCAGAGTCATACAGCGAGTGGCCTGTAGGGTCGCTGTCCGGCGACATGGGGTCCTTTGGTGTGTGAGCCTGGGAGGTGTGCGTGTGTGTGTCGTCGTGGAAAGTGTCCGTGCAGGAGAAGAGGCCCAGGTCGGGGAGTTTGGAGGGCGCGTCGCTGCTCTCTGTGGTGTCACTGTAGCAGAAGTCCTCCAGGTCCACGAACCACTCGGGCCAGAAACGCCGGCGGATGCGCTCGCAGTACATGGCCAGGTTGATGAGCTCACCTGGAGGAGGAGGAAAGACAGACGAGTGGGTGAGGTGGCCTGAAGGTGTTATGCAAGAAAAAACATTTCTAATACACAACATTTTCCAGGCTGAGAGAAAATGTCACTGATTAAGAAGCTGCAATTTAACTTGATGTTTTCATGTGGATGTTACAGTACGTCCTCTCAAAATGGATACAGAGGTCGTAGTGGTGGATATCTCAAACTGTCCTTATCGTTAAACATAACTTTGGATATGTGAGAAAACACAGCATGTTCCTTTCCAATGTGTGTGATTGGCTGAACTCACCTTTGATCAGCTGCTCCGGCCGTGTTCCTGGTAGCGTCCACATAGCCGGGGCCAGGTGACTGAACACTGCAGCGTCTACTGTCGAAAGCTTAGAGCCCATCAGATACTTCTTATCACCTGAGACGCAACAAAGGAAAAAGACATGTAAAATAAGTTAATACTGGAAACAGGGGGAAGCAGCCAGCCGGGCTCTGTTCATGCATACATTTGTACAGAAAATGTACACGAGAGGAAATGAGATGAGAGATCGATTGATGCATTCAGGGTCATGAATCTTTAACCTCACTGAGCACTGTTTGTAAAGTAACGACTCTTCCCACCACAGCTCTGCTACAGCCTCTCAGATCTGCCTCTCTTACATCTCCGACCACAAACTACCAGAAGTTATGTATCAATTCCAGACTGCAGTGCCAACCTTTCACCACAGGAGGTCAGTATTGTGCATTTATATGACGAGTATAAACATGATGTCACTGGTTACAGTTCTCCTGACACACATTGAAAAGCCATTGCAGTGATTTTATTTTGCCAAATAAGCTGTTGATCTGCATCCAGGGTAAACTATGTGAACACACAGGTGACACAGATTGTCACACTCTCTCTGTTTTAATACAGACTGCACTCATAAATGCACAAGAAAAACTAATTTTGCTGCACTGAAGGTTTTCACATGGCCATATTTGAAAGAACACTTCACCCGCAAATGATCAGTTGTCTATCAGTTACTCACCCTGTGTGACCTTGAATTCCTAAAGAAACCTTTGTTTTTCTTGCATGCCTCCATGGAGAACGGAGAATCCAAAAACACTTTCTTTTTTTTAAATTGCAAGACAATACAAAACTCTAACAAAGCAGTGAATACAAAAGTGAATACAGGCCGGTAAATTAATTGTTGTCAGGGGATAAAGGGACACGGTTGTGTTGGCTGTCGTGTGTGTTTGTGTGTCTTTACTCTACAGGTTTGACAGGTGAAAGGAAGAGAGAAGAGGAGAAAACAAAATATAATAATAATAATAAATAAAATAAAATAAAAAATACTAATACAATTTAGAAAAAAATACTGATAAAATGTAGAAAATAAATAACAAAAAATGTAAAAGACAAAAACTAATAATAACAGTAATAATATACCAACAAGAAATATTAACAGAGAAAAAATACTGATAAAAATAAATACAATAATAATAATAATAATAATGATAACAAAGGGGAAGGAAGTATATACCGTCCGCCGGCGGTGAGGCAGTACCAGGACACCAATATTCAACTCCAGGATGGGTCAATTTTGTCTACAGATCATTTATTTTTGTTACTATTATTATTATTATTATTATTATCATTATTATTGCAGGTGGGTTGTGTTTCTTTATTTCAACTGATCTGTCCAACTATGGATCTTGGATTATACTGTACTGCACGAGTTGTGTGAGAGTTTGTGAACAAATGTTTTCATATAGTTTTGCTGTTGTTAAAGGCAGACCCCTATGACTTCAATTCATCAATCATTTTCTCCATTTTTGTATCATCTGAGGCATGCGAGAAAAATTGTTGTCTTCAGGAATTCAACGTAATACAGGGTGAGTAAACAAATGACAATGGGATGGGGGTGAAGTATTCCTTGGGTTGACTCATATTCTTCTCTGCAAAAACATCCCCCACATGATCACTATAACCCCCAAATATACTATACTATACTATACTATCTTCCAAAAGATGAGCATCATCATTATTATTATTATTCCCATATTTCTCACCTAGCAGAGTGGCCAGGGTGCGCATGTCCTTCTCCATCAGGGCGTAAACTTCCTCCTCAGAGAATCGTCCAATCCCGTGCCCGTACATCTCCCTCTTGACAATCCCGCCGGTCAGGTGACTCAGGATCCACTTGAGCAGATCACTCAGTGGCCCGCTCACTGATAGCATCTTCTGGGTCTCCTCCAGGTTGTCCACCCACTGACAGTAAGCTATGGTCCTGCAACACAAACACACACACACAGGTGCATTTGTACACACACATAAACACAATATTTTACTACTGGAATAAAATGTTAAAAAAGAAAGTATCTGATGATCCTGGTTAGAAAACAAAACTGCATTCTGAGCTTCACTGGTCCCTCACCAGTAGAAATGCTCCTCCACCATTTTGGTGATGGCGCGAGACACCGCCTTCTCCTGCGGCGTCAGGCTCTTGTTGAGGCTCGCGCCCAGCCTCTCCTCCAGGAAGTCGATGATGAATTCGGTGCCACACACCTGCTCCTGGTTGTATTCAATCCACGGCATCTTTCCCTGTGGCGAAAGCTTCCCATCAAAGTAGTTCTGCGAGAGAGAAGGGATTCAGGAGAGGAGCGGAGAGACGGAGGAAAACCACGATAAAGAAGAAGACTTTAAAAGCACAGAATCGAGAGAGTGGCTGGTGATTGGTATTTGGAGAATTAAATTGGATCAAGACAAAACATTTAAGTGAAATTTTAATTATCCCTTGCAGGAAAACTGAGTGACGGCAGCAGCAGAGACTCAGAGCTGAACAATAATTAATCCCAGTAAAAGTAATTAGAGCAGTCGAAGAAGAAATGGGGATTAACACATCCTCACACTCGGTCGTAAACACGCCATGTGAGGGGGTCACCTGAGGAGAATAAAAGCAGGACAGCTGTACCTTATAGGGCAGATCAACCATACGGAGGTAGGTCTCCATCTTAAGGCAGAAAGGGGACAGGGATGGGACGCCAGTTTTGGGTCTGGAGAACTGGTGGAGTATGATGGCATCTTTAGAGTCCAGCTCTTCCTCCTTTCTGTGTGGAGGACAGATGATACATTATAGTCACTTTTACTCTATATGGACAGACCTAGATAGATCCAAACTGCGTGTCATGCAGACAGCTGTCAGTCAATCTGCAGTGTTGGAGATACACGTCATTGTACACGCCCATTTTTCAATGTAAAGTTTGAGGTGAGGAGGAATTTAAAGTAGCATGGACAAATACAATAATACACTGTGGATGTAGTGACAGTTTGAACAAACATGCCAAAAGTTATTTTCATAAAAGTTACCAACTGTAGCTTTGAGAGGATTTGACTTCCATTAGGAGACAAAAAGCAGATCCCCACAACACTGGAAATTAAATTTCAGCGTTAGGTTTCAGGTTACCTCTCGAGAGGCAGTGGCTAGGGTTTCATGCAACTATTCTTTTCAGTATTGAATAATATTGCAATTATTTTCAAGATGAATTGTTTGGAGGGAAGAAATGGCACAAAAATAGTGAGGAAAAAAAAAGTCCATCATAGTTTCCCAGAGTCCAAGATCACATCTAAGATGTCTTGTTTTGTACAACCAAATCCCAAAAACCCCAAACATATTCAGTTTATTATTACGGGCAACCAGCAAATACTAAAATTTGGAGCCAAAGCAGACACTAGAAGACTTTTGCCTTGAACTCCTTTTTTCTCTCTGCCTCTACATTACACTGGGAACTCCAATGCCATATTTCAGTGGTCCAGAAGTTAGCAACAGTACAGTGTGATGGGACATGCAGTCTTGTATTATTTGAGTTTGCTGCATTTAGTCCTTCCTCACTGCATTATTCATCTTTTTATTTGCCTTTTTATATAATAATAATAATAAACTTTGTTTATATAGCACCTTTCAAAACACAGCTACAAAGTGCTGTTCAATAAAACAAAACACGATTAAAACACAAGGAAAACAGCACAGCTACAAAGTGCTGTTCAATAAAACAAAACACGATTAAAACACAAGGAAAACAGGGGGCGTCAGTGGCTTAGTGGTAGAGCAGGCGCCCCATGTACGAGGCTGTTGCCGCAGCGGCCCAGGTTCGACTCCAGGCTGTGGCCCTTTGCTGCATGTCAATCCCTCTCTCTCTCCCCCCTTTCACATTTGTCTGTCCTATCGATTAAAGGAAACATGCCCCCAAAAATATCTTAAAAAAAAAAAAGAACAAATAACACGTCATCTAGTAAGAGATAAAATGAGGAAGGCTAAAGCTAACAATCAAGATAATAAATGAGAAATAACATCAATAAAATAGCAATAAAATCAGCTCAGATAAAGTCAGGATATGCTTTCTGATAGAAGTACATGTTTGGATGAAACTTAAACTAAGCCAGTGACTCAGACAGCCTTATATGTTCGGGCAGGTCGTTCCAGAGCCTCGGGGCCCTGCTGGCAAAAGCTCTGCCCCCTTTGGTCTTCAGTCTGGACTCTGGAACAAGCAGAAGACCTCTGCCCGAGGATCTCAAACTACGCTGAGGTTCAAAAGGGACTAACAGGTCTGAATGTAATCTGGAGCCAGGCCATGAAGAGTAATTAATAAGTTTTGTTAAAGGCGCTGTATGTAAGAATGTGGCCAAAACGGTTACTGCACTCAAATTCAAAATACTGCCGCGAGTCATGTCCGCCCCCCCTCCCCTACAGATTCGAGGTTAGGGCTGTCAACGAATATTCTAAATTAGAATTTAAATTCGAATTTGAAATAAAAAATGGACCTTTGAATGTGAAAATTGATATTCGATTGTGGAGGAAAAAAAAAACACCACCGCAGCTGTCCTCTTTGCGAGTGGGCGTTGGCATCAGACGCGCATTTCTCCACACTGGTCGACAAGCGGTTCTGCTCCCAGCTGTTGTCTCCGTCACCCGGCTTGACACATTTGCTCGCGGCTCGCGCAGAAAGTAGACCAGACGCCGAAACGATCGCCTGCGGCCTCGTGCCTATGACCGAATCACAGCCGTGACGGTATACAGTACAACATCACTCCCTCTCGTGTGATATTGCTTAAATATAGTCACTCTAGTGTTTACTTTATTTTCCATTTTCCTTGCTTCTGTTTTTCCTCTTCTTCTTCTGTTTTGAATCTCATTTTGCTCGACTTCCTGATGGGTCCTAGCGCCTCGTGGGGCGGGTACAGCTGACCATTCAGCCAATCGTGCTCATTGTTCAGAGACAAACGTCACCCGTATCTCACGCTAAGCAAAGTGCGATTGGCTGGAAACATGTCACATGGGAACAGATGCCTTCAGGGCTCACAAAAAAACTCCGGCATACTGATTACAACCACACATTCATGAAATGGTCAAATTACCGCACATTTGGCCTTTTTTGGGATTATTGATCGTACATCGTACAGAGGGCCAAATTATCGTACAAATACGATAATTATTGTACACCTGGCAACGCTGACTGTAACTGATGCTGAGACTCTACTGACTGTGTGACTGGTAGACGGCGGTGGGTGGCGCAACAGGCCAAAACACAAATTCAAAACATAAACATGATTTGCGGACTGCAAAAAAATTTTTTTAAATGCGAATATTCTGGCTGTACTATTGTTGTCGGTGAGATCAGTATGTTATATGAACATTATTCCTTAGTCTCTGTGACATATTAGGAGGATTTTACGACTATTTGCTTTAGATTTCTTACATATAGCTCCTTTAAGCTGTTGGGGGATGCTTATCATTTTTTTTTAAATGTGTGTTTTTGTGTTGAATCAAATCGCCTCTAACTAACACAAAGTATTACTCCAGTTGCACTGGTTGTACTGGACTTTAAGAAAAACATTCTGGAATTCTGGGATGTACACTTATTCACTTACACCAGCTGAGAACACTGGTATCACTCTCGCATCTGTCTGTTAGCTAAATATGAGGCTTAAAGCTAGCAGACAGTTAGCTTAGCTTAGCATTGAGACTGGAAACAGATAACCTTGGGGATGCACGATAATATCGGCACGTCATCGGTATCGGCCAACATGCTTTTATGATGTTCCACTACAGAAGAGACTTGATGATCACTAGATTTAGATAGGGAAAAAAGCTGATATATCATTACCAGTATGGTCAAATGAGCTGTTATATATCGGCATATTGGATATCGGCAACAAATCTAATATCGTGCATCCCTAGCAAAGCTAGCTCTGTCTGCTGATGACAAAATCAATCTACCAGCAGATGTAAAGCTCACTGATTAAAACTTGAAGTCCACACTTTGGTCATAGAGATAACACAGCACATATCTTCCCCGTCCCAGACAGCCTATATATTCTCTAATTTTGGTTTTACAAGGGTTATGTGTCAGATAATTTATTAGCTGGGAACAGTCACCTCCTGGAGCGTCTCTTGTTTCTTGGCAACCTCACAGTGACGACAGAGCTGGGCTAACTGCTTCCCTCTGTGTGTGTGAGTGTGTGTGGCCCATCATGCCTGCATAAATCACTGATCTGCATCCAAGGTCCTTTAACCGGCCCCTGAGTGACCGTCAGCCCCCGGGGGCCATTTTTACTGCCAGCAAAGGCAAACTGCAATGTCAAAATCATGAATCACACCCGTGTTAAAGATCACGGTGCACTCCCATGGACAGTTCATGGACGAGGCCTGTCCAGAAGACGGCGACACATTCACGTGTGCACAGTACAGCAGAATGAAAGGGAGCTGTCCCCCGTGTGAAGTGCTGAGACGTAGAAAAACAGGCCTCAGAGTGGAGGAGCTGTTTGTGTCAGAGTGGTGCTGAACTGCCTGCAGGTTTTGGTGCACTAACCCAATGACAGCACGGTGTCTACTGTATATTATGGGGTGGTATGTAACGTCAGACTGGACAGAAACAACAGCTTGTGGAAAGGGAAGCTGCGGGCAGATGAATATGTAACTGCACAACGTAAATACATAACCTAGTGTGTTGGAGCTGTTTACATCAGAGGGTGTTTTGCCATATAGCTGCAGTGCTTCAGTCTGAAACCAAACACCGGAACGTGTGTGCGTGTGTGTGTGTGTGTGTGAGAGGAACAGAGGGGGATCACAATGAAGCAAACACAACATGAACCTATACATCATGTCGCTTTGTCCTTGAGATGAGTCAAAGTGACCTGCTGTCAGAGCCTGTAATGTTACATTATATGAGAAGGAATGCTCCTGATAAACAACAGAAATGAGGATTTGTGTTTATTGTTTGTTTGTTTTTAATCCAGATTGTTTTGGATGATGCAGCCAGAGATGTGAGGCATGACCCCTGACATGCATGTGCTGTTAATGCACAATAATAAGCCAATAAAGATGGAGATGATGTGTGTTTGTGAGGAGGGGGGCTGGAGGTGGTGGAGGGTTCAGTTACATCACAATACACCCACTCACGATTCCTTCTCCTCCGCTCTCACCCCGCCCAGCCTGTCAGGATTAAGTAATCTCAAACCCAGGAGAAAATACAGCAGAGCAGGAGGAGGTGTGCAGCGGAAATATGAGGTTTGTGAAGGTGCATCCTCTGCGCTTTGGTACCTGATGGCCAGCAGTTCGTGCAGCAGATAAGCAGCAGCTGCCAGCAGAGCCCCTCCGGTCAGATACAGCGTCTTCCGCCACCACGAGTCCGAGCCCAGCGCTGACATGATCCCGCCGTAGTCCTGCAGAGGGTAGGCGATGATGCACCCATAAAACGAGAGCTGCTCATCGGGGCCCAGCAGGCCGGAGGAGAAGCTCTGGTTCTGGCCAAGATCAACCACACACGACCGCGTCCAGGCGAACCCAACGCGCCAGTACATGCTCTCTGTCTCCGGCCACTCTCCGCCTCACTCGGGCAGCTCGGGGCTTCATCAGCGGGGGCGTCATCATAGGTGCACGCGGCTGCAGGCGCGGGGCGACGGGGCGAGGAGCAGCCGGCTGGACACAAGCATCCCGCCCGGAGCTGGTCCCCGCTGCGGGGTCGACATCCTCCGCAGCCCGCTCGGAGCTCGCTGGCTGTAGCCTCCCTGCTCTCGCGGTCAAGTCACACACGGGAACAGCGGCGCTTCCGGTGGGGCCTTTCAAAATAAAAGCTGATTTAGTGTTGCAACATTCTTGGAGGGATGCTAAACACCAAGCAAAAAACATGGACAGTGGGCTATTTTGATTGTTAATATAGGTACAATTCAATTCAAATTTTATTTGAAAACCCAACATGAGTCACATTTTATTTCTATTTATTTTGATTCTATTACTTTATATTTACATACTTTCTATTTCATTATCCTTACTTCTCTCTCTACTGTAACACATCACAATTTCTCCTCAAGGATCAATTAATTATTTCTGATTCTGATTCTGATTCATACCACATCCCTCTGTCCTCAGACCCTCACATTAATAAAGGAAATCCTCCTCCCAAAAATAAATGTACATGGGAGACAAAGTTAGAAACCTCAGGAAAAGCAACTAAGGAGGCCTGCCATATGTCTGTGTGCAGACTAATATGTTACAGATATAATAATAAGGGCCCTGGGCCCTTCGTGGCCTACTACTGGTACAATTGTACTGATTTGAGGTCTACAGAGCCACTGCTACTACCAGTACAACATGGTGGATTATGAGACATTGGGCCCCAGGGCACAGACATGCAGACGTCCCCACCGCCTCTCCTACACAGGAGTGGGACACACAGACTGTTTTTTTTAGTCATTTTGCATTTCTTTATGGTAATTTTATGTCTCTTTGTAGTTCCTTTGCATCTTTTTGAGGTCATGTTGAGTCTCTTTTTTGCTGTCTTGCATCTCCTTCTAGCCCTGAACCATCTTTTTGTAGTTTTATTTGTCATTTGAGTCTCTTAGTAGCTGCTTTGTGTCTATTTTTTTAAGTCCATTTGTGCTTCTTTATGGCCATTTTGCATGACGTAGTTCTTTTGCATTACTTTGTAGCTGTTTTGTGTCTCTTTGTAGTTGCTTTGCATGTTTTTGAAGTCACATTGTGTCTCTTGTAGTTGCTTTGTGTCTCTTTGCAGTCAGTTAAGTCTCTTAGTAGCTGCTTTGTGTCTATTTGTTATCCATTTGTGTTTCTTTATGGTCATTTTGCATCTCTTTGTAGTCCTTATGCATCTTTTTGTGGGCGGTTGTGTCTCTTTGCAGTCATTTGAGTCTCTTTGTAGTTGCTTTGTGTGTTTGTTAAACCACGTTAAGTCCCTTAGCAGTAGCTTTGTGTCTCCTTGTTATTTTGCTCCTTATTGTCATCAGTGTGAATCTCTTTTTGTCTCTCTGAAGCAGTTTTGCATCTCTCTGTAGTCATTTTGCAACTCTTTGTGGTCATTTTGAACCTCTTCCTGGTCAGTACATGCAAATCAGAGTGACATTTTGCAGTTGAAGGATATGGGGGGGCCCCTGGGCCGATGCCCAGTAGGCCCGTTCAGTAATCCATCCATTGGCATCCAACAATATATAAATGAAAAAGAAATTTGGGTTGAGCTCATTTGCAAAGAAGTAAAACCTAAAATCAAAAAACAAAATAGTACACAATTTGAATAGAAATTAACCCCATAGAAACACCAAACGTCACATGATGCCTATTTTTGGAAAAATAAAAGAAAAAAGTAAATTTCATCCATCAACCCTTTGCTGTAGCACAGCAAATATTACTTGCTTCTTGTAAACCACTATCCCTCATTCATCTTTGCAGCAGTACAGACCTTTTTCACAGCGTATATCTAGCATCTTATTAGTATAGGAAAATCATTAGTTACTAATAACGTTACCTATGGCTCTGTTGTATTCAAGTGTCCTGGTGAGAGTGGCATTAAAGAGTTCCAGTATGCACAGTATCAGAGCCCTGAAATCAAAGCAGCTGAGTGGAATTCAGCCATGATTAATGACATTATTTACACCTGAGCTTTTCCTGCAGTGACGAGTCAAAATAAATGTCTGCTGTGGAAAAGGCCTGTTTACATCTGTGCTGCTGAAACATGTCAAACTGTCATCAAAAAATAAGGCTATCAGCTTTTTTATAGTCAAGTCAAATTTATTTGTATAACCTAATATCACAAATTTGCCTCATGGGGGCTTTACAATTTATACAGTATGCAGCAACCTCTGTCCTGGACCCTTACTTTGGATAAGGACAAACTCAGAGAGTGTCACTTTTCAACCTCTTATTCAATCTGATATTTCTGCTGTGATTGCTGCCGTTTTTTTACCCTAGAGGTTTTATTTTGAAGGGGAAATCCTCCCTCTTGCGGCAGCTTTTTTCTCTGCCAGCTTCACACAGCTGATGTGACGTCACGGGCACTGACTGTACCCCCTGGTACCAACACCTAGAGGCAACTACAGGTAAATACATCCTCTGGTGTTCAGTGTATTAACTTATAGTTTCTTAAACACAATCAGGATGGAAATGTTTAATTTCTTGTGTGTACTATGTCACAACTTTAACTTCAGCTTCACTGTTATCAAAAACAGACTTTTTATAATATCAAACCTGATATGTAATATGTTATTCTCTGTCTCCACCACTAGGGGTCCCTCCACTGCCACTGTGTTGGAAGCAGTGACTGTATGTATTATATAGTCTGTGTTGAAGTGACATTGAAGTTAGGTAATGGGACAAAGAATGGCCTTGGTAACATCTTGAATAACAGCAGTGAACCACTTTGTGTTGCACACCATACATTTTATTACCATAAACGATCTTCCAAAAATCATAAACAGAGACTTTCAAGTAATAAAACAAATTTAGGGCAATGTGTTTTTTTAACCAGGAGAAGTGGGATTATTTAGGTGGGGTGAAGCCCTTTAAATTTTCACGTGTCATTCATGTGAACAGTCACGTAACAGATGGAGCCTGCTGAAGGGGAGGAAAATGCCAGACGGCAAAGCAGGACGAGGATGCATCCAACTTGCCTCGGTGGCTTCTCTGGCTCACTTGTCTCTTTTCCTCGAGTGACAAGCAGCCTTTAAAACCATGTTTGTGTACCTTTTTGTTTGTTTATTCCAATCTTGACAGAATGAAGTCTACAGGAAGCCACTGAGGGAAAACAATAAAGATGCATCCACATAACGCAGCAACATCCAACCCTAAAACGTATCCTACAGTCTGAACGGGACAGTGTGCTTTTATGAAGTGTTTTCTCTGTAACCAGCAGCTTTCATGTTGTAAGGCTTTTCAAGCACCGTGTTTTGAGTACAGCCACACACAGCTCCCACTGTATCACATCACAAAAATATAGAGACATCTACAGATATATGCACACACGTATCGCCACAATTCAGCGGTTAAATAGATGGCAGATCGAAAAGAATAATGTACAACCAAAAGTTTGCAGACAAATCTAGAACGATTGTAATTTGCGTTAAGTCCCAAAAAAAACAAAACAAAAAGCGCCTTTCTTTGACAAATTAAAAAAGTTTTACAAAATATAGCTTTACGCAACAAATTATTCTACGACTAAAGCAGAATAAATGAAAAAATAACAACAGTAAAACAAGAATAAGCTTCGCAGCAGACGAACAGAATCATGACGGTGAAACAAACGGGGGCACTTTAATCTGAAGCACAATCACAAAGATAATCAGCTCATGATTTCCATTTGAAGGAAAACTTCACCCCCCAAATGACCATTTGTGTATTTGTGTTAGTCACAGTGTGGGCTCCATGCTTACTGCGACAGCTTGTTGGACCATCACAAAGGGGCGGGCCTTAGCGAAGGGTCAACTGCCATTTAACAACAGTGAAACTATATCAAAACATCTGTTATAAACTTATGATCCTAGCCTCATTTATATGCTCAGTACTTCCCAAACAGACAGCCTTTTCCGACAGGGAACTGAGCTGAAAGTAAAGCTCATCCATCCTCTCTTCAAAGCCAGACTCCATTGACAAAAATAGTAATTGTACCTCACTGAACACAGGAGCTGCTGGTCTACCACTGCCTCCATTAGTTAGTTTGTCTGTGTTATTGTGTGACTTTGGTGAATCTGAACTAAACTTTTTACGCACGAAAGTCACGTAATGACATGAACAAACCAAATGATCAAGGCAGCGGTAGACCAGCAGCTCTCATGTTCAGCAAATTGAATTTACTGTTTTTGTCAATGGAGTCTGGCTTTGAAGAGAGCGTAAACATTTTCACTTTCCGTTCAGTTCACCGTCAAAAAGGGCGTCTGTTTGGAAAGTACTGAGCATACGACTGGATAAATAAAGATTTGGATTATACTGCAAGAGCTGTGTGATGAATGTTTTGATATAGTTTTGCTGTCATTAAACGTGGACCCCTATGACTCCAATTCATCAAGAATATATTTTCTCAGTTTTTGGATCTTTCAATCACTGTGAAGGCATGTGAGAAAAAACTACATTTTCTTCATGAGTTCAACGTAACACGGGGTGAGTAAATGATATAAAAATGGTGATTTGGGGGTCAAAGTGTTCCTTTAAGTTTCCTTAATTAAGCAAAAACATGAAAGATAAAACAGATGAATAGAATTATAAGGCTATTTACAAAAGGGAGGAGGGACAGGGAGGGAGGAGGTGGAGTTGTCATGATTCAAAACAGTAAATTCTTGTATTCAAAGAGTTAATTTTACCGTAACCAGGAGCCTCTCATGGGATTTTTTCCTGCTATGGTTCTTGATCAACCAGCAGAGACCTCACAGGGCATGGGCATCCAATCACATCACAGTTGCACTGGGTGATATCCAATCAGATCCGCACGGGATCAGATCACACTACAGAAAAGACTACTATAGTCCCTGAGGAATGAAGACCCACCCAGACTGGTCACGCATATTGTACACTCACACATACACACACACGAACACACACAGTACTTGTGATCAAGTTTTCTCGAATCCCGCGGAGCTCCACGTGAAAGGACTCGCTCCTCTGGGCTGTTCAAGGATCATCAGGATCATCACGACGACATTAAAGCAGGTTTCTACTGAACCATCACATCAGTTTTCCCCACAGCTCCCCCTCCCCCCCCTTACCTCCAAATGTTCCTCAGTTTTTAGTTCATTTCAAGTCAGGAGCGCAGCACACGGCCTCAGCGAGACACGTCCGCGGCTGCCCAGTCAATTCATAAACCCATAATGATCAGGGGGGAAAAGTGAAGACGTGGCTCTCACAGTTTGTCGGGGGTGTTGGTCGAAGATCGGCTGGAATGTGATGTGTGTTTTCTCCAGCTGACGTCACAGAGGTCGTGCTGTGACACCCCTCGCTACATCAACATTATGGATTCGCACGGAAATATAGACGCCACGCTAAGACTGGCTGTAGGAGTTGCTTTGGTTCCCATTGGAGCTCTGGTCACTCTCACTGCAGACAACACAGATCCAGATGGAAGACATAATTACATACAGCTCATTAAGACACAGAACAAGGTGTCTGGTTTGCTAATGTAGTATATGTTACTGTGACACCAGATAAATGCAGCTAAATGCTATTTATATACATCTCAAACAATTTACTACAGCCAGAATCTATCAAATAAAATATAAATGCATGTGCTGCATGTGACGGCAGGGTTACACAGAGATGGATTTACCTGTTAGGAGGAGGTTTGGGTTTAGGCATCTTGTTCAGCACAGCAGCTATCTCCTTCCTGTCATCGAAGTTTTTCCACTGGTCATAGAGCTTCAGGATGACGCGGATGATCTCCAGGATCTTGACAGGAAACACACAAAAACAGACTTTAAAGTTCCCTCCACTAAAAACGGTGTTTCCTTATGTCCCCTAAAATGTGACTAAATGGACTTGTATCTGTGCAAAGTTTGTCACTATTGAGGTCACAACAGACTCTTCATCTGACTCTGGGTTTGACTGACGTTCAAACATGTATGGCTGACTCTCTACTATGTTGCCTCTGACGCTAACTGACTTGCAAACATGTCAGGTTTGTAAAAAACAAACTTAATTTTGAAGTACAGTGAATTTCCGGCATGGAGCTTTCATTTTGAAGTGGCATTTCCTGCTGTAGAGTGAGTGACTAACTGACAGCTACTTAACAGAGACAGCAAACTAGCTCGACGACATGGCTAAACGTAAGTATGATGCTGAATATATTAGATCGTGTGGACCTTGAACTACTGACTACAGAGAAATCTGGACCCTGAGGCTGGACCAGTTGGGAACCACTGCTCTAGTTAACGCTGAGCCTACATAATAATCCCCATGTTGTGCCCCCTCAGATGGACTACAAGCTCTGGTTACCAGCTTTAATTGCTCAAACATGACATTCCCAGAGACACAGTGACAAGTGTCACCTTAGCCTGTCACAATAATTATGAGATACTGCGTCAAAAATAATTGCATTCAACAGTATTATTGCCATTTTGAGACTGTTTTATGCCACTGATATAATGATAACAGCACCATAATGCGACTACACCCTTAAAAGAATATTCAGACATTGGAATTATAATGTGAAACTCTGAGAAAGCAGACGTGAGGACAGAAGCACCATGACCAGAAACTACAGTTACTTTGTTTTTTGCTAGGGATGCACCAAAATGAAAATTTGTGGCCGAAGCCGAATAATATTAAACGCTTGGCCGAATACCAAGTACCGAATATATCGTTGTTTAGTTTTTCATCAGTTTTTGCAGATGAACCCCCTCCAGATTAGTGTTGTCACGGTACCAAAATTGGATCCCACTGTACGATACCAATGGAAATATCATGGTTCTAAGTAGTATCACGATACTACAGCGAAAATGAGGCAGATGTGCCTTTTGTCATTTATAAAAAGATAAATCACTTTTCTATAATACATCAATGATATTTCAATGGAATAAATTACTTATTGACTTATTCATACTTCAAAAACAGCATCAATAAGTGATTAACATAGGGGGGATCAAAATAAAATAAATAAATAAAATAAGAATCAACCAGCCACCCTCCTCCCCTGACAAGTCCCTTCATAAGTAAAGAACAGTCCCTAAAGTGCGGTGAGGTTTGTGGGCCGTGAACGGCTCGTTTCTCCTCTGACACGTCACATACCTGTGTTCGGCTGGCTCGGCTGTAAAGGTACTTCTGGGCAGACCACACGCCAAGAAGAGGATATTATTGGAGCCGACTTATCCGTCGCCGGTAAGCCGATGGCCGCCGTAATTGACAGGAATACATTACTGTCTGCTGGTTGAAATCTGTAGGCTGCTCGCACAGCGTGCTGAATGATTTAAGCCTATTTTGTTCACTCAAAACTATTTTTAGTCGCAAATGCGAGTTCAGTGAGGGATGGATCGCCACACTGCCGACATTTTACTCCGCGCATCACAGCACGCTGTTTGATTGCGTTATCAAAACACGCCGCGATTATTCGGCCTTGCTTTTAACTTATTCCACCGAATACCGAATGTGTGTTTTTTTGCAATATTCGGCCGAATATATTCGGTTACCGAATATTCGGTGCATCCCTATTTTTTGCTGTTAATTCTGGCATAATGTTGGTTAAAATGTTGGTGACATCGTTACGTAAACGAACATGCATGTAAACACAACAGGTAATATCGTACAATATACGACTCTGATGATTTCTGCTGACTTTAATAAGTCAGTAACGTAATTATTGTGACAGGTCTAGACCTCCTGAATAATTTCACCGTGACTTTAATTCAACAGTGTCCTTATGTTCCAACCACAACTCAATTGTTTCATGTTAAATATTTATACATGATGTGGATACAGTGGATGATTAGTCTGTGTGTTAGATGTCCAAATCCCCACTGAACCTGGCATTTTTATTTGTTTTGGTGTGATTTTTAAGCCTGCGCTGTTAAATGTGTTTGTAATCCTTCTGACAAACACAACAAAACACAGACAGCAGGAAACCAGACTGTGGCCACAAAGGCATGCCAAACTCAACAGTGGCCAATGCTGTGACAAAAACACTGAAGCTAAATGTGAAAACAGAGAGGAGCATCACGTATTTTCATAAAACACAGACACTGCCTGCATTTATTGTACGCTTTACAACACCTGTGGTGACTTTTGGGATACGAGTCAGCTCAGCCTCGGGCTAGATGGTGTGAAGAGATCAACAGGGGAACTAGGAGATGACTCACACTGCACTGAGCTGCCTTAAAAAGTGACAGGTTGCGTACTGTAACTTCTCTTGAAGGGGCAGACTGACGTGTTTGATTCTGGTTTCTCTTCACAAAATAAAATGTGACATCGAAAGACACATATCTGTGTGTCAAGGAGTTCAGATTCTACGACAGAAACATGTATTTTTGAGAGTGCAGCTGAAGTTCTTACTTTGTCCATGTCGACGGAGAGCTCTGCGAACCACTGCCGGGCGTCTTTCTGCTGCACCACACAGGCGACATGCAGACAGGCTGTGGGAGGAAGATGACTGATCACGTTACATCTGATAAACCTCATTCCAAGCCAGTAACTGCATTAAACAGCTGCGATGAGCAATGCACGGGGACAAATCTTACCTAAGGCAATCATGAAGGGAGGGTAGAGCAGACACAGATCCGTCCTGTATGTGTCATTCACTATTCGCCTGGTTCAGACAGACAACAGCACAGACACTGAGCAACAGCAGCGAGATCTAGTATTGTCAAAAGAGACAGATAAATGTACAGAGAGTGTCGTACCAGGCCAGGGGCAGCAGCATGTCCTCCTGTCCCATATCCTGCACGTACTGCAACAGCGGTCTGTAGGGGTGGTATACTATCAGGCAGCAGTCCTGCAAAAAAAAGGCAACAGTAAGTGATCCATCCGAGCAAACAATCAAGCAAAATACAGCCTTTAGTATAGCAGCAATAGAGAGGTGAAGTCCCTCCTCTTCTGGTGGACCACCACTGGACCTTATTTTGGAAAAAAAATATGTGCGGTACTCGACGGTAACAGACAAATAAGTTCTTAATCCTTTCTGACTAATGCCATGAATTTAAAAGTCAAGAAACACCATGTGCCTGGCCAAAAAGGTCCCAGTTGGATGCCAAAAATTGCAATGCGGTCATGAGGCAGACAGTCAGATGGTGGCGTTGTTTCCACATTATTGGTCTGACTACGTGACGTCCACACTCAGCATCTAAAGACTAACATTACTTGAAGCCTGTCCTTTAAATATAGAAAACATGTTTATGCCATTTATGTTCATCCAGTGGTAAATTATATCCCTGTCTCTTCATTTTAAGCCTCTGGTGTTTGTAAGAGTCAAAGGTCTTTATCCAAGCTGTCTTTGATCGCACATGCAGCCTTCAGAGCACTGCCACAAAGTCAGGTGACTGAGCATAAGCACTGACAAAGTCAACACAGAAATTAAGATGTCTGGATGAATAGGTCAAGCACAGGACTTTGACCCAGGAGACTGTGGTTCGGATCCTGTGTAAGTCGACGTTGGTTTATCTGTTCATGTTAAAGGCTCTCTAAGTCTTCCTAAGCTTGAAAAGTTTTTATCACATACAGCAAACATCTCCTCACGACCTGCTAGCTACATGTCCTCTGAATATGCTGTAGAAAAAGTCCGGTCTCTGTAGGCAGGCCAGGCTCCGCAAATAGCAACAAAAACATTTTGGTCTAGGATTTACCAACCAGCCAGCGCGAGACCAGCGAAAGCAAGTACACATACATGAACGCGGTGCCCAGAGAGGCAGTTAGAGCTACAGGCTACAATGAGGCTAAAAGGCGAGCTAGCCACAACACATTTGCGGAGCCTGGGCTGCCTACAGAGACCACAGCATATTCAGAGGACATGTAGCTAGCGGATCGTGAGGAGATGTTTGCTGTGTGTGACAAAAAAATGTCAAGCATAGGAAGACTTAGCATTTAAGGTCATATTTTGGACGACCAGCTGATGGCCAGGTAATGTTGATGGCACCGGCACACTGGAACTATTTTTAAACCATGACGGGAAATCTGGAATGAATGTTCAAATGTGTGTTATTAATCTACATCTCAACATTCGCTGGGACCAATTAGTTTTGTGGGAAATCATTCCCCGATCTCTCGTCTCGCCCAGCATACGTCACCGACTCAGCTATGTTCCACGCACAAATGTAATGTCGTCTTACCTGATGTGTTCCATCCAGCAACTCCTGATCTTTTTAATCAGCCGGGAAGCAAAAGAACGAGCAAGACCCGTTTCTCGTGCGAGTACATCCCAGTTTCAGTGAGACACAGCGCTGCTTGTCTTGTCTTATACTTCAGCAGTTACAGTTTTATGACAAAATGTGAACTTCATTTAAAGAAAATTCTCTTTTAAGTGAACAAACGTGTAATTCATGGTGCAATTCAAATGGGATCAAAAAATGTATGTATCTCATCACTGACTACTGTACATATTTCTTCCTAAATAAGGTCCCATGGTGGTCCACCAGAGGGAGTGGGACTTCACGTTTGTATGATGCAAAGCTGTCTCTACTCACCATCAACTCCAGCAGGTAGAACTCACATTCTAATATCTGTCAAAGACACAAATAAAAAAACTTTATTATGTTTCTCACTGAATATTATGTGAAATATATTTACTGTCTACCAGCAAAATCTATATTTTGCTTTAGTTTTTCCGCTGCCAGTGTGAACACCATCGCCCTATCCAAACTGTTGACCCCATAAACTTTATCACTTTCAACAACACTCGGCCGTTATCGTTATATTGCCCCCATTTGTCCCCGTGCCACCGTCACAATTACTGTGTCTGCAGGCTGGACGTGACAAATGATGCGTAGGACTTGCAGCGGCCCGCTAACTCATTCTGTGCTGTGCGAACCACTCCCTCCTTTTATCGCTCTGCGGTGGCTCACTATAAATAATAGTTTACACAGCTTTCTGGACAGGCGGCATGTCACAACAGCCCCGGTGACGTCCTGGCAACTGGGTGGAGATGCTGGATAAATAAAATACTGATGGAGGACACCACTTGACACCACAGTGGGAAATGCTGCACAGAGTGAATGCATGCACGCTGGCAGCCGTGGTCAAAGCCATCTCCCACAGCAACAAGATTTCTATCGAAGATTTGCGAACATTAGCTGTGGAATCTCACGTAGTGATAGACACCGACGTGGCAACACTGTGATACAGTGTAAGTGCGCTGTAATATAGCACTGCAGTGCATAAATAACTCTGCAGAGGAAGCAGAAAATGAATCAGGTGGTTGAATTATAGCTGATCCACTGGAGTATGGTTCACTTAATGGGTTTGAACTGATGAATTATATCAGTCTTTGTCACACACTACAGTAAGTGTGAACTACATCTATCATCTGTCTCTTTTAAATGTCAAGTTATCACCTTCAAATCTTTGCCCCTGAACTCAAGTCCTCCTTTTAAGCCTGACCCTTACTCAAACTTTGTTAATGTCATGAACATCCCTTCAACACAAACACACATCTGAGCACTCAAATTAGTGTCTTGCCTTTATCAGTGTTTAAGACTAAATGAGCAGACATACACACACACATACACAAGCAGACTGAGACAGCAGATTAGCTAGTGTGTGATTAGAAAAGAGCAGAGAAACAGAACTGTGTTTTAGTCGACTATGTCAACCCCACAGCTTGTTTAAAAATTACATTTTTTTTATTACAGTGAAAGTAAAATACCAAAAAAAAAAGGGTACTGGTACTGAATTAGACACCAGAACCGATACCAGTATCAGAAAGTGAACCCTGGCTTGTAAAATATGGTTTCTCCTCTGACACCCCTTGTTTTGTTGGACTGTTAGAGGTTTGTTTCCTTAGGTTTGTGATGCAACACACAAATCCTGGGAGTCACTGAGACTGTCATTGGTGAACTGCATTTTAGAGGCAGAAATGCTCAGCCATGGCACTGACTACTTATTTCACTCATGATATGTCTTTTAGCATGTAAGAAACATCATATGGAAATGTTCACAAGGTTTAAAAACTCAGTTTTCAATGGGATAGATCTAATATGTTATTTCTACTGCTGATTTTTGCGTTGCACTTAGTGTAAGTCGTGCTGGATAACAGCATCTAGATGCCCAAAATATAAACTGTTACAGACACATTTTACTTACATGATTCATTCTGTAGGGGAACTCCTTTGGAAAGGCGTAGGAAAATCTGGTTTTCACTGTTTGAGAAAACCAAAACATGATTTTATTGCCTCCACTGCTGATGAAACAAAGAGATTTGCACTAGGTTATGAAATATGCTCCTCAACATGGTGACTTACACACTGATGTGGCTGCAGAGATCAGCCTGGTATTGGACACAACACCAAATTCCTAAAAAAACATAAACGTTAAAGCTCAGATTAGATAAACAGAGCACACATACTGTACAACAGGAGCTGCTCCTTCACTAGTGTAAAATTTATGCCTTACTGGCACCACAGAAACTTCCATACCTCAACTTTAGACGCCAGGAAAACACAGGTAGGAGCCATGAGCACTGGATCTATACTTTTCAGGGAATACCTGCAGAGAAGAAGAGATAAAGATTTATCAGCTTTGGACAAGAAGGATTTAGTGTCAATGACGATCATGCTATACTATATACATTGAGTTAAACTCAAAGATGTGCACCAGCCTCAGGTTGACCTCACGCTATAATATCATTTTATCAGTATGATGCTATTTAGGGAGAATTTTTATTTATTCAACCTTTATCTAACCAGGAAGTCACACTGAGATTGAAATTATCTTGTACAAGAGAGACCAGGCCGAGGTGGCAGCCAATCAAAACACATTCAAATTAGGGCTGGGTATCGATTCAGATTTTCCAGATCGATTCGATTCGATTTTCAAGGACTCAGTTCGATTCGATTCACGATTCGATTCGATTTAATTCGGTTTAATATTGATTCAGTCAAGTATATTTAAATTATGATACAAAATTTGCTTGGATATTAAGATATTTTCTGAGAACTAACAAAGTATATTTAACAAGGAACCCTCTGACATGGTGCATTACTATTAAAAATACTGTTTACATTAAGAATTGACCCCAAAGCAGTACATTAGTCATCATGTACTTTTATTTAACAT
Source organism: Epinephelus moara (assembly GCF_006386435.1). NCBI lineage: Eukaryota > Metazoa > Chordata > Actinopteri > Perciformes > Serranidae > Epinephelus > Epinephelus moara. The sequence continues at coordinate 32,231,972 of NC_065517.1, forward strand.
TACCTGACACATACAAAATAAATATTTTAAATT
>NC_065517.1:32232425-32313327 GCF_006386435.1 Epinephelus moara
CTTGTAAAGCTTTAGCATAGTTAGTTAACACATTTGTTATCGGCCCATGTGTTTACTGCTACAGAGAATTAATAAATCTTTGGTTTATTTGCACAACGTCGCCTCTCTGCCGTCTTTTATCATGCTTGCTAACGCTAAATTAACTTTACCAGCAGATCTGTATGAGGCACAAACTGAGGCGACAGGCAAATAAACAATTATAGTAAAAGATCGACTTTTTAATTAATGAATCGATATTGTGCCATTTAAAGGAAAATCGATTTGAATCGGATATTGTGCCATTTAAAGGAAAATCGATTTGAATCGATTAAATCGATTTTTTCAACCCAGCTCTAATTCAAATGCAACAAATACAACATATAACACAAAAATCCACAATAAAACAACAACTATTCAAACATAGTGGCCTCTCGCGAAAAACAAGCACATGTCTCGGGCACTACGTTCTGTATGATGCCCTTAAATTCATCAATGGATATAGGTGTATCTACTTTTAGATCTTTCTGTGGATCGTTCCATGTCCAAGGTGCAGAGAGAAGAATGCAGTTTTCCCCAGATATGTTAAAAAACAGGGTTCATTAAACAGCAAACACTTATAGGAGCGTAGCTGACACACAATGGGGTGCAGAGGTCACCTTACCTGGCATAGAAGCGTTTGAAGTAAACGGTTGCAGTGGCAATGACCTGCTGCCTCAGCTTCAGGTGTTCCCCCAAAGCTTGGATCACTGAAACAGACAAAATATGTGTTGGGCTGTAAATAATAAATACAGGCACAAAAAATAAAAGGTAACAGCAATATTCATACACAGAAAGTTGAACATACTATCTTATATATGTCAGATGAACTGTATAAGAAACACAAATGTGGTGCTGTGTTATTAGATGTGCTCTAAGCAGTCAGCAGATGTTGTCAATGACAAAACTAATTTAATAAATTACCATTAGCAAAGAAAATCTGCAGCTTCCAGTACTCCTCTTCTGACAGAAACTTCAGATCCTTCTGACGCTCTTTCATCAGGTCCTGCTTGTCCAAAACCCACTGCAGACTGTGGCGGATAAAACAAAAAATATTATTTCCATATACTCTTAGTAACGTCGGTTACTCAGTACAAACTGTCATCAACCAAGCTAGCGGGTAGCGCAACACTTATCAACAATAACCCACTGTGTTAGCCTTCTGTTTCACCGTCGTAAAGCACTAACACTACAAACAGAAGCTCGTCTAAATAAGCTTTAATAACAGCCTTTATCTTTAATATGTTTGTTGTCTATCTTTGTTTTAATTGCTCCTTCATATCATAGCAACAGTTCAGGAGCAACTGTTGGCGCAGCGGCACAGACACAGCTAACGTTAGGCCTCTCAACACACACGGTCATTTATTAAATAAAGACGCAACACGTCGAATATTTAATTAAAACTTACTAATGAGAACTTTGCCAGAAGTTTCCAGCCATCTTGTAGCAGCTGAGGTAGAGAAGGACACTTTATATCGATAAAACTCTGTTAGAAAGAAGCGGATAGCACAGGGAAAGTAGTTATGCTAAGCTGACACTGGAGCGACAGCAAATGTGGTCCGGTGACGGATAGAAGCCACTGTGGAATGGTTCCGGACTTTTAGTTCCGCCTTTAAAAAAATGTCAAATAAAAAAAAGAATTCAACGAGTACATGTATGACTATTATCTTATTATACAAATAACGATATCCAACAGGGAATACTCGGATGAAACGAGTATCCGGTACAGATATTTTATTTTACAGGTGTCATACAAGTAAAATGTAGATAAAGGAAAGTCCTCATTTTGGTAGCTATGTTTAATTTATTACTCTTGTGACAAAAATGATCTCTCAATTCTGAGGCTGTTCTGTAAATACCTTTCTCATAGGTAATAAAAATTACAACTTCTGATCAATCCATAGAAATTGCAGGGTTAAAATAACAACTTCTGATTAGGCCCAACCCACTTTCAGTTTAACCACACCCACTTCTGACAGAAACCCCGCCCACTCCGAGTATAAATACAGATAATTTGGTTGGTTGAACAGATACAGATTATGGTGTACTTGTTTATCCCTAATATACAGCTTTTCAGTGGTGGGAAGTAACTAATAGGGGTGGGAATCACTAAACGTTATCGATACGTTATCATCAAGATACTTAAGTCACGATACAATATTATTGCAATTTTAAATATGTTACAATATGCTGAGTATTGCAATAAAATATATTGCGAGTCATTACCTTTTCTTAACTGCAAATTATGTCCACAAATTTTGTCAACATCTGTTTTATCTAGTAAGATAAAGTTTTCGGTCTGTCTATCTCAGCTTCAGCCATTTTTTGTTTGTTTGTTTCCTTTTTTGCAGTAAAAAGCATCTATTGGACTGAAAAAACAATTCATTATATTATTCTAGTAGGCTGCCTTAAACTTAATTTGTATTTGTAATATTATTCATTTATATAATTTAAAAAAATCGATACTTGGCACTGTGACGATATGATATTGCCACAAAAAATATCACGATACTATGCTGTATTGATTTCTTCCCCCATCCCTAGTAACTAAGTACATCTACTGAAGCACTGTTGTTAAGTGCAGTTTTAAGGTACTTGTACTTAATCTGAATATTTCCATTTTATGCTACTATTACTCCACTACATCTCACAGGAAAATGCTGTAAATTTTACTCCATTACAATTATCTGACAGCTTTAATTATTAGTTACTTTACAAATTAAGAATTCAGTAGTCAAAACCTAATATTAAAATGGTGCTTATGCTTATGTGTCAATAATAATATTCCAATATTATGGTATGTAATCATGTAATCTCTCAGAAAGGGTCCATTCTACCCAACAAGTACTTTAAATTTATATTTTAAGTACAAGTTGCTGTTAATACTTTTGTACTTTTACTCAGGTGAAATCCTGAATGTAAGACTTTGATTTGTCACACAGTATTTCTACAGAGTGGTTCTTCCTCCAACTACACGTTTGCATCACTGTGAGTGGGAAAAGATTAAAATAATAGCCTAGGTGGAGGATTGAGTGGGTGGGTATGTGGATTGACATCGATGAATGTGCTATGATATTAAATACACTATAAGCAAAACACCGACAGTAACATTATGAGTAAACGTACAGTAATATGTGCAGTTAATGTAAGCACATACATTCTTGTGCAGGTAAGTCAACAGATAATTTCATCATTATTATAAAATGAAGATTCTTTCTGCCACCTATAATAATTTAATTGACGTCACCTTGACAGATGTTTGCAGGGACACTCACCCTGGGTTGGGGAGGTTCAACATTCCTCTGTGGTGTTGAGGGAAGGGCTGAGAGTATAAAGACCCCACCACAGTCTGAAAGGTGTGAGTGACCAGTTTCCAGTCCCCAGCTGAAGTCTCAGAAGTCACAGGAGCGTCAAAATGAGCCGCAGTCCAGAGAGGATGTCTTCATACCGCCGGCATTTCGAGGGCACCTTGGCCGCCACTCCTGCCTACCAGCTCCGGGTGTCTAGTCCCTCTCCCACCCGCAGGGAGACCCGCCACCGGTCCGCCAGCTGGAGCCGGAGTGGAGGGGCGATGGGGCGCAGGGCCATCTCCGGTAAGGCCCGCATGACCAGGTGAGACTCCTTTTACTTGTTTTTGATTTTTTTGTGTGTTTCATGTTCCCAGTAAAACTTTAATGAGAAACAAACCCAACAGTTCTTACAGTGTGAGTGCATTATAAGCAATGAACGCACTCGTAGAAATAAAGGGGCTACCTAGAACCACCTAGGGTTCTTCGGCTTGTCCCCATAAGAGACTCCCTCTTTAGTTTCTGGAAGAACCTTTTTCAATGACCCTTCTCGGACACTTGTTTCCAAGAGTGTGGGGAGTAGATATTGGTGGTTTACATCAGTCATATGTGCATCTGAATGTTTTCAAAATGAAAAATGACAAATTAACTTTCATTAATCAATGCAATGGATAATCCACTGAAAACTCTCTGCTGGTCTTCCTGTCTACAGCAGTGTGAGTATGGGAGCGCTGTGCTTTGGTATGTCCATGGGTCTTGGGCCAAAACTGGATCTGGATGCGGCTTCAGCAGAGAATCAGGCCTTCATGACAACTCGCACCTCTGAGAGGCAGGAGATGGTGGCCCTCAACGACCGGCTGGCTGTGTATATTGAAAAGGCAAGAGGGACCAACCAAATATATTTGCATATTTAACTCCTTAAATGCCACACAAATTATCATCATTTTAAATTACCGACATCTGAACTTTGCAATCTGACTTGTTTTGGGCATTTGCCACCCTGAACTCTCTGAGACTTTAGCCCATAACTCTCTCTTCAGTTTTACCAAAAAGCATCACGTGTATAAAATTGTTACTTCTTCGTACTTCCAACTTTAATCATCTATGTCTACTGTATTGCTTCTTGTAGGTGAGAAACCTGGAGTCCAAGAACAAGGTGCTGGAGACTGAGATCGAGGCCCTGAAGAGCCGCTATGTCAGACCATCAGGCCTCAGGCAGCTGTATGAATCTCAGCTGAAGGACCTCAACAGGGAAGCCGAGGCAATGAGAGTCCAGAGGGTGAGAGACGATATGTCTCATGGTTGCAACATATTTTTAGATCAGGGTTTGTTGTGACGTTAGAAGCCAGGCGTAGTTTAAAATATGAATACTCCTTTCCACCACATTATCTCATGCATGTTTCCATTCAACTGTTTGATCATTGAATATCTGATCTGTACAGGATATGTCTCTGGCAGCCAAGGAGGCCATGTTGGGCCAGTTGGACATGCTGAAGGCCAAATATGATGATGCTGTGAACACCCGGAAGAAGACGGAGCTAGACATCGAGAATCTCCGTCCGGTAAGAAACAGTAGAAAGCCTTTCCACAACTTTGAAAATAGTGAGAATTCAGTGGCATATGAGCAAAACATGACTTTCATTTCACCAAACCATTCAAACTTTATGTGGTCCACTGCCCCAGGATGTGGATAAGGCAACGTCAGCACAGATCGCGCTGGAAAAACAGCTGCAAAACCTGGAGGTGGAGCTGGCCTTCCTGCAGAGAGTTCACAAGGAGGTAACATATGATCGTCTCTCCATCCCATCCACTGCATACTGTGTTTATGAGTCAGTGGCTGGTGGCTGGCGTTCCTTTCATTCTGTCATTAATGGTTTAATGGGCTGGTAATTATTACAGTGACAGCTTAGACTTCAATCAAGACCTTGTTGATGGATAGAGTGAGCAAGGCTGCAAATATGGTAATTATGGGCATGGTGTGAGAGGCTCATAGGAAGCTGAGGGGGGAAGCAGTGTGACTAACATGTGATGCAGAGATTCCTTATTCCATACCCAGACGAAATACTGTTTTAATATAGCCCAGGAGATATTAACTTTTTCACATTTGTAATTGGCTGAATGTTTTTGATGAGTTCTCAAAAAAAAAAAAAAAAAAAAAAAAGATTTTGAGGAAATTGAGAAAAAGTCACAAAATTTGACATTTTTAAAGCAGAAGACTGCCGGAGCAAAGATGCAGATGAATTTAGCAATTAAAATGATGAAAGAATTTTGACTCTGAGCCAAGGTGTTTTCAAGATAATAGCGAAAAATGTAACTTGATTTTTACAGCACCGTCTTGAGGTAAGTGAGTGCCATTCTATTACCTGAGTCATTGCTGGAATTTGCAACCCACTTGCCAGTTTTGGTGACTTTTGGTCTTGTGATTTTTGCTGCACAAACATGTAGCAGAGAAAGAAAGACAGAAAGAAAGATGACCATCAATGCTTGGACTAGAAAGTAATATGGACCTGTATTTCAAACTTGTTTCAGTGCTGCATGCATCTCTATTTTTCTAACTCTGGTTGTTTGTGATCCACTTAAAGGAAATTGAGGGGCTGATGCAGCAGATTTATTCAGCAACCACCAAGGTGGACCTGACCTTTGGCCTCCCGGACATGTCTTCTGCTCTCAGACAGATTCAGTCTCAGTATGACAGCATTGCCGCCAAAAACCTACAGGTAGTGTGCAACAGTGAAGCCACATCATGGTCACTTCAAGTCTTCTAATGCACGACAACAGGGACAGTTCACTCCAAAGTTGTCCTATCTGTAGTACTATTTATCAGTGTAAATTGTTTTGGTGTGAGTTGCTGAGTGTTGGAGATGTCTGCCTTTTCTCCAACGTAACAGAACTAGATGGGACTTGGCTTGGGGTGAACTGTCTCTTTAAACCACATTCACGACCTGTAACAAATACTGGTATGTCATCAGCATAACTGACACATGTGATCCTCAGTATTTGGGTAATAGACACTGTTAATGTCTGTTGTTCTCCAGGAAATGGACTCTTGGTACCGGACAAAGTTCCAGGACCTGACCGACGCCTCCACCAAACACGTTCAAAGCACTCGAAGTGTGAGAGAGGAAATCGCAGGCTATAAGAAGGATGTGAGTATGATTTTCTCTTGTTGTTCATGGTCACTACGGCTGTTTCTTCTCAGCATAAAACAACTGTGGGTGCATGTGTGTGTGTAGCTTCTTAGCAAGGAGCGTGAATTGGAGGCACTGAAGACGAGGAATGAGTTTCTGGAGGCTCAGATTCGTGATCTAGCGGAAAAATACAAGAAGAAGGAGGAGGACTTGCAGGTGACTGACACGATTGTTGATACATGAGATGTTTTTAAGAATATAAAGACTTTTTCTAGTCATCATCTGGCCTCAAACTCCTTAAAATAAAGCAATTATGTTGTATTCTACTGCACCAGGAGCGTATAGAGGCGATTAAGCTGGATCTGAAGGTGACCAAGGAGAAGATTGCGCTGCTGCTGCGGGAATACCAGGACCTGCTGAATGCAAAGATGGCTCTGGAGATAGAGATCACCACCTACAGGTGAACAAAACATGCCATTTAAACAGAATTAAACCTGACTTACACAGGATATTTTTCGTTTTTGATGCAGCATTCACTCTACCTTCACTCCCCTCTGTTTATATCAGGAAGCTGATCGAGGGGGAGGACAACCGTCTGAGCACCATGGTCCAAAACCTGTCCCTAACTGGAGGCAGGCATCTCACTTCCAGTGTTAGCGTGCACGCCTCAGCTTCGGCCTCTGATAGCTCCGACCCTGCTGCCACTTCAAAGCTAGACGGACCCCCCAGTGCCACGACCAGCAGCAAGACTGAGAAATCTGCGGGTGCTGCCGGAGTGGAGGTGGCCTCATCAGACACCCAGACGGACGGTGACGTAGAGGAGCAGGCAACTGAGACGTCTGAGAGGAAGACTGTCCTCATCAGGTAGAGGGCACACAACGTCTATCTTCCCACATTTATGATTTGTTAATCAGAATCCTTACTGGTACGATAAAGTGTCTTTTTCTTCACCCCTTTTTTCCCAGAACAGTTAAGACAGATGAGGACACTTATGAGAGCGACACACAGGAGCGCACCATCACCATTTCTGGAGCGGCGGACGACACAGATGAAGAATAGACGCACGTCTCCCTGAACAACCTATATACTGCACACCAAAGTTCCATGTCATGTTATTTCGGTTATTTTAATGCTTTAAAAATCCTAGAACTCAATGTTGAATTGGAAAGAAAACACAACCTGAACTCAAGCAGCATGGAGAGTTCATATTAAGAAAGTAACACTGTGTTCAGTCACTCTGCTCTGCCTGCTTTAACCCCTCTGCCTGCCTCACACTGCCTTTCTGCTCTTTTAATCCTCCTGTGTGTTGGGAACGTGTCTGTCAAAGTAACAAAATAAACAGCAAGTAATCATAGTTGTGGTTTTCATTTAAATCAAAAGAGTCTTTTGTCTTTTTGATTATTTATTCAAACCAAAGCAGCAAAGGCTTTCCAACAGATTCAAGGGAAAAACAACTGCTACAACTCCCCTCATGTAAACTTGTGATTTCACTGTTTCAAAAAAGTAAGAAATTACAGTAACTGGTTAAAAAAAGATTCCATTTCGTAGACGGTAAAAGAGAAGTTGATTGAAACCATTAAAGGAATACTTCACCACCCAAATGATCTTTTATATATCTATTACTCACCCCATGTTACATTGAATTTGTAAAGAAAACTTTGTTTTTCTAACATGCCTCCACGGTGAGCGAAGAATCCAAAACTCAGAAAATTCCTGATGAATTGAAGTCAAAGAGGACCATATTTAACAACAGCAATACTATATCAAACATCTGTTTACAAACTGACGGGGAATTGAACTTGATGTCAAACTTATCTATCCTCTCTTCAAAACCAGACTCCATTGACAAAAACAGTAATTTTACCTCACCGAACACAGGAGCTGCTAGTCTACCTCTACCTTGATCAGTTAGCTTGCTTGTTGTTATTGTGAAACTTTGGTGTTTTAAAGGATTATTTCGGATTCACCAAACTCACACAATAACACAAACATACTACAGATGGAGGCAGAGGTAGACCAGCAGCTCCTGTGTTCAGTGAGGTAAAACTGCTGTTTTTGTCAATGGAGTCTGGCTTTGAAGAGAGCGTGGATTAGTTTCACATTTAGTTGAGTACCCCGTCAGAGAGGGTTTTCTGTTTGTGAAGCACTGAGTATACGAGTTTGTAAACATATGTTTTGATATAGTTTAGCTGTTGTTAAACGTGGACCCCAATGACTTCAGTTTATTAAGAATTTTCTCTGGTTTTGGTTCCTTCGTTCACCATTAAGACATGCAAGAAAATCGAAGCCTTCTTCACAAATTCAACATAACACGGGGTAAGCAACTGATGTACAAATAGTCATTTCCGGGATGACGTATTCCTTTAAAACCTTCTTTATGTGTGTGCGAAGACAATTGATGTTTTAATTATGACATAAAGACAGTAAAGTAGCTTATTTATGTTACACAGTACCCCCTAATATACAGGCACATGGGAGCCTGTTTGAGATGCAATAACAAGCCATAAGTAGCATGACTTAAAGTGTCATAAACTCCCTTCATTGTCTCCCCCCTGCTGTATCACATCCTCACACTGACAGACAAATATAAAGAAGTAGAAAATGACAGTGAAGTACCAAGTGCAATTAACCGTACAATAGAATTTGACATCTCACCGTGAAGAAGCAATTGTGATAAATTACTTCAGAGATTGATGTCGTCTGCTGGGATTGTGTTCTAAAAGCACCGACTGATTAGTCAAAGTGTGATTCTGAGTGTTTCTAGTGCAATGGTTTGGGCTCGTCCCCCACTCCCCCTGCGAGACGATACACCGCGAGGCTGACTTCATGTGCGAGGGCATCGGCGCTCTCCTGAAACACAAATATGTATCAGAGAATGAAAGGAAATAAATATAAAAAATAGAAATAAAAGGACAAGAAGATGTCCAAAGGAAAGAAAATCTCACCTGTGTCTCTGCCTCGGCGTAAACTCTCACCACGTCCTCTGTGCCGGAGGGTCTCACAAAGGAGCGGGCCTGTTTGTACTTCTTCACCAGACTGTCGATGGCCTCTTGCAGTCCTGCCGGGCTCACTGCTCGCCTCTCTGCGTCTGTCGTGTCTATCACCCTGCGGTCCGACACCTGCAGGAAAAAAAATCAAGCACAGATATGATTATCTATAACTGCTCGTGCACATATATTCGTGTGGACGTGGCTCTGATAGGCGTACAGGTTATACACAAAACAGCAAAAGCGTAACGTCACAAATCTGCTCTCCTGCTGTCTTTGAAAGTGTTCTTGACCGAGACACCGACACCTTGCCAGGTCTAGAGTTACTGCAGTCACAGGTATATCAAATTGAAGTACTTTTATTAATAATAAAGGCCTTGATGGTGAAATTTAAGGACTCATAATGAATATCATGTTTAGGTCAAAACCAGACAAGGACCTCATCAAGTCAAGAAATCACATTTAAAACCAATATCATATATTAAAAAACTACCAGAAGCAGCTCCTCAGGATGTTGATGATTGTTACATATAATATATCCATTCAGCTACACATTTTCTCAAACATTCATGGACGTCCGAGGCCTGTTTTGTAGCAGCTCCTGCATATTGACGAGAAACAATTTTCCCCATATCAGAAATATTATATGTTATAATACATAAATTAACGAGTACCTTGACTTTAAGCTGCCTGTTTGGCAGGTCGCTGTAGATGGCGTCCCACTGCTGGACAGTCATACCCTTAATGGCCATTATGGCCTCGATCAGCAGCATGTCGGAGATGGCATCACCTACAGTCTTTACAGGATAATAAAAATACAAATAACACATCACAGCTGTGAGTGAGGGCAATAATAATAATGACGCAGTTTTGCTTTATTGGTGCAGTGTCTGTTCACATGTATGTGTGTCCACCTGGTTGATGACGTTCATGGTGTTCTGCAGCAGGAGAGCTGCTCTCTTCATCTCCTCGTTGGTGCTGGAGTTCTCAGCCAGCTGCTGGATCTTCTCCTCAGCTGCTTTACTGAACAACACCTGAAACACATCATGACACACACCTCAACACACCATGATATGTTAGGCAGTGGTGGAATGTAACGTAGTAAATTTAAAGCTAAAACAATGGGGGTTGACAGAAAATGAATAGGCAACTACATTCACCATCCACTTAATTAGGTACACCTGTTCAACTGCTGGGTCTGCAGAAGACCATCTCTGAAGCAACAACACCTTGTCCAACCTTGAAGCAGATGGGCTACAGCAGCAGAAGACCACACCAGGTGCCACTCCTGTCAGCTAACAACAGGAAACTGAGGCTACAGTTCACACAGGCTCACCAAAACTGGACAATAGAAGATTGGAAAAACATTGCCTGGTCTGATGACTCTGGATTTCTGCTGCCACATTCAGATGGTAGGGTCAGAATTTGGCATCATGGATCCATCCTGCCTTGTATCAACGGTTCAGGCTGCTGGTGGTGTAGTGGTGTGGGAGATATTTTCTTGGCACACTTTGGGCCCCTTAGTACCAACTGAGCATTGCTTGGTGTGATTTGTTTAAGTGTGTCTGATCTACTCACAGTTCCGTGACCGTTGGCCTCGAAGTACACGCCAATGTCGAACTCCTGGGCTGCATGATGAAGGTGCTTCACTCCAGTTTTGGTGCACCTCACTATCACCTACATTACATGAACGTGTGTCAGCGTATTCAGTCATTATTCATCAGCATTATAGGTCATTATATAGTTTAACTGTGTTTATACTGGCATTTTGGGGGGTTGGGGTGGCAGTGCAGTGGGTGTGGGAGTGGCTATGCCTGGGAGAGCTGTGTAAGTGTATTTGTGTTGTTTTGCTTCATGTGCTGTGTTGTCTGTATATTTGTGTTCAGAAAACAAGATTAATCTGAAGGGTCTTTTCTCACCTTCATGGTGTCTTCCAAGTACTTTGTTGAGCTTCCGTTAGCATAAGCAGTTTGCACCACTGCTATCTTCAAGTCTAGACCAGCCTGTATGAACACAAAGAAACTGTTTACTTAGGATGTGTGTACATGGGCCTGTTAACTGCTGCCATGTTTGTATTTGAGCGTGTACCTGTGTGAGCAGCTCTTTAAGGAAAGTGCTGATGAGAGTGGCGATTTTATCTCCGTCCAGCAGGTGAAAGTGTCCTTCAGAGTCAGCGTAGTAGTAAACGATTCGGTCGGCGTCGCCGTCGAAGGAACAGCAGCGCTCCCCTGGGTTCATCTTAATGCCTTCACACACAGAGAGAAGAGGAGACAGAGATACAAGATGGACGTGGTGAATTAAAAGCAGCACCTGTCTTTCTAATGTTCAAGTTTTCTCTTGGTGAACACTGAAAAATCTAGATTACCTTGAAAAAGGCAAATATAGGGACACAGAATTTGGCACAGATGTCATATAGAGTGAGTGTAAAACCAAATATAACCGTCATTATTTGGGAAGTTTTCTGATTAATAGTCTCCATCTTGTGGTCAAACACTACATCTGTGTATCCATTCCTAATAAGCCACAGAAATAATTTATCATACCTACTGTTTTGTTGTCGCTCTATTTATAAAAATGATTTTCCTTTGAGACAAATAATTTCCAGCTGCATCTCAACCTGTTGCTTCTTCTGACAAGACCTGAAAGCTCAGTCGCACCTGTTGGAGGTTTCTGCTGCACTTTGACAAAGTCAGCTCCACACTGGTGGTTGAGCTTTCCAGTGCTCCCGTCGTTAAACAGCGATATGTGCAGCTCCCCCTTCAGGTGACTCTCCATCTCCCGCACCTTTAGAGCCCCAATACCATTGGCGCCGTCCACTGAGAGGTGCTTCTGGTCATCTGTACAGTTGGATGCCTACCAGAGAGGAAAGACGGAGGGAAGGAGAAAGGAGTGATTCCTGGATGCACAAACACACCCACATGCACTGAATGAAGTCACAGTAACACACGACACGCCCTGTTCCCTTACATTCTTTGTGAGCTGAATGAAGGCTTGGCAGAGTTTCTTATAGTATCCCTCCACTGTGGCTTCTCCGTATTTACCGCTTGTGTTCTTACAGCAGACCATGTAGTGTAGCTGTGGGGTGGTCACCAAGCCGTAGTCTAAAGGAACGAGAGTCAGAGGTCAAGATGAGAAAAAGAAAAGAAATTAATAAAACTACGGTGAGAAAACAAATGAGTTTAATGTGAGGTTAAACAGGTTTAATTAAGCCGACCTTTGCTGTGGCCACCGAGTGCAGAGACTCCATCCAGTACTGCCTGTGAGAGGCTGGCACTGCTGCTCCTGTAGTCAGAGGACACGTGTGTTTTTTAGTCTTTTGTAGAGTGAGATAGTTTTATGTCACAGTGAGAACAAATAATGCTAAGGGAGACATGGTAAAAGTGCATGTTAGTTTACTTATATGTACCTGGATAGCACAGGTGTGTCTCTGAAATCCAAACAAGAAGTTGCTTTAAGAGTAACTTTAGTATTTTTTAACTAGGACCCTATTTTCCCATATTTTTGTGGTGCTTTCACACCTGCCCTGTTTGGTTCGGTTCAATCGAACTGTACTGCCTTAATATGCACATTCAGCACATCCAATGCATCAAAACATTGTTTTCTAGTTGGAGCCGTGCCTCGTTTTCAAACTGTATGGTTTGACTAAAATGAACAATGACAGCAATATAGTCCACGATGAGCAGCGCTAAAATCAACCTGCAAAGTTGTCCCTCCATTGTGACATTAGAAAGTGTCACATTTATCTTGCAAGTGTACTCTTCTTCAACGTTTGCTTTACTTCCTGGATTTTTCCCACATGGAAATTCTGACCAATCAAGAGCAGCTTTCTCAGCACTTTCACTCAATAATGGACCAATTTCAAAAACTGTTGTTACCATTAGTCACTAAGACACATAAACATGGGAAAATAGGCTCCAGGATAAAAAATACAGACGTTACCTTTTATCTTAGTGCACCCTGAGGCCCATTTGGTCATATCAGACTGTGACTTGAGAAAAAATGTGGACAGCAGAGGTAGCAGAGCGTTTAAAGGGCAACATGATCGAGGTTTGCCGACATTCTTTGTGTTAACTAATTAAAGGACAGGGAGAGAAGCGAACAGTCTCCTTCTGGCAGTGACAGTCAAACATCGATGTGAAAGGGGTAATAGTTGGACAATCGTCACTGCATTCATCACAAAAATCCTGTGATTCCAACATCTCAGCTGTTACAGGTTTTTACAAATGTTTTTTAAGGATGGTAACTGACTTTGGTGAATTTAGATACAATAGAAAATGTTATCCTTTAAGATCATGTACCTAGTGTCTTTGCCAACAAACACATTTGCCTCCTGGCTCATGTTTATGGCCTCCTTCTCGATGATGTCCTTCAGTGCAGCGAGCAGATCCTCCTGCTCAGCGTTGGCCAGCTGGGTGGCGTAGCCCTCCCATGTCGGCGTCACCATCTCCCCCATTGGGTCAACCAGCTTCACCCCGTTGTCCTCCTACACAAGAGCAGATATAAAGAGAGAGACAGGAAGAAGTTGGAAGGGAAGGTTATGATTATGAGGTTGTTTAAACTGGTAGGATCACATAAAATTAGCTATTAAGAATATAAAAAAACAACATGTAGTCAAATAAGCAAAGTGAGGACTGGAAAATAAAACCAATGATCTAAAATATCCACACAAAATAAATCACATGTCTATTGCATGAAGACGTTAATATTTCTGATGCCGTTCTCACCTCAGGGTTGTGCGACGCGGTGACCATGACTCCGATGGTGGCTTTGGTCTTCTTGGAACGCAGAGTGGCGAGCAGTCCCATCCTGAACATGATGTGGTCCAGGTGTTTGGCGTTAGTCCTGAAACCAGCGGTACCATACTGCAGAACCAAGCCTGAAGGCTTCGGGTGCAGAGTGGACTGGTTTGATACCTCCTGAAACTGGGCCATCACTGAAACACAACACACAGACATTAAAAAATTCTGTGACCTGTCAGAATCCATGATCCAGCCCCCTACATGAGCAGAATGACCCCTGTCACAGTTATATCATCATATTAAAGGTTTATCATTAGAGCTGAAACAAATAATCAATTAATTGGTTAGCTGCCAACTATTAAATTAATCACCAACTAACTAGATATTCGATTAATCAGTATTTTTTTTTTTTAAGAAAATAAGGTTAAAATTCTCTGATTCCAGCTCCTTAAATGTGAATATTTTCTGTTTTTCTTTACTCCTCTATGACAGAAAACTGAATATCTTGGGTTGTGGACAAAATAAGACTTTTGAGGACATCATCTTAGAATATGGGAAACATTAATCAACATTTTTCACCATGTTCTGATATTTTTAAGACCAAACAACTAATGAACCAAAAATAATAGACAAATTAATCAACTGTGAAAGTAACAGTTATTTGCAGCCCTATTTATCATAACTTTATGTCACTGTTATTGCTGCATAAAGAAACATTTTGATGTGGTTGAGACTGGGCGAATTTATACTATTTTATATATAAAATACACTGAGAAATCTTTTGGACTTCTTTTAACCCATACAGATGAATCAAAACATAATGAACCTGTCTTTAAAACACCTGCTGAAACAACCTGGACCAATCTTTCATACAACAAGTCAAAGGACAAGAAGAGGGCAAAGTTTGCACCCAATCACAGCAGCAGTGTCTCACCACCCACTGAACAGATAAACTCAATAAACTGAATCATATCAATTGAATGACAGAGCAGCTCCCTTACACTGACGTTAAGTTACTTAAACTACATTAACACACAGTGAAAACTGGGACTTCCGGTGCTGAACGTAAGAGACAAACTGAAATTATAAATGTTAGCGCATTTAATTGTTTTTTTTATTCACTTACTGTTTTGTTTTCTGGATGTTCAGCAGTGAAGTGTCATGAGACGCTTCCTGCTTCTACCGGTTCCGCCTCTCCTTGACGACGTGGCTGCAGTTCCGTGTAGGTCACGTGACGTGACGTAATGACGCACAGCGTGCCTTTTCTCAATGTATTAATTTCTCCGGATGCAGGGACGCCCCAAACACCACTAACAAGCCAAGTTACTACATGCAATTACATTCATTTATTTATTTATTTATTTTTGCCGTGACCTGCGTGTTCTTAAAAAATAAAAGCAGTTTTGCAAATAAATAAAAATGAATAAAATAAAATAAAAAAAGAAAAGGGAAAAAATTAACAGGCTTTTTTTTATGTCCATACAGAACAAATATGGAGTCTGGTCACATTTAAAAGGACTGTGTATGCTCTTTTCTCAACAGTATTGAGGGCCAAATTATAACCCTGATCTATTATGTGATCATAGTACAGATTTTAACATTTTATAACATATAATTTTGGCTCATTCTCCCACTCTACCTCACTGCATTCTTAAAACTAAAACTTAAAAAGTACCCTTGTTATATGCATATTGCTCGCATGTTATCCAATGGATATCTTAAATATTTTAATCTTAGTATATATATCTAGTGTATTGTGGTAGCCTGTATTCTTTATATTGAACATTAAATGTATCTAATATTATTATATATTATGTGATCATAACACAAATATTTATGCAAACTAATTTTTGTCCCATTCTCCCACTCTCTGCACTATTCTTAAAACTCAAACTAAAAAAAAAAAAAAAAAAGTATCCTCATTATATGTTTATTGCTAGTATGTTATCCTATGGATATCTTAAATATTTTAATCTTAGTATATATATCTAGTGTATTGTTGTAGCCTGTATTCTTTATATTGTAGGATACATCCTATAGATACGTATCTAATATTACTATATCTTATATATTTATCATATATTATCTGATCATTATTATCGGATTTTTATACAAAATCTTATAACATATTTTTGGCCCATTCTCCCACTCTCTATACCTAAAAGTTGTTTTTTTTTAAACTTGTTTACTTATTATATGTATATTGCCAGTATGTTATCCTATGATTATGTTGATATATATTTAAATACAAATTTAATATGTATTTAATTTTAGTATATTTATAGTGCAATAGGCCTATATATATTCTCCCACTCTACCTCATTTTTTAAATGTATATTTAAGTGTATATATCTTAAGTATATTTTGTAGTGTTGTATATACATTATATTATATTGTACATATAACCCTAGAAGAGACAAAATGTATATATCGGTACAAAAAATAAGCCTTAGCATATTTTGTAGGAATAAGATATCTATAGAATGTACAATATAGGCTACTATGAAACACAATAAATATAATGAAATTAGAATATTTAAAATAGCCATAGAAGAATCCATGGGATAGCATACTACCAATATACATATAACAAGTGTACAGTTGTTTAAGTTTTAGTTTCAAGAATGCAGTGAGGTACAATGGGAGAATGAGCCAAAAATATGTTATAAAATTTTATATAAAAATGTTTATTATGGTCAGCTAATAGATTCAGGTTATAATTTGGCCCACTACTGTTACTACTGCCCACTACACACACTATCTATCTATCTATCTATCTCCAGAACATGTTCCACCTCCATCATCTGTCACTGCCTCCTATACGTGCAGACCTGTGAGATGCATCTCCTACATGCAGCAGCACATAAGCTCCAGTCACGCTCGTGCATTAACCCTTTTGGCGCATAGTGACATGAGTTTCTTCTATAGTGACTCCCCTTTAAGAGACGAGGGATGCGACGTGTGTCACCCAACCCTGTTCCAAGCACCCGCTGGGGGAGGAGAGTCTGGATGGACGTATAGATAGGCCAAATAAATAAACAAACGACAGGAGCAGGAGGAGGGGGAGGAAAGAGAAAAAGGAAATTCCCTTCTGTCTTTTCCTCTTCCCGAGCATCTTGCGCTGCGCAGTGTTGGCGACACCACCGGGGAGCGGTGCGCATTTTCTGTCGATCTGAGGACAGGAGCCACATCTCCGCGCCTGAAACTGACTGAAACACCGCAATCTGACAGCCAGAGGAGGAAACTGCGGGTTCTTCTCTTATTTTGAAAGCTTCTTTTTAATGCACTGACGGTGGAGCAGAGACAGCCAAACCTGATGCCCCCTCCAAACGGGATATTCGGCCGACCTATGGAGTGTTGATTTACAGTCGTTTTCACAAGAATATTTTTGAGGACACGCGGAGGAGCCTCGCTTGCACCGCGTTTTTCATTGGCCTATTTTTGCATTAAATTGCTGCGGGGTGAGAAAATAGCTTTCATTGCCAGTTGAGTGTTACATAACCGAGTGGCATTAGCTGTCCAAGGTGCTGAACTGAACGGTCGGAGCCTATAACGGGACGAGCCGAGGGGAATTCACAACCTTGCGTAAGTCTACTCATGTCACCGCGCATATCATCAACGTGACCGCACGATCTGATGCGAAAATAACGTTTATGTGCTGCTTTGAGCTCATTCTGTGCGCTTTTCTTCCGCCCACACAGAAGGTCACGGGCCTATCAATCCGGGGAAGAGGAAAGGAGAGCAAGGGATCCGCTCCGGGAAGCAGCCGGGTGATATATTCATATTCATATTTCCTCGGCCCTGTGGGTGAAACACATTCCTGAGGTGGTCGATTCAGCGGAAAGAAAATGTCGGGGCAAACGCTCACGGATCGCATCGCCGCTGCGCAATACCAGCTAACGGGATCAGATATGGCCCGGGCTGTCTGCAAAGCCACCACTCATGAAGTGATGGCGCCCAAGAAAAAGCACCTGGAGTGTAAGTCTTCTTCCTCTTTCCTACCGGCCTCACAGAGCCCATGGCCTAACAGGCTGCACTACACATCCACCCAAACCACACATGCCATCACAAGCATGTAATTATCAGCAGCCATTTGTTAATGCCCTGAGCTTTAATGGGTGTGGTGCCATAATGAATTGATGCAGCCATGGTGATGACCCCTCTGCTGACCCTTGGTGTCAGCGTCCAGTAAAGATGATGGAAACCCAGTGAGAGGGAGGGTAGGAGAGAAAGGGAGAGTGTGGGAGGGAGAAAAGGTCATATTTTAAGGCAGACTGACAAGTCATCCTCAGAGCAACACTATTTCATTTCCCTTCTCCTGCCAAGCCACTTCCTTTAACTTCACATTTATGGGTGTAGATTTCAGGGGGGGCAAAGGGGGCATGTCCATGTGCATTTGCCCCCTCCTCCCCAATTCAAACATGAAAGTAGCACAGCATAGATGAATTACTGAACAGGCTCAGGGGCCCCATTGGCCTGTATCTACAAAATGTCATGTAAATTAACTTTCTGACCAGGAAGAGACTGACAATGACCGCAAAGAGATGGAAAGGGACTGCAAAGAGACACAAAATAACTATAACATTTGGTAGAACAACCACAAAGAGCCACAAAACAACGAAATTGCCTCAAAGACACAAAGTAACACAAAATGTCCTTAAAGGGGTACAAAATGACCAATAATTGGTACAAAACAACCTTAAAGGGACACAACCCAGCTAAGAAGACACACAAAATTATCAAAACACACATGAAGTTGCCTCAAAGAAACACAAAGTTACCTCAGTAAGACTCAAAATAACCTTTAAGAGTCACAAAACGACTGAAACAAGCACAAAGTTACCTCAGAGAGACACAGAATGACCTTAAAGGGACACAAATCGGCTAAAAAGAGACACAAAGTGACCAAAACAAACACAATGTTGCCTCAAAGAGACACAAAGTTACCTTGGAGAGACACAAAATGACCTTAAAGGGACATAAATTTACTAAAAAGAGACTCAAAAAGACGAAAACAAACACAAAGTTACTTTGGAGAGACACAAAATCATCTTTAAGGGACACAAAACGATAAGAAACAGACACAACATGACCAAAACAAACACAAAATGACCTGAAAAAGACACAAAATGATCTTAAAGGGACACAAAATGACTAAAAAGAGACACAAAACCACCACAAAGTCTGTGTGTAATGCTCCTTTGTAGAAGAAGTGGTGGGGCCTTTTTTTATATCTGTGCCCAGGGGCCCATTGTCTCATGCAGCAGAGGACTTTTACACAATAAATTGATGCTAAGAAGGAGCAAATTGGTGCTTAAGTATTTGTTGGTGAAAACTTTCTGGTGGAGGACCCATAAAGTCCCCGTTTCATATGTGTCCCCTTCAATGTTGAAACAGAAACTTACACCTTGTTCACATTGTAGATTTATTGTAAGTCTGGATTGTAAAGAAAGTCTAAGTGTCACACGTACTAAATTAAAAGGTAAATTCCAAGATAGGCTGTTGTCTGAATCACATGCAAAGAGAACTATTTGGGTTTTGTGTTGTCTATTTGTGTGTTTAAGCTTGTACAGGCATCATGGGTGGGTTATGAGACATTGGGCCCCTGAGCACAGATATACAAAAGGCCCCACCACCTCTTCTCTACAGGACAAAGACTTTGCTTTACTCTGCCTGGTATAGTGCCATAAAGTCATGGCTGAATAACATTATCAGACCTCACAGCTTTATTGACACATCACCAGATGACAGCAGAGGCAACCTTATGACAAATCGTGATTAATCACTGTCACCTACCACAAATAGTGAGTCAGACCCAAGCAGTGGCGTGGCGCTGCATACAGATGACTGCTGGTCTGATTGGCATGACTTGTCTTTTTTTTTTGTTTGGTGTCTGTGTGTGGTCGCTGGGCAGGTCTGGCCCTGTGTCTTGGGCCTGGACCTTCTATCTTGTGATCCGCTCCCCTACTGAATAATTGAATAATCAGCCAATGACTGCCTTGCATTATTTACACAGCCAAAGGTGACCATGCTAATGCTAGCGATGCACCAGAGACCGTGGCTCCCTCACTCTCTACTCTTTGTTTCCTCTGTGTGTCTTTAACTCTCGACTGTAGAGACTTCAACTGTTGAGCAAACTGTCACTGGCACAAGCCATGACCTACTTCTCCAACAGGAAGCCACTTCTTGATACCACAAACTCAATAAGACACAGAATGAGCTTAAACAGACACTAAATGATCTTAAAGGGACACAAAACGGCTAAAAAGAGACAAAATGACCAAAACAAACACAAAGTTGCCTCAAAGAGACAAAAATTTACCTCGGTAAGACACAAGATTACCTCTGAGAGACACAAAATGTCCTTAAAGGGACACATAATTACTAAAAAGAGACACAAAATGACCAAAACAAACATAAAGTTACCCCAGAGAGACACGAAATGAACTTAAAGGGACACAACACGGCTAAATCGAAACACAAAGTTGCCTGAAAGAGACACAAAGTTACCTCGGTAAGACACAAGATTATCTTGGAGAGGCACAAAATGTTCTTAAAGGGACATAAAACGACTAAAAAGAGACACAAAGCGACCAAAACAGACACGCAGTTGCCTCAAAAAGACACAAAGTTACTTCTGAGAGACACAAAATGTCCTTATAGGGACACAAATTGGCTAAAAAGACACACAAAGCGACCAAAACAGACACGCAGTTGCCTCAAAAAGACACAAAGTTACCTCTGAGAGACACAAAATGGCCAAAACAAACATAAAGTTACCCCAGAGAGACACAAAATGAACTTAAAGGGACACAACACAGCTAAATCGAGACAAAATGACCAAAACAAACACAAAGTTGCCTCAAAGAGACACAAAGTTACCTCGGTAAGACACAAGATTACCTTGGAGAGGCACAAAATGTTCTTAAAGGGACATAAAACGACTAAAAAGAGACACAAAGTGACCAAAACAAACACAAAGTTGCCTCAAAGAGACGCACAGTTACCTTACAGAGACACAAAATGACCCAAGAAAGACATAAAACATTCTTAAAGGGACACAAAACAACTGAAACAAACACAAAGTTACCTCAAAGAGACACAAAACGATCTTAAGGGGACACAAAATGGCTTAAAAGTGACACAAAAATGACCAAAACAAACACGATGTTGCCTCAAAGAGACGCAAAGTTACCTTATAGAGACACAAAATGACCAAAGAAAGACATAAAACGTTCTTAAAGGGACACAAAACAACTGAAACAAACACAAAGTTACCTCAAAGAGACACAAAACGATCTTAAAGGGACACAAAATGGCTTAAAAGTGACACAAATATGACCAAAACAAACATGAAGTTGCCTCCAAGAGACATTAAGTTACCTCAGTAAGACACAAAGTCATACTGAGAACTAGAGAGAATATGCAGCTTATCCAAATAATCACTTAGTCTATTATACACAACTCTTTCCAGTACTTTAGATGAAGTTGGTAAAACAGAGATTGGACGGTAATTACTGATATCATTTTTGTCACCAGTTTTGTAAATAGGAATGATTCTGGCAATTTTGGTCATTTTTGGCACAACACCATGAAGTAAAGACAAATTAACACAATGAGTAAGCGGTTTTACTATGTGCTTTTGTGAGCCAGGGGTGTCATTCATTATTTTTCCGTGTAACAGCCTTCTCTGGGATGGTTTTACTGATTGAATCTGTTAATTCATTGATCAAACTATTGTATGCGGTATCGGGATCACTAGCATTACGTACATTTATCCAAGTTTTGCTCTCCAGGTTTTCACACAGCAGCTGTAGAGTTCTTTCATTCAGTACTTTACTTGTTAACTTGCTATGAGATGGTGCAGATTTATGAGCTATATTTAAAAATAGTACAATAGAGAAATGGTCAGATATATCAGACATAATCACTCCAGACTCCAGCTTGGTATTATGGATATGGTATAGGTATGATGGTCGGAAAAAAAGAAGATGAGTGTAGAATATTGCTAAAATCATTTTTAATTGTATCATTCTTAGAGATGTCTATGTTAAAGTCCCCAAGGAGTATACATTTATTATTTTTCCTGTTTACTGCATAAAGGGTTTCCTCAAGTTTACCCATGAAATCAAAAGGGTTTGAGTCGGGTGGACGATAGATTGCTCCAGTGATAAGATTATAACCTTTATTAATGTTGATATTGATGAAAAGGGAATCGGAATGATCATCATCCAATACCAGGTTATCACAAACATTAGCCTGGAGTCTGGAGTTTACATACATACATACTCCTCCACCTGTTCTGCCCAATGTATTTTTATGGTAAAATCTGAAACCCTCTAATTTAAGAGTATCTATGACTTATCATTTAACCAAGTTTCACTACAGGCCATAAAATCAAAATCACGCCCAATAATGGAAAGTAGAGAGGCTAAGTTATTGTGGTTTTTAGACAGACTTCTGATATTAAGATGCAGCACAGAAAAGTTGTTATGGGTACTTAACCTTTTAAGATGTTCTGGATCATATTTATGACAGTTAATATTTACAGTGCTATCAATACAGTGCTGAGTATCTCCATTATCCCAATTTAGGTTACCCATATCTATCTAAAGCTGTCGTCCTACATCTGAGTTTCCGAGAAAAGCTATCATACATGAGACAGACATACATAACACATACACAAACCTACGCATAATGTTCTGTATTTAACCAAGAATGGTTTTTGGCACCCTCTGTATATAATAATTTAAACATATGGGAACTTATATGTTATTAATACTATCAAAAATATAAAGCTTTTATTCAACCAAATAATAAATGCAGCAAAATCAAGCACATTACAGGCTTCTATACCACGGGCCTATATCTACCTGTAGGCCACACACACACACACACACACACACACACGGTGATGTTGTCTTCCATCAGGTTTTTAGTCTGTGAAGTTGTGCTGGATCCATTTCTAGGGCAGCTCAACAAGCTTCTTGTATGTAGGCCACTGTGCTTCCCTTGCATGTGTGTCTTGGCTGGAGGAAAGTCCTAACCTCAAAGAAACTCAATGTTGATGAATTTTTCATGTCTCGATATAGTTTAGGCTGAAAATAGGAAGTAAGTGCAAAAAGGCCGACTCGATAATCAGCTCCTTCTCAGCATGATTGATTTAAGATATCTGATGACAGATGAAAGCAGATAGGTCGTATCTACTCCTTTGTCACTGTGACACAGTCAGTGACCCTTGGGGTGGGCGTGGGTGTGTTGTTGTCGGTGGCGGTGCAGTGCAGTTGCCATGGTAACAGATTGAGAGTGTCAGGGGATGGCACAGTAATGACAGAGGGCGACTGTGAAAAGGAAGAGGACAAATGACAGGGCTGTCATCTGTGGAGTGCAGAGACTTAATGAATGAATGTGTCTTAAACCAGACCTAAAACACTGAATTGTGTTTCAGTGCAGGTAACTAACAAATTGTTTATTCTAATAAGCGTCTTCTGAAGGCAAAGTGTAACTGATGAACAGCCTGAAGTAGCTGGCATGAATGCTGGTGTGTCACAGGTGCCTTTGGAGCCGTGATTCAACTGCAAAATAAAAGCCGCAACAGTAACAAACGTGTGCAGCACTTTGCTCTGTATGGAGAGCAAACATCCCATTTTCTTTTTTCTTTTGATGCCTGCATTTGATCTCAGTGCAGAGAATAAAATACGACTGTGAAAAGGAGTTTTATTTCTTGCTATTAGCTGAAAAACACTTGAATTTCATATTTCAGTTCATTTAGTGGTGTAGTGTGTAAAGAGCACTGTACTGGAGGGCGTGTGCTACAGATTTCTAGGGAACATGTGGTCCGTGCAAGGTCAACTAACAGAGAGTGGAGTTCACTCAGCACCAAAGGCACTGGGTTTAAATTCATCTGAGGTCATGGTGAAAATACTCTGAGTATAGAAACAGCTTTTAGAGGAGTGGAATCATCGTACTGACCTGAACAGGAAGCTGATGACTACATGTACATGAGCGTAACAGCTACAATATGTGTCCAGTCTGTGGTGTGCATGTGTGAGTCACTAGCTGGAGCCACAGCCAGCATCTCTGGATGGCGAGTTGAAACTGAACTAATTACAGGGATATAGTGCTTAAAGGAATAGTTCAACTTTTTGGGAAGTTACTCTTATTCGCTTTCTTGCTGAGAGATAAGAAGATTGATATCACTCTCATTACTAGATATGAAGCCATAGCCAAAAGCCAGTTAGCTTAGCCTAGCATGAAGACAGGAAACTTGGGGAAAACAGTTAGCATGGCTCTGTCTGAAGGTAACAAGATGTACCTAACAGCATCCCTCAACAGGGTTTCTACATCTTTAGGGGCCGTGCACATGCCGCATCTTTAACCACCTGGAAAATGTGAAGTCAGGCACTGGGCGCTACTTTTGTGCCTTTTTTATGCCAGCTTTCAAGAGTGTGGCGGTAGGTTGCGTCTGAGGTTGCTAAGCAACCTTAACAAGAACTGTATCATAGCCTATTTACTGGAAATCCTGAGTGCAGAACTGATCTTCTTTCAGGTGCTTTTTATAAGTGTAGGCCTATCGTCCGTGGGACAGATGTAGAGCTCAAAGCCTTTAATGAAAAGTTTGGATTTATTTGCATTTTTGTTGTTATTATTATTTCTAAGTAATTTGTGCCCTAACTAAATCAAAATTGACTGACTACATCAGTTGTAAGACTGAACTTTCCATAGAAAAATAGTAGAGGCTCTCTAAGGCCCCTCTTATACCTTAAAGGTACAAAATATGTTAGCCCACTCTTACACTAGGTTCTTCTCTAAACGTAGCTAAGGCCAAGTGAGTGCCTGCTTTTATTACTGGAGTACCAACGTACAGTACACTATCCTGTCTATGCCCAAGAGAGGGAAATCAGGGGTCCAAAAAAAGAAAAGAAATAAAGGTAACTGACTTTGTTAAGAATAAAACAATTTGAAGGGTGCAGGAGAGCGACATGGATCAAGAGAGGAAGAGTGGGGGACTCACACTCCTCAAAGTGTTTTTAAAGAAATGTCAACATTTGTTTTGGTTATATTTTTTGAAATTTTACAATACAATGTCAGAAAAAATGATTCATTAAATCCTACTTCCAGTGTCTTAGCATTTTTAAGACTTTTGAAGGATATGTGAAAAACCCAGTCTAAAGCTCGCTAATTAACATGTTGTATCTCTTTCAATTAATCCATACAAGAACAAGTGTAAAAACGACAAGCTGCTGCTTTACATGGGGTTATGTGCCAGACTATTTCTTGGCAGGGAGCTTCCTGAAGTCTCATTGTCACTGTGACAAAGTCTGGTTCTCCCCTGTTGCCAGTGATTATGCTAAGCTAACTGACTGCTAACTGTAGCCTCATATTTCTGTCTGAAACCACACCCTACATGTACACAGTGCACTATAATTACTGCCTGGCATTTTATTAGAGTGTCTGAATTCTGAGTGTGAAATTTCCACGGTGTTAGCATTGTGCTAACTGCTCACTAACTCAGTGTCTGTTGTAAAGGGAGTTGTCAATGAGTGAACCAGGGGTGTAGCTCCAAATTCTGGGCCCTATGCGTATGCAATCTCTGTGGGCCCAATGCCATTCCTCTCTTGATCCATGTCTCACACACCTTTTGAATTTTAAGAGTCAGTTTGCTGTGTTTACCTTACCTTTCTTTCTTTCTTTTCCTTTTTTGAACTCTGATTTCTCTTTCTTGGGGAATTCCCTTCCTTAAAGAGCCTCCACTATTCTTTTATACAAAGTTCAGTCTCTCATCCGATTTATTCAGCCAGTTTTAATTTAGTAATGGCACTTATTACAAAATCAGCCCCACTCTTCCCACTACTACGACGCTCCTGCACACAGCTGACGTGTAAATTGGTGAGAGGCCTAAACAGCCTATCTGACAGGAGTAAAGCTGTCTAAACAAATCTACACATCAAATTCTATCTAATTTTATCTGGAATATCCTGGCTACTACTACAGTGCTTTCCTGTGTAACTATAAAAAAGATTAGAGCAGGCACAGACTGGAAACACACACACAAACACACACTGGCACAGCATGAGGCCTCGGTTCATTCTTAGAGCTCTCCTGTGGGCCGTGGATTACCGTCTACAGTCTTTATTTAGCTCTGCCAATCCTCATTAGACACACACACACTCGTATGTCGATGTGTGTTTGTTTCAGGTAATGATACCACAACAGAAAGTGTGGATTATATCCTACGATACGATGCAGCCGTAAACAGATATAATAACACATCTACAGTTGTTATTGGGTGAATTGTGAGCTGAGAGTCTCGCTGAGGATGGCACTGCGTTCATCGTGCTAGTATGAATATTAACTTGTAGCTGTGCCAGCGACATGATAATGTTATATAATCACATTTCAGCCATTGTGGACCGTGTGTGTGTGTGTGTGTGTGTGTGTGTGTGTGTATGTGTCATCTGAAAAGGCTGCAGGGGAGTGTAATCTCCAGCCATTTCACAGAGAAGTGAGGCTAAATGAACAGAATAAACAAAAACAGGATGGAATAAAAATGTGGGGTTCTTCTACCTACTCTATTTTGTGCTACAAATATATTTAAATAAACCTGAATCATTGTACGGACTCACATCAGCAGCACTGGTGGTGATAAGCTGATAACAGAGTGTGTTATATGGTGAGCATGGCGTGAAACAGGTGGTGTCAAGACAGGTGTGTGTGCTGCATGGGGGGATGGGCAGCCACCACAGAAAGACCAGGACCAGTGATTAGTAATAATCTGTTTACAAGCCCCCCAACCCCCCTAACCTCTCTGTCCAGCCTGACCTTGAAGGGTCCGCTGCTCTGACACTCATGTCTTTATTTCTCACACATTAACGTCCACATTAGTGCTTCTCTCGACTCCCTGCTGTTCCCTCGAGGGTCTTTCTCTTCATTCCCACCCCTCTCGTGCTCACCCGCTTGCTGTATTATTTTTGGTCTGCAGTTTGGTATCCACCTGCTCAAGGCAAAGCCAAGGCCTGTTCAATATAACGGCCTTCCTCTCCTTGTATTACCAGCAGTGCCTGCCAATATTTGCTGCAGTCCTCTTTGGCACTGTGTATGGATACACTCAGTCCTGCCCTTGTTGCTAAGCTGTCAATGTCAGAAGGGATGGACAAAGAAATGCATTTGCAGTATATGAAATATATTTCAACAACTTAAAGCTGTAGCTGGTAACTTTTATAGAATAACTTCCTGTTATATTTGCTTAACTGTTACGGTATTCACACACCACTAAATGTGTTGGATAAAAAATTATATTTCTTTGCCTACTGTATGGCCATGTAGCATTTCCTATAACCTCACGTGAAAGAAAACAACCAATCAGAGCCGAGGAGTCTCAAACGCAGCTGTCGGTCATGTCAAAAGCTGCTTGTGAACTGCGGTCAATCTGGGTAGCAGTGATCAAATATGAATCAAGATTCCGTTACTGCATTGCCTATTTCTTGCCTCAAATGTCGTCAGGAACATATTTTAGTGTACTGTTTAGCTGTACAATAAAAATGTTTGTGATCCAGCCGCCATGTTGGAAACAGTCAAGCCAAAACAAAACGCCGCCCACCAGCTGGAGCAAACTTTCTAGTAGCGTGTTCGCCAGTCGACAGCGGTCGAGCTGGACATAACGCTGTCAGCAGAATTCAACACTTCTTCTTCGTTAGGGCAAAACAATGAGCGGTCACATGACACTTTTAGCTATAAAATGGGGAAGTTAAAGAGCAAAGCAGCTGTTCTACGTTGATGAAGTAGTCCTTGTCGGTGACGCATCAGGACACATCAGTGTTTCACCACAGAAGATATGTGATTGGATCAAAATGGTGATCGTTTACACTTGTATTTAGTGCTGTCCACTTTTGATCGGATCATCCAAGATGCATTTCAGTACCAGGTGTGAACACAGCCTAACTGTTTTCCAACTGTCCACATTATTCTGCACACCATAACACAACAAATATTGTGGACAACTTTACTCCTGCCACCTAAAAAGAGGCAAAAATTGGGTAATGTTACTATTTTTAAGACACATCACAGCAGGTAGGGTAGTCTTGGGTAATCTTTAAACCTATTTTTGTTTTACTACGCTGAAGCAGAGTTCACAGTGTGAATGTTAACCTGACAAATCTGCTACATCTGAGTCCATGCCATAACAATTTGGGCTGCTCTAATTGCAAATCAATGCCAAGTAATTGTGTTTCTCAATCAGGGTTTGAAATAAACACCCACCAAGCGCCAGATGTGGGTAGATTTTCCACTATGCGAGTAACTCTTGGAAGACTATCAGGCACACTGGTGGGTAAATGTTTGCACCATATAATCATGTAATTGATTACTATGCTGAGTCTCTACTGCAGTTTGGCATCATTTACGGGGGCACTGCTCTGCTGCTCCTCTTGTGTGTTACACGCGTCTAAACGGTGCTGCAAAACTGACCGACTTGAGTGCTTCTAGTTTTGTAGGACCGTTTATAGTGCAGAAAACCAGCAGATGTGTTAAACTTGCCGCCGCTGCTAGTTAGCATGATGCTAATGTATAGCCGATGATTATGAGTTTTGAAGATAATAGAATAATAACACAGAGGCTCTGTAGTCTGAACCAAGACTGCAAGCCTACTCTATTGTAACTATTGCCTCCCACATTGTCACAGTTAACGCATTGAAGCTTCACTGCTTCTGTTCTTATCTGTCACAGTAAAAGCCCTATATATATATATATAAATATACACTGCATCACAGATTGCACTTTTTCACATGCTGAGACTGTGATAATGAGTTGTTAAATATATTAAAACAATTTTTATATGGCCTTTTCTTTAAATTTGAATTCAATATAATACCTGATCTCAATAAAATGTACTGAAACAATTGCATATGTGACAAAAAAGGCAGTTTATTATGGCCAGTAAAGATGTGCTTGGCTTGTGGGTTTTTTCATCTACCTGTCCTCTCGGCAGGTGAGTCAAAACATTATTTCGGACACTGTTGTCAATACTTAAAACTGAATATCTGGCCAACAGAAGAACGTTTACTCAATTATATTAGATTTCTTTAGGTAATAGCATAGTAGGATATATAACATGGGTATATATTATTGACTGAATAAGTTAAAAGATCAGGGCTTTTGAGAAAACATTGGAGGCTGGACCCCCTGAAGCCCCCCTCTGCTCTGCCTCTGGTCTGGACACTTTATGTGGGACACCTCTCTATCTGTCTGAGTGTCTGAAGTGGCATCCAGGGAGGAGAGCTGACACAGCATTATTTTGTCTTTCTGCATTGTCAGCGTGCGTGTGTGTGTGTGTGTGTGTGTGTGTGTGTGTGTGGGCCTCGTGCACCGACATCATTTCATATGTACATCAGGTCTTCCTCCTGGCTTAATATTCTCACGGGTGTCTAGAGCAGCTCTGCAGTGAACACTTAGCCTGTCAGCTTAATCAAACTTTAATCAGAGCTGTTCAAATTACGTGGGCATTTGTCTTAGACTAAACTAGCCGTGCTTCTCCTTTTAATCATGAAATCCCCCCTTCTAGAAACTTACGTCATGCCATCAGACCTGTAATTTTCACATGATGTTAATGATGTTTTTTGTGGCTGTGTTGCAGACCTGGTGTCAGCCACCAACACCACCAATGTGAACATCCCTCAAATGGCTGACACACTGTTTGAGCGAGCCACAAATGCCAGCTGGGTGGTTGTCTTCAAGGCCCTCGTCACCACTCATCACATGTGTGTCCACGGCAACGAGGTTAGTGGCTGAATCTAATTTTATTCTGCGATAAAAGTTGTTATTCAGTGTGAGATAAATATGAAGGCTTGATTTAATTGGTTGCTGCTTTAGATTTTTTTGGAATAAATGATGGAAATTTTAAAATGGATCTGCTAAATTATCACCCAGTCCAAATGTATAGTAAATGTCTTGATAATTAACTTGTGTGGTCACCACTCTGGAGAGCTCACATTTGACCACAATTGCCCAAAGTAATGAAAAGAGTCCTGAATTTTTGGCAGCTCTTCCAAGCACCAAGTGTAAAAGAGAGTCATAACGACCTAACAGTAGCTAAGCTTGGAAGTCAGGCTAACGTTGGTGCTACACTGAGTGACACAAAAGAAAGGTAAATAATATCAATAAAACTGACTCTGAAAACAGTTTGCTTTGTATGTGTAAGGCAGCTACCTGTTTAAACCAGTAGGAGGTGCTGTTGCGCTGTCTATTTTGCATCAAATGCAGTAGTTCACACTGTTTGCTTTGAGATTTGCTCTGTTTATGCCGCCATTTTCTTCAAAGTTAATTGTCTCTTGCCCTGTCAGGTGAGCCTATTGTAACAGCCTTCTGCATTATATCACACTATCAGCGTTTAAACCACACATTTTGTTCATTTGTTCGCTGTTGCTGTTTATTAACACTCCAGGCTACTGTCCGCCATGAGTTTGACTATAAATTAATCGTGTTTTTTACTGTTTGACGTTGTTATTGAGGTGAGGCTATGAGTGTGGCTAGCATGCTGTTAACGGGTAACTTTAGACACTAAGCCTGGCGGGACAGAGCATTAGCTTCCTGTTAGCTGTTAAGCTAATTTGAGAATGTATGATTTATGTTGGTGATTTATTCCTTTCAGAGAGTCGTTGACAGTTATGTGTATTTTGATTTGATAATTTATTTTTTAATTTTAATGATTGTTTAAGTAAGAGATTTATTTCCTTAAAAAAAGTTAATTGTCAAAAATGTCATAACCACAATCCCAAATCCTGCTTGTGGTGTCTCCTCTCAGTGAGACACCAAAGCCTTAAAAAGGTACTAGGAGAGATGCAGATGCAGTGGGTTATATATTAATTATTATTAGCTTAGATATAGAAACATAAATGTCAGTGGGTAATAGTATTTACCGTTTGTTTTTGTATGTAGTGTTTTTGATAATAACCTCAGTGTCCTGAAATAGTGAGGTTAGCCACTCAGCTAGCCTAGCTGCCGACTAAAATGAAGAAAGGCACCATGCGAAGGACATTCAGCTCTATGGAGTTTTACAGCTCTCTGTTACAACAGTGTAGTTACATAAGGTAATTTAATTTTTGGCAGCTAATTCAAGCTCTGACAGCCAAAAAGAGCCACAGCACCCTAACCCCAGCCAAGTTCTGAAAGTCAGGCTAACATTGGCGCTGCACTGAATGACTAGCTAACGGTTAGCTAAGACACTGAAATGATTATGATTAAAACACAATTTACAAAAAGAACAGTAAATACAGTACTTTTAACAAACAAAGCTAGCTGTGAAAACTAATGGTGTTAGCTTTGAACATATTGTTAGTAATACCCACTACCTAACATTTGTTTTTGTGTGTTTTTGATCATTTCAATAATGGCCTCAGTGTCTTTCAGTAGCAAGGTTAGCCAGTCAGCTAGCCTAGCTGGCCACTAAGATGAAGAAGAGCACTGTCTGATAAAGAAGACGGTTAGTGCTACAGAGCTTTAGGGCCGTTTCATAGTCGACGCACACAACATGAGCAAGCGATGCGAGCAACGCACTTCCTTTCATAGTCAACACATTGAACGCAAGTGACACGTGACACTTGAAATGCAATACAGCGCTCGCGCAATAGGGGGGAGCAGAGTCACAGTATATTCTGGCTAGCTAGTGCTGCTGTAGCTAGCTAGTACTGCTATTTTATTAGAGTGCAGGGCACTAGAACTGTCATATAAATGGGGGTGTGCCCGTACGAGTTCGCAAAGTTTTTCCTCCTCGCCCACCATATTTCATACCTGCTTCTTCTGTGAATAACAAAAAGTGGTTAATTTCAAGTACGTCGCTTGCATTATCACCCCTGCTGGCAACACGTCGCCGCGTCTTGTATCAAAAAATGGACAACACATTTTGAGACGCAAGCATGCATCATGGCAGCCAATGGGTCCCAATGCGTTCACGTCTGCATGCCTTTGTGTCGACTATGAAACGGCCCTTACTGCTGTCTTTTAAAAACCGTGTAGCTATATAAGTCAGTTTAATTTTCTGTAGTTCTTCCAAGAACAGAGAGCTGAAAAGAGCCATAGTAGCCTACATTAGCTAAACTCTGAAAGTCAGGCTAACGTTGGTACTACATTGAGTGACTAGCTAACGGTTATCTAAGACACTGAGGTAGTAATCAAAACGATCAAAAACACTAAAAAAATGAGATATTACTAACAGTATCTACAAAGCTAACTGTGTGAACTAAGTATTAGCTTTGTTCAATTTGTCAGTAGCATAGAAATATACACGTCAATGGTTAATACTATTTACAGTTCGTTTTTGTATATAGGGTTTTTGTTCGTGTTGATAACCACCTTATCATCTCAGATAACCATTAGCTATTTTCTCAGTATGGCACCAAGGTTAGATGATTTTCAAAGTTTAGCTAATGTTAGGTTGCTATTGCTCTTTTTTACACTCAGTGCTTGGAGGTGCTACCAAAACTTTAAGTGACTGATATGCACCGTCTTGCGAAAGCAAGCAGTGAAACTCCTTAGATCTGACTGCACCCCTCATAAAGTTGACGGTACAAAATAAACCAGTAAATAGTATTATACTATTGCTATTAACTATGTCCAAAGCTAACTGTGAAAATTGAGGTAATGAAATTAAGGATAAAATAGTACTGTGCACTAAAATCGGAGGCAAAGATAGTTAAATGTTGCAGTAGAACTTACAGGAAGTAAACAGCTGTGCAGTTCGTGAAACAGATGCACATCACACTACATTGTGCAAGCAGAGAACTGTTCTTGATAGTTTATTGCCTAATGACTCTTCACTGTGTTTTCCTTTCTCTTCCTCAGAGGTTCATTCAGTACTTGGCCTCCAGGACCTCTCTCTTCAACCTCAGCAATTTTATCGACAAAACCGGCTCTCATGGTAAGCACAGTATCACAGTATCTGGCAAAAAACAAACAGGAAGAGATAAAAACAAAGGGAGCCATCTGGCAAATAGGAGGTATGACACAAACTGCAGGAGGGACTGGACATAATCACACACATGTGATTGTACTCACATTGACACACGTTTACATGTGCATACAAACAGATGCTGGCATTTCTATCTTTCGTGTCTAATGTCTTGTGTGAAATTACGCTCTCTTTAAGTTATTTTAATACTAAATTGGTATTTTCATGCTTGTTCTTGTGTTGATCACAGCGTTTCTTAGACACATTTGTGTGTGATTTTTATGCAGTTAACTGTTAACCAGCAAAGAATTTATTGATGTACATATAATAATGGTCGTCACAAACACCAAATCTGCAGTTCCTGATGGTTTCGGCTGAATTTCACAAACTTCAGGATACATGTACAGTATTACTTCTCAGCCCAGTTTTTAGGGATTTTTTTTTTAATGTTTTTTTTTCTCTGAAGTATATAAAGAATTTAAAGGAACAAATTAGCTAAATGTGTCATAATGACGTCGTGATGACAATGACTAAAGTGCAGGACTATGACATCAGAATCTCGGGTTTGTGTCTCTGTTTGTTTCTATAATGCTGTGGTTAACATATGGTTATATTAGGCATTAAAAAGTTAGGAAAAGATCACACTTTGGCTTAAAATACCTGGTTTTGGCGGCACAATGCTGGAAATGCTGATGATGTCTTGCTAAAAACAGCTTGCTTTGTGGGTCTCAGATGCTGGTCTGCAGCTTGGCAGCCATCTTGCCTCGGTGTCACATCATCTGCCACCCTCTCCATCTCCTTATGATATAGTTGGCTCATATACATGTAATCTGAGCTATGATGTCTCCCTGCCTGCTTTCTCACATGCATTTCCTCTTTAGGCTACGACATGTCTACATTCATCAGACGGTATGGGCGGTACCTTAACGAGAAAGCCTTCGCTTATCGCCAGATGGCTTTTGATTTCACCAGAGTCAAGAAGGGGTACGTCAAACATGGTGTTTTGAGAGTTTGTGCTTATAGGCATTTGCCTCCTCTTACCTCTACTTTCTACTACTGACTAGACAGCTCACTCTTTTTTTCACTCATGTGCTATATCCAACAGCTGTTCTTATACATCTGACGCTGTGTTGTACTCTTTCAGTGCTGACGGCGTGATGAGAACCATGACCACTGAGAAGCTGTTGAAAGGCATGCCTGTTCTGCAGACTCAGATTGACACACTCCTGGAGTTCGATGTGAGTCAGACTTTGGCTCGATATCTGTACCTATTTTACAGTACCGTGCAGCATCACAGAAGTTTTCCCAGGGCTTCGCTTCACCTCTCATGTTTTCTCTTCCTTCTCTCAGGTTCATCCCAAGGAGCTGAACAATGGGATCATCAATGCTGCATTCCTACTTCTCTTCAAGGACCTGGTCAAACTGTTCGCGTCCTACAATGACGGAATCATCAACCTATTAGGTTAGTAGACCTTGAGTATCTTTCACTTGGCACCTCAGAGATGAAGACATGCATCACAGAGAATCTGAACCTGCAAACCTGTTGTTTCCTGTACGCAGAGAAATACTTCAAAATGAAGAAGAGTGACTGTAAGGAGGCCTTGGAGATCTACAAGAGGTTCCTGACCAGGGTGACAAAGATTGGGGAATTCATGAAGCTCGCTGAGGTAAGGGGCAACCACCAGTCCTTAATATGACCTTCATAATGACATGTACTGTCCACAGTATGAGCCTGTTTACTCCTGGTATTAACGTACATCCTGAGTGTTTGAATCACAATTGGGCAGCTTTAAGTCTGTCTGTTCACACCTGGCATTAGAATGCATCTCCACAAGCGTCTCAAATGACCACTTGTGATTGATTCTCACCCCTCCAATCTCTATGCAAATAAACACATAAATCATTTCTGTTTGCAATGACCAAATGCGTTTTTAACTGAAGTCCTGTCATGCTATACGTACACTAACCGCCATTGATATTCAAAATGGGAAAAATCACACTACATTGTAGAGCTGTGTGCGGCGCATCGATTTGCTCAGCCCCTCCTTGCCCCCCTCGGTCTCTTTCTGTTCATCACAAGACAAGCACACTCAGAGCTCTCCTTGTCTCCCGGGGTACGAGAGTGTGAGCTCCACACTGGCCACAGTTGGTGAGAGTATGCCTGGCAGCACATACAGTGACATGGATAGCTGTTAGCATCACACGGTTTTCATTGACTAACAGTTATTAACATGTCAAGCCGTTTCGGTGTCGGACTGAGTTTGTTCGGACCGTTTAACAGCTGCTGCTGTGTTAGCTTGTACTAACCAGGCAGACTTTGAACTGGGCCCAGGGGCGTTCCTTCAGCACTCTATCTAACCTGTGTAACAGCAGCAAAAGAAAATTCTGTCATCTGAGCGAGTCAGATAAACAAGGACGTAAGCTGAGCAGGTGGTTCTTTAATGTTTCCCAGGGCATATTAGCTGACACACTGCGGAAAGAATGTGGTCATATGTGGCCCAGACTACATCTGAGGGTGCTTTCACACGTGCTTCAATGTTTAGTTTATTTCTTGGGTTTTTCCCGCATGGGAATTCTGACCAATCAAGAGCAGCTTTCTCACACAAGGCATTTTATCTGGTCCGCTTGTAAATGCTGCTGTGAGAACATGAACCAACTCTAGGCAATTATGGAACTTTGTAACAAAATTAGTCCCTGATTCAGACCAAAGCAAGCGAACGCTAGGTCTGAAAGCACCCTGAATGTTGCCTGAGCGATCAGATCTCAAGATGCATTGAGGACACATTAGGTGCATTCACACCTGTTCTTAGAGTTGTCCACTTATCAGCTGATCAACCAGGATGCATGTTAATACAAGGTGTAAACAGGGCCTGTGTCATGTGTGGGGACTGTGCAGTGTGGTAATGCTGATTTTAAATTCTTTTCCGTCTTACAGACAGTTGGAGTCGACAAAAATGACATTCCTGACATCAACTACGTAAGTTAACACATACAGTATTTCAACTCTTATGATTTTTCCCTGGAAGGATTGCGACCAAGAAAATAATGCACATGAATACAACCCATCCCACCTCACACACGCACACACAGATACTCCCATGACTCACTCACCATAAATCTCCCCACCCCAGTGTCTCCACCCGGGGGTAGTGGTGGATCTAGCAGATTCAGACGACGAAGACTGTCCTTTCACACCTCTCGAGGACCCGGTAACCACAGAAACACAGGGTGCCCTGGCTGAGTGCCTGTTTACAGGATGGAGTGTCGGCATGTTGATCCTAATTGAATTTCAGACACACAAACCCTTTGTGTGTGTGTTTATATGTGCATGTGGTTATTGCAGTGAGATTTTCCAAAGCTCTGTCACTCTTAGATTTTTACCACGTTTGGACTTGCACAGTCCGGGGATGTAGGAGACAAGTGAACAGGATTATTTATTGATTTCACCCGTTTCGATTTTCTGTTAGGCTCCCAGCAGTATCCTGGAGAGTCTGGAAACACACATGAACGGCCTGGAGGATGTGAAAGGAGGAAAGAAGGGGTAAGACACTGTCAGTTTGAGTGCCTCTTACTCTCAGTGCGACACTCAGTGTGATGTCAGATCAGAAGGATTAGGATCGCTAAGAGCTGAGAAACTCCCTCTTTGTTTTTTTTTTTGTTTTAAAAAGTACATAACCAAGAGAAATGTTGGTAGAAACAGGCCTTAACAAGTGTTATGTTTCTATAATTTCCTTTAACCCTTCCTCTCTTTTATCCCCCTTTATGTTCATTTGGAATCACCAGTGAAGGGTGAGCATATACTGAATGTTTTGTTTAGAGTTCACTAACTTCTATAGAAAACTGTGTAGATCTGTTTTTCATTTCCCTCCCGCCAGGTAAACTCACACGTTATTCACATGTGAATTTTACTGCCTCTGTGATCTCCATGTGAATAAAAACATAACTGCACTACAGCTTACCAAGTCTACATGTGGAAATGTGTGTATTGATGTGATTACATGTGAGACACACATGTTTTGATAAACAGTAAGTCACCTCATGTGTATTATCACATACTGACATGCAATGTGAATCAGTATATGAAGGGTTTTTTCTCCAAGTTGAATTGATTATCAGCACAAATTATAAATATTTGTCGACAGAATGAGGGTATTTTAAACAATTGGACACACAGAATGCTGCTTTGGAAATGGACTCTTCATATGATCACATATGATGCAATCTGTCGTGCATATTTGTTCATGCCTTTAAAAATAAACCCACCAAATAATTCTCAGTCTGTGTCCAGCAGGTCCGTCTATTTCACGCAAAAGAACTAACTTTTCCCTCTGCTCCCTCACTGTTTCAGGTCTCCAACAAAGGTGAGATGCACGTTCAAAAAAGTCTGCATCTTTATTGAGCTCTTACAGTCTGATGCACCGCTATAAAAGGGGCTTCTCTGGCTATCTTTCAGGGGTCTCCGACAAACAATGTGTCTCCAACATCAACACCTGCCAAATCTTCAAATGCTGTTCCCGCACTGCAGCCTCCTCCTGGGGAGAGTGCTGCCGCTGCTGCTGCTGCTCCTGCTGAGCCAGCTGAAGAGTAAGTGACAGTAAACTCTGTGACCTCCTCTCTGACGCTCTGAGAGTCTAAACATTCGACAATAAATTGTGCGACCTTTGAAATGTTTCAGGATGTACCAATCTTATTTTTAGCCACACATATCAGTTGGTTGCTCCATCATGTTGGTCCAGACTGAAATATCCCCACAGCTATGTTAGAGGACACAAAGGGGCTAGGAAAGGATTATGTTTTGGCTTAAAATACCTGGTTTGCTTACCACAAACATGACTGGAAATGTCACTTGTCTTGAACAGCAGTTTGCTGCTTGTCAACTGTCTAACCTACATCTCACGCCATCCACTATCCCCTCCTCCTCCTCCTGATGACAAAGTCAATAAATATACATGTAACCTTAACTAGGGCTCTTTCATAATGATGATATGATATGCATGAAACATAAAAAAGTAACATCTGTGGTTTGCAGAAGCGTACAAGTCAACATTTTATTGTGGCGTCAGGGCAGATTAGCCTCAGCTGAAGGTTGTGCCACGTGCTTATTAATAATAATAATAATAATAATAGATTTTATTTATAACGCACTGTTAGCAAATGTTAGCATGTTAACATATCATTACATAGTTGAGTACAGCCTCAGATAGCTGTAGACCTTTACTCTTGTTTATGGCTATCACTGATAACAACTTGAAGGAGAAACACCCCGTCTTGTGATTTTAATGAGTGTTAAAAATAAATCATGTAGCCACCCTGTAATTTTGAGCCATTTCCTTGCTATCCATTTCAGTGATACTAAAATTGGGCAAGTAGTTTTTCCATAATCTTGCTAACAAACAGATAAACAAACAACCAACAAACAAATCTAATCAATTGGCAGAGGTTATAATATTTACCTCTTTCTTCAACAAGCAGATGTGAAGAATTAACCTCTGCAAAGCATGTTGGGGCAGCATGGTGCCCATTGTCGCCTCACAGCAAGAGGGCTCCTGGTTCAAACGCGCAGTGGGGGGTCCGAACCCAGGGTCGGGGACCTTTCTGTGCAGAGTTTGCATGTTCTCTCATGTCAGTGTGGGTTTTCTCCAGGTACTCCAGCTTCCTCCCACAGTCCAAAGACATGCAGGTTAATTGGTGACTCTAAATTGTCCGTAGGTGTGAATGTGAGTGTGAATGGTTGTCTGTCTCTATGTGTCAGCCATGTGGTAGTCTGGTGACCTGTCCAGGGTGTACCCCGGTTCGGACCACTTGACATACTGCTGTGTTGTGCTGTGGCCTATTCAAGTTCTGAACGCAACACAGGCTCCGCTCCATTAGTGCCGTGCTTGGTTATAATTGTCTCATACTTGGGACAAATGCGGCCCGAGCCGTGCTCTAGTGTGCTCACTTGTGTGTGTGTGCGTGTGCGTGTGTCTGTGTGTGCGCATTGGGGTGAAACTCCACCGTACGCGATACAGAGAGCAGAGGAGAATTGTAAACTTTCAACCATGAAGAGACAGAAATAACATGCCATCATGTACATAAGATAAATAACATAAGGCTATTTAGTTT
This sequence comes from Epinephelus moara, assembly GCF_006386435.1. Classification (NCBI taxonomy): domain Eukaryota; kingdom Metazoa; phylum Chordata; class Actinopteri; order Perciformes; family Serranidae; genus Epinephelus; species Epinephelus moara. The sequence continues at coordinate 32,271,627 of NC_065517.1, forward strand.
GTTTAATAAAAGGACAAGGTATAGACCTGTTCTATAGTCCTGGATATGAAGCGTACATAGCGCCAAATAATATAACGGTAGTTTCTAAAGAGCTAAGCATGGCTCCGGCTGTAGCACACCTGTGGAGTGCAGCAGTGAAATGGGTCCCCGCTGAAACACACGAAAATAAAGAGCGGTTTTCGGTACGAACTGGTATACCGCCCAGCCCTAGGGATAGGCTCCAGCACACCCACGACACCTAACAGGCTAAGTGGTTCCAGAAAATGAATGAAAGCGTGGTGAATTGATTCTCTCTCTCTGTTTCTGTCTCCCTCTCCAGTTCCTTGTTGGACCTGGATCCACTGTCCTCCTCGGGTCCCTCAGCACCATCAGCTGCCCCCACGTCTTGGGGAGGTAGGTCTCCGTCCTTCCGTCAACTCAGCTGCTGGTTCAAAATAACGCAAATCCACATTCTGGCATTTACAGTATATTATGCCGCCATTACTGTGAACATCCACATAAAATGGTTTCACTTACAGTGTAGGAATAACCTCTTCAGCAAAGAAGAGTAAACTAACAGTCTTTAGGATCTGTCGTAAACTGTTTTAGCTTGGGCTTGAACTAACGTGTTTTCCTTGTTACCTTGCTCTCTGCCTCCATAGATCTTCTTGGATCAGGTGAGTCAGACTCTTCTCTTCACCTCCAGCCTCTAACGTTACTCTTGATGTGTAGTAGTCTTTCATCATCCTCCAGGACATCTCAATGTCAGTGATTTTTGTTCTTTCTGAGCCAACTCTGATCTGAAATTGAGGTGATCTGGAAACAATGTCAGAGTTTAAATCCAAACTAATCGTAAAGATAGACTGTAATGTATAACTGTGACATGGTTACCTCCCTGTTTGTCTCCTCAAGCTGTTCTCTTTAGTCTGAGTAGTCTCTTTGTTTCTCTCTGCCCTCTCTCTCCCTTCCCTCCACATACTCCATTGTCTGGTTTTGGTTTACAACGGGGGCTATTTTGGTTGGTTGTTTTTTATTTGTTGGTTACGACCGGATGGTGTTGGATTATTTAACTTTTAATTTTGTTAAAATTTTGCTTTGCTTGGTCAATTCCAAAAAATTCTTACCTGGCTTTAATTTGAATTGGACCTTTTGTTTTGACTTGCTTTTGTTCACTGTTGTCACGGTGACTCAACTGGTTCTTTTGGTTGCTCTTTTGGGGTTTATTTTTGGTACCTTTCTTTGGGGATTTCGAACGCCCTTTTGATGCTCGCAGAAATGGGCGATTCCTTGCTATCTGAACCCACCCTCACGGCAGAGCCCGCCCCCTCCCCTGCAGCAGCAACGCCCACTCCTGCAGCGGCAGAGCCGGGAGTCTCTCTAGCTCCTCCCACTAGCACAGCAACCGCCACCTCCCCTGGCGCCGCCAATATGGATCTGTTGGGAGGTCAGTGGGCTTCCAGAAAATTCTCTACGAAAGAATCACTCTGGGAAGCTCAACCCTAAAACCATCACACAAATATGATAACACAAAGATGACTGCATGCTCAGACACATACAGTATGTAGTCAGAACTATGCTGATTTATCACTGATACTGTCTGTACTCTGCTAACAACGGTGCATCATCAAAAACAGTGAAGTCTTAATGATGCACTGATGCGCACTGCCACCATTATCAACTGCCTAATGTGCCCGGAAAGTATTCAATATTTAATACATAAATAATTATAAAACACATTTTGTAAAATATATAAATGACCAGAAAAAAATGTAAAATAATTAAAGAATTTGACTCATTAGAGATCAGTGGTGTAGTGGAGTGTATACACAGGTATACAGGGTATACAGCCATTGGCACATATAGGAGAGTATACCCACTTTCTCCATAGTAACCTACACATCTACCTAGTAGTATACCCACCTCATCAACGACCACTACACCACTGTTAAAGATGTTATTTCATGACTTATTTTTTTATTTCATCATAGACAGTTTTATTTCAGAATTCTCTTTTTCCAAGTGTCTTTTTATTTCATAATCACATTTACCCTGTAACACTTTTACATCATGTCCCTTTATATTATAGTCTCACTTTTCGTAACAGTGTTGTTGTGAACACCCCCTCACCATTCAGCCAATCACATGCCTCCAGCCTCTACAACTGTGACCAGACTTAGCTAGTCTGGGGCCGTTTAGTGGCCGTTTTGGTAAGGAGCCGGAACTAGGGTGAGAGAGACAGGATCCGGAATTCGATGGATGCACCTTTCTGTCAAAATAAAAGCACCAAGCTAATAAAAATGTGGTGAAACTTTTTAATTTAAAGAGTATAATTTACAAGAAAAGCCTCAAGCCATTAAGTTAACCTTTTTCTTTTATTGTAAATCGATGGTGCGCCAGAATTTAAAGTTTTACTTTGGTGAATTTGGTGAATTCCGGATCCGCTCTCTAGACCAGAACCAGAGTCCAGACAAAATTCAGAGTGAATGGAAACCAGGCTCTTCCCCGTTCCTCGTACGTGAAGAGCCTGGTGACGCGAGGCTAAGACTTAACCAGGCAAGTAACTGTTGTCAGCTAGAGCAGTGGTTCCCAACTTGTGGGTTGCTGGGTTCTTTGTAAATGGACCGCAAGTGACTTGTGAACATATCAAGTTTGTAAAAAAACAAAAACAAAAAAACACCCTTTATTCTAAAGTACAGTGACAGCTTTTAATTTCAAGTGTCGGTTCCTGTTGTAGAGTGAATGACTAACAGACAGCTACTTGACAGAGATGGTACACTAGCTCGACAACATGTTCAAATGCAAGTATGACAGTGAATATCTATAGTTGGGAACCACTAAGCTAGGGCAAGAACAATGTCAGTTATTCCAAATCAACAAACAGGCGGCTGCTGCTGTAAATAAACACAATACACAGACACAGTAACTTCACCTCCTTTTATGCTAGGTAGGTATGTTTACATGCTACTTACCACGCTGGGTTGTGAGTTCAGATTATTATTACTGAGCATCAAAGTGAAAAGATAGTGTTAGCAGTGTTAGCTAGCTCCTGTTAGCTTGATTGACTACAAACCTCTGGTTGTGTGTCCTTGTGCAGTGCAGTGCTAACTGTGAAATAACCAGCTGGCTGCTCCTGTGGACCCAGTTGGCAAAGGCTACATTCACATAACAGAGCTTAGTGCTAATTTTTCCCCTAGATCTGATCTTTCTGTCTAGACTGTACACATTCATGTTTGAAGTGACCCATATTTGACATCTGTGTGACGTCAGATATGCCCTGAATCGCCTCATGTGCAAGCAATAACGTCACACACACGTGTGCTGAACGATTAACAAAAAATGTCACATTTGCAAGACAGGCATTTGGGGAAAAATAAATGATGTAGCGATGCAGGTGTACATCTCATAAATGATTTGCTACAGAGGTTTGATTATAATTCATCATATGTTGAAGATATAGATGAGAAGAAGAAGGAATACAGAAACCACAGCTAAAGCTTTACTAGCAGCCATTGCTGGTAGTTCCGTGGAGAGAGAGGAGTGGGTGCAGGAGAGGAGTCAGGAGTGGTGGGACCGCGATGTGGAGGGTTTCACCTCCAAAACTTAAATGTCCGGGGCTGCATTCCAATATGTCTGTCGGCGCCTCACAACAAAGCTGTCACAGCAGGACCAAAAATTAAGCAAGCTGTCCCCCACACAAAATGTCTGGCAGTCAGCTCTACTGGCTGGAACTGGGGCAGCGTACCGCAGCAGCAGTACAGCTGTAGGAGCCGTATGTAGTTTGGTGAATGATCTGAGCCTGCACTGTGAAGTATAACGTGGAAAACACACATGAATTTTAATATGAACGTTCTCACGGTGGTCGCATGGTCCGTAATCAGATATGTATCAGCTTTAAGACAACATATGGAAGTGACTCAGATCGGATTTTTATGTCCAGACTTCTCTCAACAAATCTGGTCTGTCTCACATGAGAGCAAAACATTTTGATTTGGGCCACATTTGCTTGTAATGTGAACGTTACAGGTGATCAGCTTTCTTAAAGAGAGGCAGGAGGCATGTGATAGGCAGAGAAGGTGAGAGGACAGTGACAGGTGACAACACTGCTGTCATGATGACACAAAACGTAACATTAAATCAAAGTATCAGTGGGGCAAATGTCATTATGAAATAAAAGACTTTTGAAAATGGACGATAAAAGAACTCCAATAAAACCGTCATGATGAAAGTAATGATGAAATAACATTTCTTAGTATTGAGTTATTTTATTGCACAAATGACTGCTTCATAGTCATTCATTTATTTAATATGTCCCCTTTGGGCCTCCTTACAAAATAGTATGATAAGCACAGAATCTTAATTTCTCTGTTGCACAAACACAGACACAATATTCCTGCACAAACGCTCACACACATGTCTGCATTATGTGATTATGTACAGCCACACACTCACCTTGGGCTTGCACATAAACATACTGCTACAGTCATTCTCCACATGCGTCTTGTTTGATAGGCAGACATGCTTTTCTTTGACCTCAGTGAAAAGCAATTCTATCAAACCCTGTCACATGGCTACAGCTACAGATGGCAGCTGTAACACTTGTAGATTTCAGGCTTATTCTGTTCTTTGTGCAGTAGATTAATCCTTGCTGTAGTGCCTCCTGTCTGTATTCCCATTTGTCTATTCACCTGTCAGTCATTAATGTCCTGTATTAATGCCGTAAGCTACCGTTTGAATACTTTTCTGTTGAATGCGCTAAGCTCACTTTTATTACCCTGATGCTGTCTTTTCCTCCTCATGTTTCCTGATTCCTGATTTTCTCTTTTCATCTGTTCTTCCTCGTCTGTCTCTGTCTCTCTGGGTGTCTCTGTCCTCTGCTGGGGTCTCTATGAACCCCAGATGCCTTTGCAACACCTGCTCCTGCCACTGAGGCCTCTGCAGCAGCAGCTGAAGGTGGGGCCGCTGCCACGTCTGCCCCAGCCGCCAACGCTGGAGCTGGTGGGTGACACAACGTCTGTCTGTGTCTGTTTGTGTGAGTGAGTTTGAGTCAGTGGTGGAAAATAGCTTAGTACGTGTTTACTGTAAGCGTGCTAGTTTTACACTGCAATACAGGAATAAAGCTCTTTGTTCATTCCCATGTTTTCTACATGGATCATTAACCGGTGGGGATGCTAACTTTATGCTAGAGACCTGTTAGCTTTAGCTTCTTTATTTTAGCATTATGTCATGTATGTACAGGGTTCTTATTTAACTTGATTGAGCTGGAAAGATTTTAAAAAGCAGCCAAAGGCAACATTTATAACCAATCTTGAAGCTAACATTAGCTTAATGAGCTTCCTAGATAGTGGCTATAGTTGTCCATGTTCCTTTTTCGGAAGACATTTTGACATATCAGAATAGGAAAACCAAAGGTGATGGTTGTGTGAAGACTGATGTCACTGTCAGAGAGAGGCTAGCTGTTTCTGCCTGTTAAATCAACTCACCTCCCGTCAATGCTACTGCAGCCTCCTTTTTGCTCCCACTTCCTTTCTCTTTACACATACACAGCCCTTCCCTTTGTCTGTGCACGATCACAAATGCCATCTGTTGCTGATTGGCTTGAATACTGATGTGTGGCTCGATCCAAACCACTTTGTTTCCCACATACAGAGCCGCGGCTGTGTATGCGCTCAGGATTATTTATCAGCATTTTATCACATAGCAGACGGCTAGCTGACCATGAGAAGTGTATTGGATTAGAATCACAGACTGCACTTTTAAGTAAGGCTTAAAAAGTTGGATTCATAATGGAATATACACTCACCGGCCACTTTATTAGGTACACCTTGCTAGTACCAGGTGGGACCCCCTTTTTATGTCTTGGTGGCAAAGATTCAACAAGGTGCTGGAAACATTCCTCAGAGATTTTGGTCCATATTGACATGATGACATCACACAGTTGCTGCAGATGTGTTGGCTGCACATCCATGATGCCAGCCTTCCGTTCCACCACATCCCAAAGGTGCTCTATTGGACTGAGATCTGGTGACTGTGGAGGCCATTGGAGTACAGTGAACAGATGCAGGTCGTCTTGACCATGTCTACATGCCTAAATGCATTGAGTTGCTGCTACATGATTGACTGATTGAGTCAGCTATTTGAGTCAACAGGCAGTTGAACAGGTGTACCTAATAAAGTGGCGGTTTAGTGTATCTATAATGTGGTAATGCTGCCTTTAATTAAGTGAAGGATCTGAATACTTTTTCCACCACTGTTTTGAGTGCCATGACGATGAAGGAAACAGATGTATAGTAGCTTAACCATAGGCATGATGGGACCCTGGGCCTGGACGTGTAGGAGTGGATTACAACTCACTTAAAATGAATCATGGTGGTTTCTTTCTTGTCATATGTTCAAAACAAAAATAAAAGTTTTTTTTTTGTTTGGGACTTTTGGGGCTCTGATATGGACAAAAAATACACAGTTAACAACAGTGACCTCACTCTGAAGCGCTGGCTCAGGGGCCCCCTGAGCTCTTAGACCCATTCGGTGATACACCCATGAGCCTAACAGGCCTGTATGTATTGGTGTTTATGTTCTTGTTGGTGTCAGGTTTTAATCAGTTTCATCACAAGGCTTTGTGCGGGGACAGTAGGCGTACAGATTTGTTATTGGTGTCAAGACGGTGCTATTGTTGTTACCATGGCGATCAGGGACAATACACTTACTTGTCTTGTATCTTTTGGCATCAGAAGATTTGTGCGTTTTCTGTTATGGAGAGACGTTGCCTGTGGCAGTTGTCTGGTTTTAATTGTAGTTTAACTGTGGTTTGTGTCTCAGGTTTATATACTGTGAAGGTGTTTAATATGTTTTTGATCACAGATGCTATTTTTAGCGGTTTCCACTGACAGCCGGAGTGTGTCGGAGCTGTGCACATTCTCTCCTATTGTTCCCCTTTTCTCCTTTCATGTTCATTGCTGTGTTTTCATCCTCTTCACATAAATCATGTATCTGTTTTATGTTGTGTTAAAGTCATTGTCTAACATCCTCCTTTCCTATTCATGTGTCACATTTCCTCCCCACCTCTTCCCCAAAGACCCCTTTGCTTCCTCGGATGGTAGCACCAACGCAGCGTCTTCAGGTCTAGACCTTTTCAGCATGATGACAGCAGAGAATAATAACCCGGGTAGCTCGCTGGATGCCTGTTTCACCTCTGTGGTGCCCCAGCCCTCCCCCTCCCCTTCCCCTTCACCGCTCTTCACCTCCGCATCCAGCACCATCACCACCACTGCAACCATTTCAGCTCCCAGCGCGGCCAACCCTGCGACTGATCTTTTCAGCGGTAAACGTTAGAGATGTGTGTGGTCCGGTGTTAACCTTAATGTCTTGTGCTCTTATTGATTAGCGCCTTCCTGAATTCCCTATCTGATGCTGCTTGTCATCCTCTCCCCTCCTTTATTCTCCTTTTGTGGTTTCATCAGACTAATGTGCTCATACTGAAGGTCTTTTTCAGTTGGCTGTTGTGTGCGAGAGCATCCTCACCATTTTAAAGCATTTTAATATTCCCGTCTCTGGGTGCGCATGTGTTCGTAGATCTCTTTGATTCCATGCCAGATACGAGCTTCACCAAAGCAGACCCCGCTCCCAGTGTTGACTTGTTTACAGCAGGTACCCTGTTGCACCCACCTCACTCTCATATCCTGTCTTGCCGTGTCTGTTCTCCAGCTTTGTCCTTGGCTTTGATCAGAGAAGGAGAGAACGAAAAGGAAATGAGATTGCTCTCTTATGGGTCAGCTGAAAGCTATTGAGCTGTCTGAAACATTTACTAAATCACTCTTTCCCATTCAAGCATGTTCTGCGTGCGCTGGTTTATAAATGTGCATTATGATGAATCACAGTTTGTGTGCGTCTACGTCCGAGTGTGTTTGGGCTCTAAACACCATCTCCACCTTGCCCTCCCCAGCGGATGTGTTCAGCTCCCCTGCCCCCATCCTGTCCTCCGCACCCCCACCCAAAATTGACACGGGAGCCATCATGAACCTGTTTGGTGGTGGGTAACTCATGTGACTGCCTGCTCTCACTCTGCCTCCCCTGTCCATGAATGCATCACGAGAAGAGGAGTACAATCTGGGAAACAAGTTTAACAACTGATATTAATTTTAGGCTTTATGGTCAGAAATACTGGGCGGATTTGTTGGTGCATGTTTGACTTTTGTTGCTATGGGAAATCATGGAGGTATAACAAGTAGATGAAACTTGAACCAACTCAGTCTCACTCCCAAGTCATCAAATACCGACACTTGGTCAGTGGCCCTCGGCGTCAGATACCAACACACTGAGGCACAGCAATTTTTTTTGCTGTGGAATTAGTGTTGTCACGATACCAAAATCTTTGTTTCGGTACCAATACCAATATGAATTTCGATACTTTTTGATACTCTTCAGTACTTTTCCTAAGGAAAAGTCCTTTTGGATACAAACCTTTAGAACAATAAATAGTAGGGGTGTAACGGTACCAAAAAAATCATGGTTCGGTAAGTACCTCGGTATGGACGTCACGGTTTGGTAACTCAAATGTTCCACCAAGTTTGTGTTGTCTCGTGTTGTCTCGTGTTGTCTCCCTTTGCGAGGCAGACTTTCTCTTGTCTTTTTTCACGTGCGCCAGCTGCGAATGTTGATACAGGTGTTGTCATACACACCACTTGTGCAATCTGTGCTCCAATAGGAACAAGAAAGGCGTTTGTGTGCATAAATGAGTAAAATAAATTAACTAAATTAATGAATTGAATCAATTTCAAAGTACCGGTATTTTCCAAATGCAGTAGAGTACCGTTTGGAATACTCTAGTACTGCGGTACTATTTTAGTACCGGTATACCGTGCAACACTATGTGGAATTAAGAGTGAGAAGGTCCGCATAGAGCGAGTAGGAGGGGAGGAGCATGGGTCATAGTATTAGGGCTGGGCGATATAACGACTATGTACAATAGATCGATATATTATCAAGCAAGATATAAATTAAGACAACACAGTTTATATCGATATAGGGTCAGGTTGCGTTACATAACACACACCAGTGTATATTTCTCTTCCGTCACACTCATCACAGCTCCGCCCCACTCACTCACTCACTCACAAGTTTTCCATCAACACTCAGAGACACAGAGCTGCTCCTCTTTTTAATCTGTCTGTTCAAGTGAACCTATAAACCTACACTCTGAGTTTACTTTGAAAAGGGACTGTGTGGATTTAACGAGTGGACACCGTGCATTTCCTATGAGAACAGAGGTTTACGTTAAAAAAAGACAATGCTTGTGAAGAAGGTAAACTGATGTGCTGTCCCTGGGTGTCCAAAATTGACTTGTAGGGCCACTGACCAAGCGTCAGTATGAATGTGTTATTATTTATGAACTTCAAGCTGCGACTTCAGACCTGGAATTCTGTTGGTTTTTTACTTTTGCCTTTTTTCCAGACCATAGTGATTTAAAAAATGCACGTGGACACTTTACTACAACTTTCAAATGACTATGGTATTATGACAAGATGTGTGTATGTGTGCGTATGAGTGTATGTTTTCCAAAAGCAATGTTTCCTGGTTTATTTAAATATACACATCATGTACCTGTGTATTCTGCCTTCCCGTCTAACTCTAAACACTTTGTTTGGCATTACCAGCGTGAAGCCGAAGCCTCACTATTACCCATTCTTTGCCCTTATGCTGCGATGGGAATGGCTCATCGACCTGCTCTGACCTGGCATGGCTTGGTTTGGTATATTTTGGGTTGACCTGCCAGAGTCCACAGGAGGAGATGCCACAGCCGCTGCTGCTCCTGCCGCCCCCGGTGCAGAGCTCATGTCAGGTAAAAAAAATAAATAGATAAAATGTGAAAGGTCACTCTGCATGTGTAGTTTGTACAGTGGAGGGAAGAGCAACACGTTGCAGATGTTTTACAGAAATATTTTCATTTCTGTAAAACACACCGTGCTGCAGCCATGGATGGATTACATAACGGACTTAAAGGGCACAGGGTTTGAATTTAAAAATCTTAAATCAGTCTTTTTATATTGATTAATTGTAACCCAAATCCAGTCTACAACTCCAATATTTGTTTACTGTTTCCTTCGTGTTATAGCGGCACAGCACACTGGGGCTACAGTAACATTTCATTCAAACACAGTCACATTAGTAAAGCTATTTAAATAAGTTTCGCAGCAGAGTAGCTCTGCTTTAAGAAAATATAACCTGCATGTCAGGCTTTCTCTGACAGTTTTATTTTATATAGCGTGCTTCTTCATCTCCAGTGTGAACTGCATACTGAAGTTAAGGTGCTGTTTTTCAGCCAACAGCAGAATCAGAGAGCTCTGGTTCACCAGCAAAATGTTGTTGAAAGAGACATTGTTTGTTGTGTTTCAGTCTGGATGTCTTGCTACTCTATAGGAGGGGTGGGGGCCTTTTACACGTTTGCGCCTCCTCATAATCCGTCCATGACTGCAGCTCTTGTTAATCCATTAGTAGCTGCATGCGGCCTTGGTGTTGTCCTTGTAATAATTTGTACTTCAGAGCCACTTTATTGACATCTTCCTTACAGTTGTTTACAGTAGTGACTACGTTTACATGCACAGAATATTTTTACCCTTACTCTGAAAAAGACAATATTTCTACTAAGTTGTTTCCATGGCTACTGAAAATGAAGATCCCACTAATACTCCTGTTTACATGCAGTTGGACATACTCAAATTAATGTGCTCTAATATGTTTATCGCCACAAAAAAGTGTTCGACCAGGCAAACACAGCCTCCCTCTTTCATTCTTTCAACCACCCCCTTGAAAAGGTTGGCGTTGCGATATTTGCACATATCCAAGTCTTTGGTAATGTTTGAAAGTAGGTGTGTTTCTCCTTTTGCCCAGAAATGTGGGCTTTCCTTTTGGGCATGCAGCTCTACCACAGCCTTGCAAAGTTTTGGTGAGTGTACAACGTATCCATGGCAACACACAGAGATAAACATAAACAGGGAAGGGGCCATGTGTTGCAAACTTTCGGAATAAGCCTAATTTAGACACATATTCCCAATGTGCTGCGTAAAGCCCAGTTCAGACCAAAGATTTGTGATGTGATGAAGTAATTTTAGAACGTTGCAGAGAAAAGTTGCAGCGGTGTGAACTGGCCATTCTGAGCTCGACTCAAGCCGGCTGATGGTGTCACCTGCAACTAAGCTAGTCAGTTCGCTGGTTGCTGGTTTTAGAATATAAAGCACGTCACCTGTTTCAACAGCCAATCAGCTTGTAGTGAAGTCCACTGGTCAGGTCAAAATGACTGCAGACGGCTAGTTCGCCCTCTGTTTCCGTCTTCAAGGTGTCGTTGTTGGATGGTGGGTAGCTGCTGCTGCTTGCTGTACGTGCTTATGCCCTCACACACACACATTCTCATTGACTGATAAATAACGCTGGTTAGCCAGTATCTCACTATCACTCTCCTCATTCATATTTTAAGAAGCTACAAATTATATTAAGCCACAAAATAAACCTGAAAAGCTGCAAATCAGAACAGAAGTACAGAGAGTTGTTGCATAGAGATGATACAACGTCTCATCTAGTTGCATTGGTGTGAACCAGCAGACAGCGCATTGCAAGTAGATGCCTGTTTCAACTTGTCTCAAATCTTTGGTCTGAACTGGGTTTAAGCGTCCTAAGGATGTTCCTAAAACCCAACATATGTCGTCATATTCCACGCGTCTTTGTCGGAAAATGCAGCATTTGGAAGAACACCTAATTCTGAGAATCCAAATGGAATATACTGTTTCCATTACCTGTATTAAAATTCATAATACTGTCACATTCAGAATAATAGTGGCATATTGATGTGCATGTAAACGTAGTCAGTGTTTGCCTGGTCACAGTGGCTGTTTTGTGGCGTCAGTCAGTCACTGTTTCTATTAACTTTGGTAACAGTTAATGAAATGGTTAACTGTTAGCTAATCTATGTTTTATGTATTTATATATTCATTCTCACACTGAATACCAACTTGTTATTCAGTTAAAAACTGATTTGTTTTAACTGTCATTGGTTCAGTATTGAAGCAAAGTCACTGTGGAGTCCTACAGATTCAAACTACATCCATATATGGTTATATCAACGTCATCACCGCATCACCGTCATCTGCATAGTACTACTGTGGTCATTGCTCTCCGGGGGGAATTCCTCCCGTCGATCTTTGCCACCTTTTTCCACCGCCGGTAACCGTGGTAACAGTTACCATGGCAACGTGAACTCCCTGCTCACCTGGTTGCTAGTCATCTCCTGTCCTGTGCTATGGGGTCTTCATGTTATATATCTGACGGTCTGCAATACTACTGCTTTGAGGCTTAACTCGTTCTTTCCCCTCTCTTCCTGTCATTCATGCGATAAACTCTCATGGTTTCATTGTCACCCGCTCCTTTAAAACCTCATTGCATTTTTTTCTCTCTCTGGCATCTGTGCTTTTTTACTTTCCCCTCAATCTCTCTCTCTCTCTCTCTCTCTCTCTCTCTCTCTCTCTCTCTCTCTCTCTCTTTCTCTTTTCCTCCCTCTCCCTCTCCATCTGGCTCTTGGGCTGGCTCATTGCTTGCTTCCTGCCATTTGATTGGGTGAGTTTCCTTGCTCTTTAACACGCTAATTTCCCACAGTGCACTGCTGCATTGCAGTGGTGCAAGGCAAGCTCAGCTGCACTGTCCCTTCCACCACGAGATGCTTGACGGTTACAGAGAGTGTGTGAAGTAGCAGTATTGTTTTTTAGTGCTGCTTTAGCAATTAACCCAGCTCCTCTGTAGCTGTAGTGCTTTTGCTCTCATCATAATTTCTGCAGCAATCACGCACACACACACACACACACACACACACACACACACACACACACACACACACACACACAGTAGAAGCCTCGAAATGATTCAGATGTACTAACAGGCATTTAAAATGTATTCTCACTGTGCATGTTGTTATGATGGTACAATGCTGCTCTATTTTTCACAGTTACAGTCACAAATTCTGCTTTATACTTATCCCACATACACATTTTTAAAGTTGGACTAGTTCTTACTTTCTATGGCCATATTGCAGATTACCATAGTAGTAAGCAGCTGACCCGACAGATGTCTCCTGTAGCAGATATTTTACACACAGTCTACACTGAAACCATTTATGCTCACCTAAATACACTGAAATAGCCTTTACAGTTTGCTGTAGATGTTATTTAATTTCTTATTTTATGATATTAACCTCTCCAGCTCACATGCCAATGCTCCCTTCTTCTCTCTGTTGTCATGGAGACATCTATTGGTTGTCATGGTAATCCCCAGTAGTAAGGAGGACTGCTAGTATGAGGATCGCTTGCACTGAAGGATGCTAATATCTCCCTCCCTCTCCCTCCTTTTTTCCTTCTACCCTTCCTTCCCTCCTGTAGTATTTGATGGACTAGGGGATGTAATGAAGCCCACTTTGACCCCTCAGGCGGGGGATGTTGACACCTCCATGGCTAACATGGCAAGTAGTAAGTAGTCATTTAGACTTCATAGATATGGATTTCAGTACTTTGGGAAATACGCTTATTCACTTTCTTTGTGAGAGTTAGATGAAAAGATGGATGGCACTCTTCTGTCTGTTTGATACATACACTGAGTATAAGAAGTGGACATAGCTGTCCCATCGAAGGCTCCTTTAAATGCAGGAAATGTTGCCTTCTTTCCAGAATTTGGAGCATGCAACAGATGAGTCCTTAGTGGCCCAGCCTATCCCAAGATGCATTGCGCGCCAGTGACGATTATATATTGAGTTAACTAACAGTTGTTAACTAGCTAACGGTTAACTGTTATACTATTAGCTAAAAGCACACAGCTTTAACAATCTTAATTTAATAGGTTAACCTGAAAACGGTCCATCAGCCTGAAATATATCAAACAGTGGTGAATCATCTCCTCGAGTATTATTACAGTCTCTGGGTCCATCATTTAGTGCTAACTAAGTTACTAGCTTACTCCTTATTTCGTCAAGTGCAGCTGGTTGCCAGGTAACAGGAACGCTAACAGTTTCTGGGCGAGCAACTGGTGATGCAACCAGGAAATCCTGCGCAGACCAGACTGTCCCATTTTGGAGACCATTCAGTTTGGCAGATGCGTTCCTCAAAGGACGTGGCCGACGTCCACCGCGAAGGCGGCGTCCTTCAAAGGCTGCAGCCCCTGAATTGAGATACAGCCAGTGACGCACCCTTATCAGCTAAGGCTAAAACTAGCTAGCATGGTTAGCAAGGTGAATTTATAATTAATGTTAACTGCTATTATGCTAATGTTGGCTAGCAGAAAAAACAGGCTTAAAACAAAATCTGCTTACCTTGAAAAATGAACAGCAGACTCCTTAAACTGCATTTTTGTACAACTGAACGCTGAATAACATATTTAGTGACCAAAATGTTACAATTAACTTTCATGAACTGAAAAGTTCCAAGACGAAAAACACAGACTGCACCCAAAAACAAGTTATCAGCTATTTGAATGTACAGATTGAAGAAGACATAAAACTAGTGATTGAGATCATAAACTTATTAGTAAGATGTTTACCGAGGTAATAAACCAAGTGAGAGATAGGCTCATTTTCTCAAAGACTTGTAGTCTACAATTGGAGATCTTTTTGCAGCCAGTGGAGGCGCCTCCTACTGGTCATTAAAAGAATGCAGGTTTAAGTCACTTCCAACCTGGAGGCTACGTCCACTTCTTTTATAGTTTATGATTAAATAATATGAAGCTTCTATCAGAATCTGGTAAGCCTATAGGCTTTTCACACTGCATTCTCTCGGGTTGACCCTAGAGACCCTTTTCACACACACATTGTTAAACCAGGGTTAACTTAAGCTCAGGGCTATACGTTAACTCATGTTAACAGTCTAAAATTCTATTGTTTACTTAGCCCTGTTTCACACTGGCAGCTTTTAGCCCTCAGTTGAGTCCATTATCAGGGGATAAACCTGCAATTTTGGGGCTAACCCTGCTCCAGAGCCTGGCCGGCAAGCCCTAGGCTAAAGCCGGGATAAGCCCACCTCGACTGTGTCAGGACTGTGCCAGTGTGCACTTCTTCTTAAGCAGTATGAAAAGCCTTCTAGCTGACCATAAAGAATCAAAACAGGGGAAACAGCTGGCCTTGTTCTGTCAACTGTAAGACAATATCCACCTACCAGCACCTGTAAAGCTCCTGAATTAACAGATTATATCTTGCTGGTTTAATTTGTTAAAAAAAAAAAAAATCAAAGTGCTCAGAAAACTGCTCAGAGCAAATAACCCCCTATTAAACAGCAAATTTTTATTTTACACTTCAGTTTTTGTACAGATTAAACAAACAAGATATAGTGTATTAAAGAGTGAGTTTAGTGGTGCTGGAAGGTGGATTTGTTACTGTTAGAGTCGGGCTATGTTTCCACTGGTGTTCCATTTTGTTGGAACTGATTGGTAGCTGTAGCCTTACTGAACAGACCAATCTGAGAGTGGTACAAATGTGGTTTAATCAGCGTATTTCCCAAAATTTTGAACTCTTTCCTGAAGGCTTAGAGGCAGGTGGCGATCAGCTTATAGAGACTGGAAGCAGTGGGAATCAGCTAGCATGGATCTGTCCAAAGTCTGTCGAGAAAAAGTTGCAACACTTAACTCTCACATAAACTACATGTTGGGATTTTTACATTTATGTTTGGCTACAGATTTTTAAAAAAGGAGATACAACATGTTAAATAGTGACCTTTAGAGGTGCTGTGGTAGGCTAGCTGTTTCCAGTCTTTATACAGAGCTAATTGCCTCCTGACTCCAGCTCCATAATTACGTTTTATACATCATATGTTGTCACTATAATGTCAGTAAATGAAAACAGTGATTTTGCAGTACTCTCTGTGTCTCTCTGTCTTTCTCTTTCAGATCTCACAATGGGAACCGCAGCGGCACCTCAGGTAGCTCCCCCCTGTTGGGGTGCTCCCATGGTAAATGTTGTCTGTGTCTTATAGCATGGAGTGGAGCCGCATGGCAGCAACAGACAGGGCATAGCAGCAATCACAAGCATTGCCTTCATCTGGCTCTCCAGGTTTCAGGTCCAAACACAGACCCAGGAAACTGAGAGGCGTGGCAGTGAAGAAACAAGACTTATAGCAAACCTGTAGCAACCTATAGCAAACTATAAGTAACTGGTGGATTTTATTTAAATGACACTTCTCAGAGAACCTCTAACAAAGCCCATTCACTGGTGGCAAATGTTAAGAAAATGGTTCCAAAGGCCAGATTTAAAGGTACTGTATGTAACTTTATACATGAATTAAACATTTTTATTCCCAACAGATTTTAATGTAACTAAAAAACGGAGACCGTCCCCACCTTTCTTGGTTGCCTATTAGAGCCTGTGGACTGACTTCTAGGACTCTGGCCAGATCCAAAGGATGTGCCGTTATTCGCGGTGTTGAGCCTTGGCTTTCTTCAGCTCCACTACAGCGCTAACAGTGTGCAACACTAGCTAACGTTAGGAAATATATGGAGTCTGTTAATATCAACAAACGACCGGCACCCACCTCTTGGTTGCCTATTAGAGCCTGTGGACTGACTTCTAGGACTCTGGCCAGATCCAAAGGATGTACCGTTATTTGCGGTGTTGAGCCTTGGCTTTCTTCAGCTCCGCTACAGCGCTAACAGTGTGCAACACAAGCTAACGTTAGCAAATATATGGAGTCTGTTAATATCAACAAACAACCGGTACCCATCACAACACAGAATCCACATATGCTGCATTTCCGGTATAGACATTTTGCAGCGGCAACCCGGCCAAGATCAACCTTTACTTAACGCCCTGTAGGAAATCCAAATCCAACAGAGCAAGACTGAGCACCTAAGAAATGGGGGTCTGATCCCAAACTGACTCTCAACGGCCCAGAGTCCCCCTTCTGTTGCTGTAGCTAGACGGATTAGACATCTCTGTGAACCCTGGGGCTGGAATTTGCACTGGCTGATTTGGAGTTGCTACAGCAGCTAAAGTCCAAGCTAAAGTCCACTCTCCTCCCGTAGAAGTAGTGTCTAGTAGCAGGGAGTGAAGCAAAGGGTCCGCAGGCTGGGCTAGCTAGCTAACTCTTGTCTTATTGGTGTCTGATAAACAGTAAAACCATCAAATTCAGTGCCCCATATCATCATTTAAGTTACCCACTCGGTGCTGAAAATAAATCCTAACATTACAGGAAGTGCTGACGTGTTAAATATATTGTGATAATGTTAGCTAAGGTTAGCTTGCTTGTTAACGTGGATGAAATGTTAGCTAACTAACATAGCAAAATACTTTCTTGAATGATTAACATCTTTCTATTTATCCAGACTCCAGACTTGGTAAGATGGATATCTTGTCATTTGCAAATTACTTTATCAGCTAATGTTACGAAGCAATGAACACCAGATAAATGCAGCCTAGCATAGTTGCAGCTAGCTCTCTACTTTAGCTTGCTTGCTCACTAATGTTATCGCTAGCAAAATCATATTTTAATAATAACTAGATACCGGGTGCCAAGATAGCACCTATGCATGCTAACAGAGTTGCTCACCTTATGTATACGCCAAAAAGTTTTCTAGCTTCCAGGTTTACTTCCATGGTATGCAACCCAAGTAGTGTTTCTCCTGCTAGCCTTGTCCACCAGTTCCCACTCTTTTCATAGACTTTACATTGTGATGGGATCTTGCCTGCAGGTGACTTAAAGGTCTCTGCGAGAGGTGTCACTAAACACAAGGATTTTCTGAAAGTTACATACAGAACCTTTAAGCAGACTTCAACATGCAGTCTGGCTCAAAGTCATTGTTATATTTCTGGAGTATCTACTGGAGAGTGATGAAGAGGCAAATGATAGTGCCAAATAAAGAAGCTGTTGCTTGGAAACAGCTTCTTCTTCTTTTAAGTTTATATTTCCTTTCAAGCCTGTTCGAGTCCAGGCACACCACTCAGCTCTCCCCCTCATAGCAGAACTCACCCGTTCATTGACACATTTGCTTCTTCTGGGTATTTCGGTTGTCTTTTTGGTAACAACAGAAATGACACTCATCTGAAGGCTACCCGCAAAAAGCTTCCTCTCTGCTCTTGTGCTCCTGCGCATGTGTAAACAAAGGAGTATTATTAACTGTTAGGTGAAGTTAGGGCTCTTGTGTTTTTTGTCGTGTGCCTTTTTCTGTCCAGGTTTGGCGTGTCTGTCCGTCCCCACTATCACTGTCATGTGTTGCTTTTACGCATTGTGTGATTTTTTTGACATTTGTGGGTTGTTTTGCAGTGTTTGTGTGTGTGTGTCTGTCATATATGTAGTGTAGTAACATCCCAACTCCTCTCCCTCCCCTCCACACCTTTAGACCGTACCCATGGGTGTTCCTCCTTTTATGGGGACTCACCCCAGCTTCAGCATGGTAAGACCACCAGCCCAGTAAGGTCTGGTAATGTCACCTGACCCAGTCTGGACATTACAGGACACTGATGGACAATTATCCCTTTAGGTGGCCCTCACACCCATCAGATGGCCGACACTGTGTCTTACTGTCTCTTTTTCTTTTTCCCTCCGTCTGTCTCTGTAAGCCCGGGGCACCAGGAGCTCCCATGATGCCCATGGTGAGGCCAGGCTTTCCTGCGACTGGGGCGACCCCCGGAGCACCGGTAACACACTCACTCTTATATTGATTATACACGCTCGTAAACATGAAGGTCACAGTCGCTTTGATAAAAGGAGTTTAAGTGCTAAATGTAGATGTGTCTGCAGATGTCTCCTGGAGCAGCCCAGAGCCCCAGAAAGCCTCCACCACCGAGGAACGCTCTGGATGACCTCAACATTAAGGACTTCATGTAGACTGACTGACCTGTAAACCCCCAAGGTATGAAGAAAGCCGCAGCTTAAAGAATTGAGATGGATTCTTATCGTCTGTCATGTCATAGCAAAGATTATGGAGCAGAATCCTCTGTTGCACCAGGGAACATTAGCCACATGTGAGCTATGTTTAATCCTGTAGTCTTGGCCAGCTAATGCGCCTTGAATGTGACGTTTGAAGAAAAATATGAAGTGTCACAGGATGATTAAAGGTAGTGACGTTTCTCCTTTAATTCCTGTTAAATACTGGATACTCTCACTTCTTCAGGCCTTTAAAACAAGTCCTACAACCCATACATTGTTTTTTTGTTCCATGTCGTTTGGTCCTAACTCTTAATATGACTCACAGGAGCATTTTCTAGCAGGAGAGCAACACAAAAATAACACATGTTAACAGTTACCGTTTTCAACATGTGGTTAATGTTGTGAAATGGTCACAGTTGGGTTTAGGAAAGGTCACAGTTTGGGTCATAGACTGTACATAAAGATGGACGACATGACAGCTTCTGAAAAGTGAAGCCAAAACATCTCCTAGTTGCTGGCTGCAGTACAGGTTATAAACTCCGCCCCCCTCCATGTTAGCAGATGGGACATGGGCCAAACTAAAAACTCAAAGTACACATTGAATAGAATTTCCCAAAGATGGTTTCCATCATTTTATGTAGGTCCTATCACACTGATGTTTGTTTTTCTGATAAGTTTGCTATTATTAGTAAGTTGATGCCATAAAAAGGGGACGTGAAGTCAGGATTGACAGCTCGTGATTGGTTTGACAGTCATATCTGGGATATATATTGGCTTTATTTTGTACAGTCAGAGAAAGTGGAGACGCATTGTCCATCTTTATATACAAATATTGGTTTGGGTTAAATAAAGTATGTTGTTACAGAACTTCAGCTATGGAGCATCATACACAGACCTACGTAACTTGATGTGAACTAAGTACAATTATATATATATAATTATATTATAAAATAACTCAACGCTAACTTTTGGACTGTTGGTTTAACATGGGACATGAACAGTGGTCTCATGGGTCGAAGTCCTGTGTCTTCCTCGACCATCTTCCCATGCACTTTGTCATTCTTTGTACTCATCATCTTACTTCCTCCTTTGTTCCCACCATAATACTTACGGTCAGTAGAGGTCGCCACCTTACAATAAATGTCAATATAGATCATTAAAAGCTGCTAGAACAAACGACCTATGTGGTTGTGTTGTGGGGATGGCGGTCTCCTTTAAAAATACTGCAAATTATTAATCTCAGAAAGGAAATGTATTTTTAGTTGAACTGCTCACAACATATGTCCACATCAAAGACAGGAGCTGTGACGAGAACACAGGTAGACATCCTCTTGATTTAAAGTTTACTTATCATAAGTAGCACTAACAGGGACGTAGGATTTGTTCAACACTGGGGGGGACACGTATGAAACAGGGGGTTTAGGGGTTCCCCGCCAGAAAAGTTTGAGTGCAAAACAATATCTAGCATTCAGGTGATTTTTATGCTCCAATTTTTGCCTTTTCTGCAACAATTTATGGTGAAAATGTCTTTAATTTTTGTTTCCCCTGCACCTTTTCTGAATTCTAAACCTATGAGTGCTCAACCTGTGAAAACAGTTGCATAATGTGTACTGTGACTCTGTAGGGAGCTTTGTCAAGTCTGAGAGGATAACATCATCGTGCTGCTGTCACGTTATCTCGGCTTGGCCTCGGAGATTGTAAATCTAAAACAGGAAGCTGGTGTTGCACACTGAAGGTTGTGAAAGATGTGAATTAACCAGGCTGGGAGGTTCAGATGAAAAGATACTATTAGTTGCATCAGAGGAAATACAGGACCCAGCTTGGCCCTAACTACTGACTAAAAGTCAAGATGTCTGCTTTAGGGGTGTAGCTGTGTACCAGTGTTGATGATAAACGTGATTTTTAAAAAACAAAATATTGATATAATGTTAGTCATACACAAATGATAATATCATATAAATAATCCAGTGCCACTCAAATCATTTCCGTTTCTTTCTGTTCTCACATTGTTTCCCGTCACCATCTGGTGCCTTTTCACTGTCCATTAAGTGTAACTGCTCCTCTCTTTGTGCGATATTGTGAAGTTATGGTTATAGACTGTCTCTTCATCTCCCTACACTTGTATTTTGAGCATAATTTATTTACCAAAAAAAGAGGGGGAAAAAACACAATAAACAAAGTTAAAGATGAATTTGGCTGATTGTTATTGTGAACTCTTTTGGCCGCAGTAATCGTGTGGTGAAAATCTGATATCGTATCGTCCTAATCTGCGTCAGTGTTGAACATTCCCTGTGTCTCTGTCTCTGGAAGCCCTCATTCTCCCTCTCTGTCTCACCTGTCAGAGCATATATAATTAGACTTCACCTATTTCTGTTGAGAGCACTTGCTTTAATTAAATCTTCTCTCTCTCCGTCCTCTGCAGGTTTGTCATCGTGTCTGGAGCTCTGTGGATGTGGATGTCTGCACTCCCCCCACTGCCTTCCCCTCAGTCATGCCCTCAGCCCCCCCCATCTCAGCCAACCAGCCATTACATCTGCGATCTCTGCCCTCTGACCTCCTACCACGCCCCCCCCCCCTCCTAAAATAAAACCTGCCCTCCTTATCTAATGTTGTAGCACAACTGTGAATGTGAACCCTAGATACAGAAAAACAAAACTCCGTTTATGTGTGTGTGGGTGTGCGTGTAACTCAGTGTTAACCTTTACTTAATATACTACGGAAAAATGAACAAAAAAAAATAAATAAATGTGTATTTAGATTCATTCTGGATTTCCGCGTATCAGCTGACTTGGAATGGTGGATAAATGTTGGTTTCTTTGCGCATCTCCCAGACGAGGACCGTGTTGTTTAAATGTGGACTGTGTTCGGTGTGTGTAACTTCACTGGCCAACCCCGACTCCCACTCCTCCACCCCCCCAGTTGTCCAAAAACTAATACTGAGCTATGTTTATGTCATTAAAAACTTGGTTGTACCTATATCTGCTCGGCCATCCATCCTCCCGCGTGTCTACTTCCAACAAAATGTACCTGAAAACAACTTGCGATCGAATCTGGACTTATCATCGAACACATCAAGTTGTGTTCAGTTTCATTTTTACTTTTGTTTTTTTTTTAGGGATCGTGTGAAACATGCAAAAATTTGTGAACTGTGTTCGAATTGACATATGCATTTTAGACTGTTTTAAATGATAGATTATTTTCTTTATTCTTTATTTTGTGAGAAAAAAAATGTATCATATATTTTTAGTTAAATTATAAGGTTGAAATAAGGCAAGTAGACTTTAAAAAAAAAAATCCCCGCCTTCTTTGTACATACCTCTCAATCTGTAATCAGAGGCAGTATTGAATGGAAACTTCGCCCCGAGTGTTTACTGTTGCGCCCCCAGCTGGTGTGGAGTGATACTGCATCGTAGCATGCGACAGGTCAATCTGGGATGCATCAAACTCTCAGAGAGCTCCTTCCTCCACATAAGACGTTAAGGGAAGGAAGTGTTTGTGTATGTGATTGGGATGTGGCCTCTGTCCTCTCTGCAGCAGCGCTCGGTACATTTGTTCACGTGCTGCAGGTCTGGAGGACTCTCACTGTAAAGCACTCAAGTATACGCTGGATGTTCTGTGTGTTGTTTATTTCCAAAAGTGACTGTATCTTAATCCATTGTGGCAAGTGTTGAAAGAAAAATAAAGATGACTACGACACGTTTAAAAAAAAAAAAAAGAAACAATGAGAATGTGGATAAATAATGTTTGCTAAGTATTCAACATGAAGGCTGTGTTGTTTTTCTTTGGGTTATTATGGATGGCATCGTTCTTTCTCCCTCACCCCCACCTGCATGTGAGTCCAAATGAGATGCAATAAAAGACAAATACACTGATCCAAACGACCCTCACGGCTCATCACTGATCTTTGTTGAAAACTCAACATTTTTATTTGTTACCAGCATGAAATATTTTAAAAAGAAAGTTGTTTTTGTGGCATGAACATTTCAGATGCTGTAAAACTTCAATTCACAGCCCGGGCTATTTACTTAAATCACTGAAATCAACAGGCCCATATATGGGACAGGCCTTTAATTTCTTACACAAACCTTGCTCAGCAATCAGTCCCTCCAGGATCTCCCGGCCAAAACTCCTTGAATTTGTGGCCAATTTGCTCAAAAATTGCGTTTTTTTTTTCTTTTTTTCTTTTATGTGATTTACTTGCGGGAAATTGCGGGAAATGATAAAAATTGCGGCTAATGACAAAAGGAGAAAAAAAGTGCGATTTTTTTTTTTCCAATTACTACCTTGCTATAATAATCATACTGAATAGGCCTATTACAAAAATAGCTGCAAATTTTATTAGTTTCAAAACATGGACTCCAATAATGTTGCAAAAAATCCTGAGTGAATATCGTAGTTCTCAAACCAGACAATGTGACTGTAAAACAACATGTAAGCTACATCTTCTGTAAACAACATTTTTATCGCAGTTTTTTGCGTGAAATTGCGGCAAATCACAAAAAAAGCTTGGGAAATGATCGGGAAATACAATCATATGAATATTACTTGTATGAAAATTAGGTTTCAGATAATATATCAATTATGAATCATTAATTTGATCTATCTACGACAGACAGCACATCAAAGAGAGAGTGAGTTATGGCACAGCACCCGGCATAGACACAACACCACAATCCTCACAACTTGGATTAATTATTATGAAAAACCCTTTTGATTATTTTGATCTGAGGACCCCTATGGACCAAAGGAATATGAGTAACTTACAGGGTAATGGAGGAATGGACACATAATTTGAGGCAGCCAACAACCTGCTTTTATACATCCAAAGAACTTCTGTTAAAAAAGAAAGAACTGCTTGGCAATCAGACCAGGCGTCTAATTGAGACAGGCCTTTATTTGTCAAAATGTGTAGCCACGGTGTTGAAGTTTTGTAGTATTTTAAATATCAGAAATATATTTTTTCCTTTAATATGACGTAAAATGAGGACTGACAGGTTTTACTTATGAATGCTTTTATACAAAAGTAAACAAAGGAAAAATGTTTACATGGTGCAACATAGGAGAAAAAAGGGTTCGTCTTTTACAAAATTACAGTTTCAGAGTTATATAAGTGCTTCATAGACAAACAAATGTAGTGTTTAGAAAAGGTAACTGAATTTTTCTCACAAACTAAAGAACATAACTACTGTCAAATACTTTAACACACTCTAAGCAATTAATTTACAAAGACTTACTGCTTGGGATTTCCCATAGTCTCTAAATGATAAATGGCTGAAAAGACCCGAGTTGTAGAATCAGAAACTGAGTGTTTCTGGATTTGCCTGACAAACTGTCACTGAGCCAGTGCATGCTACTATGATGGTCCCTTGTGCACACTATTGTGCACATATCATCTTATCACATGTTAAAAAATTTGACATGGGATAACATCAATATACATATTATCTAGCAATCGTCATTGCACATCGGTATCTAACCAAAAATACCAAAGAAAATAAGAAACCAAGAATTTATTTACTTAACTTACCAATTTTAATAGCTAATTTATACTCAAAGAATAATTGATTTATAGATTATTTACAGTTATAGAATAAGTTTGTTATTGATGCTTTTGACTATTTTATAAATAAATAAATAAACATGATGGAGATGGGTTTGCCTTTTTCAGGGACATAAATATCAAATGGCATTGTTTTTGATTTAAGTGGAGTTCTTCTTTGAGGACAGGCATATTTTTAAGGTGGCAATCACTCATAATTCTCATAATTCTCCACCCAACGCATTGTTGGGGGGCCCACTAACACCTCACAGGCCCCAGTGTAACCGCACTGCCTGCACCGTCTGTATTTACGCCCCTGGTCCCATGCATAAACGTTACCAAGTGTTAAGACTTGGACTCCGTCATAGTCATGTGCATTTGTCTCCCCCAATAAAAACATGATGTCATAGCAAAGGACTTTTATTTTTACAAAAGTAAAGACATTTCCGCCATAAATTGATGCAGAAAAGGTGAAAAGTGATGCAGAAAAACAACATAATGCGTAAAATTAGGTGTTTGGCACTCAAAATTTTCTGGGGCAGGACCCCAAACCATCGTGTGTTTCATATGTGTCCCCTTAATGCTGATAAAAAACCCACATCCTTGGTCTCAGTTATTATTTCAGACAGCTCCAGGGCCCTCCTACATTAGTAATGAGAGACCAGCAGTGGCTACACGTTTCCATATTTTGGAAATACATGATGATAAATTAATAAAAGATACATCTGACCTGACACCCACACTCATTTCAACATTAAAAACTTCATAACATGATGGTGATGATGTGCTGTTTCATTTGGGAAGAAAAAGAAACAAACATATTGATTCACATACAGACATTTCATGAGCATGACTTAAATCTTTTTCAAATATCCCAGACAGCATATATTAATATTGTCATTATATGTTTTTGCAATATGTTGAAGCATATTTAATGTTGGACACAACAGATTTAATCATACAAAGGTGTGTTTGAAGCCGTGACTCATAACCTCTGGAGGCAGGAGGAAGTGCATTTTTGGAAGACATGATTGTAGTCCTTGACAACACTGCAGTCTGCACTCAATTCTGCTATTTACATTGTATTTTAAACATGCCCAGTATCTGATTCCAGTGTGAACTGGTCACAGTCCTGAACTGACATGCATGTGCAAAACAAAAGCAACTCAGATGTCACACACAGCAGAAAGATGGAGGCCACTCATGTCAGCATTTAGGGTTTCATTATATGTTGGTATGCAGTGGAAGCAAGTGAATTTGTGAGCAGATGATGAACAAGGAAAGAGAGACAAATTTCTAATGATTGCTTTTTTGAGAAGAAATGGCTGCTACGTCTATGCTGAGGTGTGTGTGTGGATGCAGTCTTAGAGCCAGGGCACAAGGTGATTTTACTAAGTAGGACATGCTCCTGGATCAACTACCCACATCATGTTCCTGGACCAACACTGCAATCAACCAATCACAGCCCTCTGTCATCATCAGTGTGCTGCCCCTGGGCTTCTTTCAAAATTCCTTTCTGTCTCTTCAGTTTCCCAACTTAAAGTTAAAACCACTGAACAAAATCCTTAGTATCATTAAAGGGTTAGCAAGTTATCGTGCCAACTAGGAAGGCTATGCTGACAAGTAAGCTTGCCAATAGGCTAGAATATTGTTCACAATCAAAGAGTGTAGATAATATCATTTTCAGTTGCAAATTCCTGCGATTAACACATTTTCCCTCCTGTGTTGATCCTGGATCGATTTGGTTAGGTTTATCCAGGACCATCATCATCACCACCACCATGCTGATTATGGATAATCCAGGATCAACATGTCCTGGATCAAAGGATTTATGCAAGATAAAGATGATGATGATGATGGTTCTCGATCAACAACCAAATTATCCAGGGTCAACATGTCAGTGATGGTCGTGGATCAACACAAGCACTGCAATCTTGTAAAAAAAAGTTTTGAATAGGCTATGAAGAAGGAGGGAAATGTGTCCTTTGCAGTTCAACTGCAAAATGACATTTTCCTTATTCTTAATGTTAATAAACAATGTTTTAGCCTCATTGGCAACCTTACTTGTTAGCACAGACTACCTACTTAGCAAGCTAACTTGCTAACATTTTCGCCTGTTGGCAAGCTTTCTTGATAGCGTAGACTACCTACTTAGCAAACTAACTCGCCAACATTTTAGCCTATTGGTAAGCTTACTTGTTAGCATAGCCCATTTAGTTAGCAAACTAACTAGCTGATGTTCTAGCCTATTGGCAAGCTTACTTATTAGCATAGCCAACCTAGTTACAAGCTAATTTGCTGATATTCTAGCCTATTGGCAAGCTTACCTGTTAGCATAGCCGACCTAGTTAGAAACCAAATTCTCTGATATACTAGCTTATTGGCAAGCCTAATTGTTAGCATAGCCTACCTAGTTAGCAAGCTAACTTGATAATATTCTAGCCTATTGGCAAGTTTACTTGTTAGAAAGCTAACTCACTAACCCTGCAGTAGCTCATAATGTATTTGTTCAATGATATTGAGGATTTTCTTCAACTTTATTAACTTCATTTTGGAAAACTAGCTTAGCTCTGAAGAAGCACAAAGGAAATTTGAAAGAAGCACAGCTGTGATTGGTTGTTTGTCGTGCTGGTCCAGGAAGGTGATGTGGGATGTTGATCCAGGAGCATGTTTTACAAAAACATCACCTCATGCTGGAGCCAGGAGTGGTGGGATCTTGACGTGAATGACTTTACTGAAAAAGACTGAGCCTATTAAGGGGTACTTTTAACTACATCTGTAAGCGCCTCATCTGTAGGTGACATAGCTGAACTTCGATATGGCTGTGTACAACAAGGCCACATTGCCAAAAATCAGACCTGTATCTGATTTTGAACCACATATGAAAGTGGCCCAAATCAGAGTTGAAAGATCAGACTCCATATGATTTGTGCTACTCACACTGTAATGAAAAACCCAGACCTGATTCACATATCAGAAAAAAATAAATCAGATTGGGACATTTTTGCCTGCAGTCTGGACGCAGCCTTACACTATGCTACTAGTTACTTTTGACTTATTTGTACAAAGCATCTAAGTCCTACTCTTTACATTAAAACATCAACACATAAGTCAAAGTTTAGGACCACTCCTATGATTTTGTTTGTTTGTTTTATACACAGACCCAGATGTTTGAGTCTCTCTGAAACTGAACCTTTTTCAAGGTCCATCTCTTTGCAGTCAAACCTCTTTGCAGAGACGTGGATCTCCATGGATCCAGTGACAGATCTGAGCGTATTTAGGTGGAGTAATCCTCACTGCAACATTAAAGTCCCTCTGCTCGCCCCCATCCGCCTCCACCCATCGATGGCCTGAAAACACCCCAATAACCCTCCGCTGCCACTTCCCTTTCCTGCCTTCCTCTCCCGCTTCCTGTCTCAGACGAACATAAACGCCTGCGCCTGTGGCACCCGGCTGTGCGTCGCAGTGCTGGTACATCAAATCCTCTGACTCGTTTGCCACCGAACAAAACCGATAAACCACCTTCTCGTCTCCGCGCCCGTCCAGCAGGCTTTTGTCAGCGTCGTAGCCTGAGAAGTGGATCCGTGCTGGGAGGGTGGCGGAGGGTGCCACTCCCAGCTCCATGTACTTTTGCTTGAGGGGTCGTTTCAGCTCCAGGAGGGCGTAGTCGTAGTCGGGGGATGCTGAGTTGGTGGAGCTCTTGGTTTGGATCCATCCTTGGGGGATTTGGGTTTGTTTGACTCGTGTCCAACGGAAGACAGGCTGCTTCCTGGGTTCGCTACGTCGTATACGGCGTCTTCGTTTCCCTCTTCTCTCTGAGTCACCCATATTCCCACGATCAGCTGCACCCTCCTCACCCTCTCTTCTTCCTCTGCGCCTCCTGCCTTTGCCTCCCTTTCTCCCTCTCCCCACATCTCCATCTATACTATTCTGCTCCTCACCTTCCTCTATCACCTGCTCCTCATCCTCTCCTCTCCTCCCACCCATCCGCTGCCCTCCTCTCCTTCTACCCCCTCTTCTTCTCTTACTCTTGAGCTGCAGCACCCCTACTCTCAGCCTCCTGGCACTCTCTAGGTAGTCCTTCCCATCATGGATGCAGCGTGCTGCCGTTAGCACGTGTTTCTGGGATACCAGGACTCCGGAGCAGCCCGAGGAGAGACGAACAGCAGTGGAGAAAGGGTAGTTGGTGATGAAGCGCGAGTCAGAGATCACAAAGCGTCCATCTGCTCCATAAACCTGTCGTTTCCTGCGGGTGCGAGCTGGTGGGCGGGCCGGTGCTCCTGCAGACGTCGTGTTGAAACCCCACAAACTGATATCTGTGTGCGTGCGTGTCCCGTTCTCATACATTGTCTCGTATCCCAGAATCCTCTCTTGCTCATCCTGGTCTACAGGTGGCAGGCTGCTTTGACACTCTATTCCACAGAGTGTCTTCGCTCCTCCTCCCTCCTCATCCTCCTCCTGCCCTCTGAACAAAGGCACATTCAAAGGCTCAGTGTGTGTGTCCAGCAGCAGCGGGAGGCTCTGCCTGGTCCACCTGTACACCTTGCTGCTCTCATCTTTACCAAAAACTCCAGGAAGTGTCAGAGTTGCTGCGCAGAGCAGCACACACAGGAAGCGACTGGCTCCCATCCCGCTGAAAAGAAAGAGACACAAGTTAGTGTTTGAGCAGGAGTCTTCAACCCTTCTCAGGCCAAGGACCCCTTAGCTGAAAAAGGTTCTAACACATTCTCACTCCAACCTTGTCACATATTGACATTTGGTCATGGACTTTCTGCGTCCACATACGACATGCAAGGTACCCTGGGTGCATTGGTTGTTGCCGCTCTGGGACGTCGTGTCAA
The DNA here is from genome assembly GCF_006386435.1 of Epinephelus moara. NCBI lineage: Eukaryota > Metazoa > Chordata > Actinopteri > Perciformes > Serranidae > Epinephelus > Epinephelus moara. The sequence goes on from NC_065517.1 coordinate 32,300,864, forward strand.
GTTCTTTTCTCAGGAAATTTAACGTTTACATACAGTCTCTTTATAAATAAACTCACATTCGACGGTACAAGACCACAAATTGCAAATAAAAGGGTTTGGCTTTAGAATCTTACAGGATGCTAACACTGCTCTCTTGGGTGAAAGCTGGCGTTTGTTGGTCCTCCATATTGAGTTTCAGGTGCTTCCATCAGGTCGGGGGTTTTGCCTCTGTGTGTGACACTGGATTCTGTGTGTTTGTATTGTACTCTCTGTTTTGTTGTACTCATGACTACTGTGTGTATCCCAAATTGCCCCTTGGGGTCATTAAAGTTCTCCTTACCTTACCTTATGTTGGATTCATGTTACTGTGTATCTTCCGACATATCTAATGAAAAGAAAAACCAAAAAATAAAAATAAAACTACCAAACAAATACATGACGGACCCCCTGCAGTTACTCTGAGGTCCCCCTGGGGTTGTGGACTCCCTGTTGAAGACCCAGGTGTTAAAGAAAAATGCCATGGATCCAAATCTCTGAACATCCATTACTTTTTAATCAGGCCAAGAGGAAAATACTATGCATGTTCCCAGTATTTGGGAGTAGTAAACTACATGTAATTAAACTAGTAGTTCAGCTACATTCAGATTTGCACAGTGATTGAAGAAGATAAATTAGTTTTTTTTGCCATTTTCTGTGCGGTTAAATACGGAAACTACTGTACAAACAATTTTGGGCCATAAAAGGAAAGGAATGATTTTTCTGTTTATATTTTTACCATTGCCATGAATAGTGGTATTTCAATGACTTTTTAGATATTAATTATTTTATTAATATTATTTTCCTTTGTTTATGTATGACCTGTGAGCAGTAAACTCGATTAAGTTTTTTTTAACTTCACTGCATGTTCCCATAGCTCCTACTAGTAGCATTGATGTTGCTTTTATATACCATATGACCAGCAGAGGGCGCACGAGCTCAATTTCTAAACAATAAACCACTGAGCACCGAGGTGCAGCTGTGATATTTAACTATGAAATGCGGTGTCTGCAGTTAAAATTCATAGCTTAAAATGCAGAAAATGTTATTGTTATTACATGCAACATTCTTTCAGTGACACAAAGAAAAGTTTTAACACGAGTACTGACTATTTTTTAAAGTCTGATATTATTCTATTAGCCTCAAAGAGTTAGAAAAGAAGTCTGAAACTAAAGATAATTAAGAATCAGTGCTGGTAAAAAATAAAAGAAGAATAAAATGCAGGACAGAACATAGCCTTTCTAAACATTAAAAGGAACGATGGTGATTTTATTTTGAAAAGAAAGTCATGACATAGCTACAAATGCCTTAAACTGTTCCTACCTGCAAACATAAAACAGAAACACCCCCAAAAGTTGCAGCAAAATGTCTCCTTCTCATCAATAAAAAATCCTCTCCATCCAAACGGCTTCCAGCAGACTGGCTCCCATCATTCACTAAAAAAACTGGAGCGAGGAGAAGCTGTGAGAGATCCTCATAAAAACCTACATCCCACTCTGCTGCAGAAAAAAGCGACGGGCAGACAGGCAGACAGGGGGAGGCAGCCAGGAGGGGGCAAGCATGAATGAAGTTTTTGATCATGTGATGACATGACATTTTGGGTCAAAAGTAGAACCATGTGGAGAGAATTTGGGGTGTTTTTTTCTCCTCGGATTCCACAAATATTTTGATTACGTCGGGAAGAAGCAGAGGACAGTGAGGCTTTCAATGGGAGGAAATTAATTTAGATGTTAAAGCTATTTACAGAGACCTGCCCACAAAATGTTGCCTCTGAGTGTGTGTTTATCCGGTGCGTTTGCGGTCAAAAATGAAAGTTTCGATTTATATCAGGTGACGTTTGAAGTGTTTCCACACACACACACACACACACACACACACACACACACACACACACACACACACACACACTACACCTCTCATGGAACCTGTGTTTTAACCCCTGTTGGTTTATTTTGACAAGTGTCTCTCTGCTCGGTTCAACAAGAGTTCATTCAGAGCAGGAACACCTCCTTTTTCCCTGATTAGATGTAACACCAACACACACACACACACACACACACACACACACACACACACAGTTATTAGTTTTCAAACTGACGATGCTATCTGAATGTTTGGCTAACAAAATAGTTAAAAAAGTGGAGATGTAATGTTCACCCTTGGCCCTTGGGCGCAGCAGTCCAGGAGACATGTACACCTGCAGACACATTCAGCTTGTAGTGTACAGGACACGCCCCTACAAACTGCAGCCACCACTAGTAGGCTACAAGACAAACCCACCAACGCAACAGTTAACTGGACCCTGCTGCAATGCTACACTGTAGTGAATAGATGAGACCAATGCTGTGTCTCAAATTATGTAATTCTGTTACACTTCTATGTAGTATACTATGTGTAGTATGTACTTATTGGCGTAGTGTGCGAATTTTGACAGGGTAGTGTTGTCTCAAACCAAACACGGCCGTTGTGCACTTACCGCAAAAGACGACCGTGGCTGTAAGCTAGTTCGCAAACTAGCATTAGGATTCGCGTTATTGTTCGCGGTACCAAATCATTACAGACTGCAAAATTAACCCAATAAACATACTGCTGGCTTATACCCGACAACAGTATAGTGGTAACCTTGAAATCTAGATGCCCCGCCCCTAGCAAATTCGAATTTGCTCTGCACGGGGATCTGGCCCCGACGAGCAGAGCCTGTTGAATCGCCATCGGACCAATCATATCAGTCTATCTGACAGAGGCGGGGTCTGGGCGGGCCTAACATGATGACGACAGTGCTGCGCCATAAGAGTCTAAAAGTAAATAACCAAGATGGCAGCTGCCGAAGGACCACGCCCATTCAATTTAGCTTGGGAAGAAACGCTAGACCAATTACACCTATCTTTTTCCTTGAGAAAGGAACAGAAGACTGCCCTAGAAGCATTCGCTTCCAGGAAGGACGTTTTTGCCATTTTGCTGACAGGATATGGCAAAAGCATAATCAGTTAGCCACACTGGTCGGCAAACCAGTGGGGCTTACTGCAATGAATACGTCACAATGTTTTTTGCTCTGATTGGCTATCGTGCTATCCAATTGCGTGCGGCGGCATTTAATATGTCTTAGTGCCGCCCCTTGGGTAGGAAGGGTGTAACGATGAGGGCCAGACTCAAAATCTTTCTAGATTTCAGTCTGGACTTCCAGGCTAGTATAGTGGTGCTTAGCACAAAAATACGTATATCTGTACAATGCAGCGACGTTCACGGTTGCACAGTCCTCGGCCGCCATTTCCAGTTTGAAAAGTGGTCCATCCCCTTCCGCTACGTAGCCAAGATGGCGACCATTGAGGGCGAGAAGTGTCCATAGTTCCACACTCAACTTCTTGACCGTTTTAAGTGCACCATCCGGATACTCATAGTGCACTGCATTTTTCCATACTTCTCAGTGTGCACTTATGCACTCAAAATATTAAGGGTAAGTACAGAAGTACGCGATTTAAGACACAGCATAAATGTAGCAATAATCCACTTTATAAGTCATAATACATTAAGACACGGTTCACTTTATGAGTACTGAGATGTAACCCTTAGTATTACCGTTATCCTCTTTGCGAAGCCTCTCTTTTACAGTAATATTTCATGGCTAGCTAATCTCTGATTTAGCATTACCATAAGTAACAAGATGTTGCCCTCCTATAGAGTGCCCCAGGAACGAGTCCTAAAACCATGAGTTAGCATATTACCACTGTTTCCTCGTCTCATAGTTGTGCGTTTTTGGTTAGATGCCTAAAATAAGGTCTGTGGTTAACACAAGCTAATGCGACTTTCACGATTCTTTCTCGGACATAAAATGCGTCAGTAATTACCCCACCAGTGAATTATGAAGCTAATTTGTGTCATTAAAAGTTGCTGCGTGGCTTAATGAGACTACAGAACATCATCACGCCGCGCCGCGCCAAACACAGCTTCACAGTCTTATCATGGTGGTAAAGTTCGGTAGCCTAACGTTAGCTTTTTACCTCTGGCGATTGCATTTAGGCTTCAATAATCCTAAAAGTGGTGTTCATTTCTTAAGATTATCTTGCTGAGCAAAACATGTAAGTATCATAAATATTTGATTGCCTCAGAGCTTATTTTTGGCAATTATCCAGTGGAAAAATCCCATAGGCTTTTTGACGAGGAAACCAGTGCGATGCTAACTTCTGTGTTGGCCTACAGAGAAACATCATCCCTGGAGCACTCTATTACCCTTACCCTAAACTTAACCACCTCTTTTTTGACCTAATACCTCATAGCTAAATTTAGCTAATTGCCAACTTGGCATTAGACAAAGTAACGAGATGTAGCCTTCCTGTTGCTGTTAACCACCTCTCTTTAACGTAATTTTTCATAGCTAACTAATCACTAACTAAGCAATTCTGTTAGGATTTCCACTTCGGAGCCAAGGAGCGAAGGTGGCTTATCGTGGACTGAAGTGTAGGTATGGCGGGCAATTCATGTAGCTAGAGGGCGGGTCACAAAGCTGCTCCAGCTGCAGTTATACCTACTCGGGGGCGGTGTGTTTTTTGTGAGCAAAAAATTGATGTGCAATATGTGAATTTAAGTTTATTACTATCAACCAAATATTTACTGCCATGTTTTTGCATATACGACGTGAACTTGGCAACTCCTGTACCAACTTTCTGAGATACTCAGAATCACGTGAATTTTTCCAATTATTTTAACATCACATGAATGCACCGTTATTGACCTTCCCCATTGTCACTTTGTTTTTTCGAGAACTTTTAGGGTATCCAAAAGTTATAAGAAGTCAGTGGCTTATCTTCCTATAGGAAACACAGGCAGCAGCCGCCTCGGGTGCCATCCTACCGGGACATAATGGTGGAGTGGAGAATATGGGTAGAGCACTTGAGTAAGACAAAATGAAAAGGCAGAGTTATTTGTTTGTGTTGATTTCTTGTTAGCTCGTCTTTTTGTTGATAAACACAATAGATATAAAATAATAATAATAATTTAATTTTTTTGACTTTATGTCAGTAGTTGACGGCCGTTTATGGCATAACAGCCACAGACAGCACAGACCGGAAGCTGCCTGTCAGATGGGCCAAACTAATACTTGAAATATTGAGGGGGGATACGAGACACCCCTCTGATTTGGACTAATCCTCGTCTTTGCTGAAATCTGATTGGCTCAGCCATTTTCCTCATTAACCGTTTCCACCTGTCTGAAGTTTTTTTTTTTTTCTCTTGGTAAACGCAATTAACTAAAATGGCGGCGGGGGAGAAGACACAAGCTGATAAAGAATTGTATGGTGGAGAAGCAGCTACAAGCTAAAAAGCCACACATTTTAATATAACCTAAATGCGCCATATTGACAGTTCTTTTCTGTGGTGGAAGGGTCAGGCTTGCTGTGACGACAGTTATCCAAACTCCTGAGGACTGTTGGACTGCTCTGAGGCTGGCTGGTGATGGGAGGTAGGACAGTCTCCATTTGTTTTGGGGTTCTGAGAAGATACAGGCCTGTACACCTTGGAGGTGGGTTGTTATGTCTCCTGATATTTATTTAATTGATTTTGGTTTTATTTTAATGATAAGCGGCATGTTTTTGTTTCTTAAACACAAAGACACACTTTGTATTTGCTCTATTTCTATTGAACTGCATTGTAGCTTTGGGGTTATATTTTGAAAATCATGGTGTATCCAAGTGCGCATATATGTGTTAGCATTTGCAACTGTTTCAGCACTGTATTAAGTGAATGCATAGATTTTGGTTCAGTATTTTGCAGTATGCTTAGTGTTGCAGCTCAACCAGGCTTGCCTGGCCTGGTCTTGTTTTGATTCAGTAGTGACATGCTTGTACAAACTGAGGAGACAGGTGTCAGCAAGACATCTTGAAGTGTCTTTAAGTTTTTCAGCATTATCAGATTCTCTCTATATCACATTGCCACACAGAAATATCGAGATACTATGCTGTATCGATCCCCCTGCCCCACCCCTAATTCCCAGTCTGCATCTGGTAAAGAGTGAACTCTGAATCTAGTATTTTAGGCTGGCATGGATGAAAAGTCCTTAAGTGTCCAGTGTGTAGGATTTAGGGGCATCTGTTGGCAGAAGTGTTATATAATATTCATAAGTGTTTTCATTAGTTTTTAATAACCTGAGAATAAGAATTGATGTGGTGGGGTTTTTTACCTCAGAATGAGCTGTTTATGTCTACATAGAGAGCGGGTTCTCTTCCTGTGTTACTCTACAGTAGCACAGAGTGGATGAACCAAACACTGGCCCTAACTTGTGTTTTAGCCTTTCTGCGTCAGGCACTGTAGCTCTCCAACAGCAGGTATGTCCAGACTTTTTTGAGTGGGGACCAGATTAGATAATGTGGAAATACCTGGGTTAGGGGTGAGCCATATCATTTCATTCACGATAGTACTAGTATAATTTTTAATATCATATGAAAAATTCATGATACTCGTGATATTTCAACTCGTTGACATTAGGGCTGTAGTCAACCAAAGAAAATCTTGGTCGACTAAAGTCGCACATAATCTTCAACTAATCGATTAGTCGTGGGAAAAAAACCCATCTGCATGTTATTTTTACTTCTGCGGTGGTGCGTCTGTGTCACTCTGCAGTTACACCTCCAAAACACTAGTCGGCGGTGGAGGACTGTGTTAAGTGCTGTAAAGTTTAGTTCAAATCAAACTTTATTTATATAGTCGATTCAAAACACACATTAAATATGGCTTAATAGAGACAATTTCAAACACAGTTACGCAAACTGGCTTCACTATAAATCGCAGAACTGACTACATCATGCTAACGTTATTAGCACAAGTCTATTGCAATTTACATTGTATAAATAAGCCTAGCCTCTAGCGATCTTTTCCTCTTCTCATATAAAACCAGGGACAACAGCAGCATCTAACAAAGGCAACGGTACATAATTTGGCTCCATTACAACTCACAACATTCACCAACAAAACAACTGTCTTATACTAAATACTTTTTCCAAGCAAATACAACATGCTAACGTTATTTGTGCCAGCCTATGGCATTTTACATGGTATATATTAGCCTAGCGATGAGCGGAGATTTCCTCTGTTCATATGAAGCCAGGATAAATCCCGAAGTATAAATCCCTAAAGGATAAATCACACAGACGACTTAAAATGCCCAGAGGCTTTGCTGTCTTCACAATTTATTGTTTCTTATCTGTGAAATACAAGTAAATACAAGCTCCGTTTCCACTGAGGGAAATGGTGTCAGTATACAGAAACTGACAGGAGGTCTGCGTCACCACGATGCTGAGCGTGAGGGTGGGCAAGTTCAACTTTCTGTCAACAACGGGGCTGTTATGAAAACACCCCCATTTTCACAGGTAACTTAGCCTGTCCCTCCCGCCGCAGGAAAAAATGGATTAATCCTGGAAAGCTGTTGATGTAGCACTTTTCTCCTTATGAAAGTAACACAGCAATTATTCGACCAATGAGAATTTGGTCGGGCGAGAGCATAGCGACCAAATAATCGACTAGTCGACCAAGAGACTACAGCCCTAGTTGACATAATTGATGTCATACTGTTACCCACGGCAACAACAAGCATGGCTGAAAGCAAAATTATTGCAGACTCCGCAGTGGTTCTAAAAAGAGGAGCAGCTTCAGTAGTGTGGAATAAACTGTGGCGTCCTGAATGTTTTATGAACAGCCCCGGACTTCTTCTGACTTAGCCAACCGCTCAGAGGGAACTCATTCAGCGGCTCCTCTGGCAGCAGCACAGCGTCTCTCCCTCTCTTCTCTCGCTGTGTGCACACGGGAGTCCGTGTCGTCAAGTGATTTTGTCACAAACCTTTGGTAATATAAACCTATGTGACGCTTGTGGCTCAACTAAAAACTCCATATATGTGAATGTGTGATAGTTATGGTATCATAACAGCCTGTCACAGGTTACAGCGTGATGATTAGAGGAGAAATGGCAGAGCATAAAGGTCCAGGTGGAAAAAACCCAACTCAATCATTTAGGATTTTACTAAAAGAAGGAAATCACCATCCCAGGGGACATTTTTTGTATTTGGGAGCTGTTTAAATGTGTATTTTTTTATGGTAGATTTTATTTTGTTGAATTATTAATATTGTATACAGAACCTGAGTCTCACTCTGAGTTACTATTGTTGTTCACAAACTAAAGAAATGAGAGATCATTTCTGTTTAGTTTTTACTGAGTATTTGAAGTAAACTGTAAAACTATATTACTTATTTTGTTGCAATATTATTATTTTTTACTAATTTGTCATATTGTCAACAATATTGTTATCTCAAAACTGCCCTGAAATATTGTGATATTATTTTAGGGCCACCCCTAACCTGGGGGCCAGCTGCTTTTCACATGATATGGTTATTAAAAAAACGTCACGTAAAAATGACACAAACGCAACTGATTTGTCTTTAAAATGATAAAGTATTCAACTTTCAACTGCTCCTGAAAGCCGTGGCTCTCACTGTCGAGTTAAGGCTTCTTTGCTATGGCCATGTCTGCCTCATAGCAGTTAATGTGTTTTCGTAAGTGTTGGCTCGTTTACCATTTGTTTATGACAACACATCAGTTCTGCCTGCGTAGTTCCAACTTGGTGCATGTCTACAAACTATGACAGTTCTGCCATTGTGAGGTGAATGGAAAAATGCAAAGTGATCTGGCTTGATTAACAAATACTGTGGGGCAGGCCATATCTTTGAATATAGGCTATTTTGAGAGACAAGCTGTGACCTGAGGAAAAACCCACCAGATAATGCGTCATTCGGTGTATTTTGGCCAGTGAATAGGCAGGGAGCTCTGAGAGCTGGTGGCTCGGGGGCAGCCTTAACACTGTTCATCTGCACACACTCCCCACTCCACGGTGACACAGACCTGGTTAAAAATCTGCAAAGTATCCCCTTAAGGGCTTCTCAAAGTCACAAGAAGTCCTTTGTCAGCAGCTGTTTCCAAGGTCAAGAGTGAACTCTGAATCCCATATTTCAGACCAACATGGTCAACAAGTCCCCTTCCAAAATACAAGAAATTTGAACATCTGCAATTCTATGACAAGTAAGAAAGCTCCATCTGCTGATGAAGATCATATGATATGATCGAAGGCTCTAGTACAGCTTAACAGCTACTAAATGGACCTTGTGGGGAGTTTATTTTGTCGAAACACGCAAGGCTGTATAAAAATATATTTTTTAATTACAAAGCTCAAGTTAGTCATTACTTTCAAAAATAGATAGGCTACATAGACGGCATCACAATGTTCGTTTACAATAACCTTTAGGTAGAAAACCCCCTGCGTCACATCAACACTGCCTCAATTTGTTAGTTTTTAGCCACCTAATAAAAGGCCCACCAGAACAAATCAGTTGAAGTGTATGCTATATTCAGAATATTTTCACCACCCTACCTTGCTGTCAGCCCTTTCCAATGGGGAACTGAAGCCATTATCTCAAAGCCACCAGTCTCCATTGACAAAAACAAACAGTAATTTAACTTCACAGAACACAAGAGTTGATGGGCTACTGCTGCCTTTATTGGTTTGTGTGCAAGGTAAAGCAAAGAAAATAGATAGATAGATTTGGTTTATCAAAGACTAACAAAGAAACACAGTAGATAAAATAAGCACAGCAGAAACATCTGTTAGGTTGGACCACAGTGTTTTACTATACATTGTTGAATGTAACGGTTACATCTGAAATGACAATAGAAATAAATAAGTTTGCTGTTTTCACATAACTACGCAATTGAAATCAATTACCATTTTTCTCCCTGAAAGTGATAATTGTTGTTGGCACATCATCCTGGTGTCTCGGGGTGTAACATTTATGTAGAAAGCACATGTTGTTTTAGATTCATTACTGTTTAATGATGAACAAACATGACTGAATCATTTTTGATTGAGCAATTGTGAAGTCTTTACTGTAACAGATATGAAAAGTAGTCCTCAGGTTTCATTTTTACTTCCCTGAAGGTGTTGTGGTGAAAACTGTCCCCTGTGCAGGAAACAGAATATCGTAAAATGCAATCAGATAATGACGCACCAGAAAAGCTGCATGTAATATCCAGGCAAATGTTCAATTCATTTGCACCAATCATTTCTTTTTAACTCCTCTCTTACACAAGAAAAGGGGAACATCGTACTCCTCTGACTGACTGACACAGTTGTCATCCTCACTGGCTCAGTGCACAACGTTCAGCTTCTCTGTCAGCAAGTTTGCAGCATGGAACAACTCAACTCCTCTGTGGTCACTTCTAATATCTCCTCTCCTGGACATCCACCTCTTGCCTCCTGGGACTCCAGAGGTCTGGTCCCTGCGGTGGTGCTGTCTGTCTGCTTCCTGCTGGGAGTTCCTGGAAACATCGCTGTGATCATCCTCAGACCAAACTGGGAGAACATGTCCAGTCTGAGCCAGATTCTGATGCTGAATTTGGCCATATCAGACCTGCTCTGCCTGATCACTCTGCCTCTGTGGATTTACACTCTAGTGTATGGCTGGAAACTTGGCCTGGTGGCCTGTAAGCTCCTGACCTATCTTGTGTTGTGCAGCATTTATAGTAGCATGCTGACTGTGACTGTGCTAAGTGTCCAGCGCTACCTCCAGGTGGTGCGCCTACAGAAGTTCTTAGATCAGCGAGGAAGGAGGAGGCTGCTGGTTCTGCTCTGGCTGGTTGCAATGATCCTGTCTATCTCTCGTTTAGTGGTTCGGCAGCTGACCACAAGTCAGCACTGGACAAACTGCAATTATGGCTTCTCTTCTGAGGCCCAGCAGGTGGCCGTGCAGCTGACAGAGACCCTGATAGGATTTATTTCAATTTCTGTTGTGGCATTTTCATACATTGGCCTTTACAGAACAGTGGACCAGGCAGCTTTCTTCAACAACCCACAGACGACCCGGCTGGTCACAAGTATCACTGTGACCTTTTTTGTCTTTTGGATGCCATATCATATCATAAATGTGCTCGGTGTGGCAAGTGTTTTACTCAAAATTGAGAGCCTGATGAAGTTTTTTGTGGACAGCAGGGGCATTGCTGCAGCACTGACATTTGTGAATAGCTGCCTGAATCCACTCCTTTATGCGTTTGCTTCTAGAAAAATGTGCACAGTGTGCCAACAAAGGGAACATTAATGCTGTTTTGTGCTCCACTGTCTCTCAGATTAACTCATATCGCAGCGGTGCCTAAACAGTGTGACGTCTGTGGTTGTGCTGCTGCCGTGGTCCTGCCAGATGCCTCCTGCTGCTGCTGCCATCATTAGTCATTAGTCATACTTCTACTGTTATTATACACATATGACTATTGTCAGATATTAATACATACTTTCAACATATTGTACCACAGTAGCCAGAACTATAACTATAATATTATTACTTTCAATAATATTGTTGTAAGCTACTGTCATTACCTGCATCTCTCTCTCTCTCTCTCTCTCTCTCTCTCTCTCTCTCTCTCTCTCTCTCTCTCTCTCATTGTGTCATACGGATTACTGTTATTTTATTATGCTGATCTGTTCTGTACGACATCTATTGCACGTCTGTCCGTCCTGGAAGAGGGATCCCTCCTCAGTTGCTCTTCCTGAGGTTTCTACCGTTTTTTTTCCCCGTTAAAGGGGTTTTTTTGGAGAGTTTTTCCTTATCCGCTGCGAGGGTCATAAGGACAGAGGGATGTCGTATGCTGTAAAGCCCTGTGAGGCAAATTGTGATTTGTGATATTGGGCTTTATAAATAAAATTGATTGATGATTGATTGATTGTTTCTAAAACAGAAGCTCGCCTTTCCTGGAAGTCTGATCATTTGATGTAGTGTGACTGATGAAAAGTCAAAGAAAGACACCTGAAGGAGCTGAGGATGAGACTTTTCAGAAAACTTTGAACAGTTGTAGAAGTGAAGGTTCAGGTGAAAGAGGACAAAGTGAAGGAAAGAAGATGCTGTGGGGAAAATTGATATCCTACATTACGTGTGAAAGCATGTGTGCACATATATACAGGCTATGTTGTTTTATTACCGACATAAACAAACATCATGAGTAAGGTCGAATGTGAAACAAATCATCATTGTGTGAAAAATGCTTTAACTTTGACGTCATGTTTAACAAATACTGTTATTGAATGGAATTGACTGTATTTGAATATGTGGCGTCTTCATTGTTAGGTGTAAAAAAAGTAGTGCTCTGGTTTTAAAGATTGTTTGATACGCATCAACGTTTCAGATGTGTCCCTTTGTATTTCCTGTTGGGGGGAATTTGCAGTGTATGTTAATGACATCAGCTAACAGGAAGTTAACATGGACGCAAGCTGTTCCCGAGCAATTCAGTTTCAGTGAAATGGTCCCCAGCCTACATTATATATTTTTGGCTGGACCACCTCAAAGCAGTTTTTGTTGTTGCTGCTGCGTAAAGAGTTTGTTATTCTACCTGCAAAGTTTGATGCAAATATGCTGTTTGTAATATGGTG
>NC_065517.1:32313827-32336099 GCF_006386435.1 Epinephelus moara
CATCCACAACTTTTCACAGTGGAAACGGAAAAAATGCGTACTGATCTGAACTGAACTGAACTGAACTGAACTGCTCGGTGGAAACAGGGCTCTATACTTGTTACTTCTGTTGTGATGAAAGCTGTTCCCTGTGCAGGAAACAGAATGTGGGAACATGCGTAAGATACTAAACGAGAGATGGACAGGATCATTGCAACCAGCCAGAGCAGAACCAGCAGCCTCCTCCTTCCTCGCTGATCTAAGAACTTCTGTAGGCGCACCACCTGGAGGTAGCGCTGAATGCTCAGCACAGTCACAGTCAGCATGCTACTATAAATGCTGCAGTATGTGAGATACATCAGGAGCTTACAGGCCACCAGGCCACCTACCTTTTGTTTTTTACTTCCTCCTATTTGAATGCATCGTGGGATAAACACTGTTATTGAATGGAATTGACTGTATTTGAATATGTGGAGTCTTCATTATTAGGTGTAAAAAAGTAGTGCTCAGGTTTTAAAGATTGTTTGATACGCATCAACGTTTCAGATGTGTCCCTTTGTATTTCCTGTTGGGGGCAATTTGCAGTGTATGTGAATGACATCAGCTAACAGGAAGTTAACATGAACGCAAGTTATTTCCGAGCAATTCAGTTCCAGTGAAATGGTCCCCAGCCTACATTATATATTTTTGGCTGGACCACCTCAAAGCAGTTTTTGTTGTTGCTGCTGCGCAAAGAGTTTGTTATTCTACCTGCAAAGCTTCACACAGTTTGATGCAAATATGCTGTTTGTAATATGGTGTGATCACAGTGTGTGTGTGGTTGAGTGAGAGAGAAACCATATGATAGATGTATAAAAAGATTAGCAGGAAAGTTGTCATGTGGGACACAGTGTAGGTTTCAGCTTGTCTATGAAAAAATGTTGCAGCTCATCACAGTGAGCATCAACTTTGGCCCTGGAGACAAAACAAAGTCCTGATGAAAGTTATCTTGCTCTGTTTTTGGTAAGAACAACACATGATGCTGTGTCAATGCTCATAACTGTCATGAGATGTAACCTAGGTCTGGTATGATCTCTTCACATTTAATCAGTAGTGGTAATAGCAGTTGTATCAACATTTGCTTTTTTATTGGTAAGAATGCCAAGCCAACATTTCCATGATGCAGCAAATATAAGCCCCGTTTTTTCCACCAAATACCTTCGTATGGTACCTTTGGAACCAACAGTAACCCTTCAGACATGGTAGCTAGACCCTAGTGTTTCCACTGCAAACAGTACTCTTAAATGAGGGCGGGGTTGTTGTCACTCACTGCTCCATCCAGCACTCACTGTATTTCCTCATCACCGGTGACACAGATGGAAGTCTGCACCTCGTTTATCGTCAACAGAACGAGGCTGCACGCCGACATTTTCAGAACAAAATCAAACAGGCTGCAGTGAGAGTCTGTCTCCATGGGATATTTAAAAATAGCAGGTTTGTGCATTTAGTCCTTCTCAGGTAAGCTCAGGGGTTTAGTGTTGCTGTAGCCCAAAGCTACGTGACCATTTTTTTCTCTGAGTGAGGATTAGAATATATGCAGTTCACATAACCCGGCGGAAATTAAAGTACTTCTGTTGTGATGAAAGCTGTTCCCTGTGCAGGAAACAGAATGTGGAAAAATGCATCAGATACTAAAGCCATGCAAACTATTCATTGAACATAATTTGCATATGAAAATATCGTATCTATTTTATTTCCTCCTCTTTGAATGCATCGTGGGAAATCACCTTGCTCCTCTGACTGACTGACACAGTTGCCATCCTCACTGGCTCAGTGCACAACGTTCAGCTTCTCTGTCAGCAAGTTTGCAGCATGGAACAACTCAACTCCTCTGTGGTCACTTCTAACATCTCCTCCTCTCCTGATCATCCACCTCCTGCCTCCTGGGACTCCAGCGGTCTGGTCTCTGCAGTTGTGCTGTCTGTCTGCTTCCTGCTGGGAGTTCCTGGAAACATTGCTGTGATCATCCTCAGACCAAACTGGGAGAACATGTCCAGTCTGAGCCAGATTCTGATGCTGAATTTGGCCATATCAGACCTGCTCTGTCTGATCACCCTGCCTCTGTGGATTTACACTTGACTGTATGGCTGGAACCTCGGCCTGGTGGCCTGTAAGCTCCTGACATATCTTGTATTGTGCAGCATTTATTGTAGCATGCTGACTGTGATGGTCCTAAGCCTTCAACGCTACCTACAGGTGGTGCACCAGAGGTCCTTTGATCAGGTAGGAAAGAGGAAGTTGGTGGTTCTGCTCTGGCTGGTTGCGATGATCCTGTCTATCTCTCGTTTAGTGGTTCGGCAGCTGAAGACAGATCAGAACTGGACACACTGCGATTGGAGCTTCTCTTCTGAGGCCCAGCAGGTAGCCGTGCAACTTATGGAGACCTTGATAGGATTCATTTCAATTTCTGTTGTGGCATTGGCCTTTACAGAACAGTGGATCAGGCAGCTTTCTTCAACAACCCACAGACGACCCGGCTGGTCACAAGTATCATCGTGACCTTTTTTGTCCTCTGGATGTCCTATCATATCATAAATGTGCTCGGTGTGGCAGGTGTTTTACTCAAAAACGAGGGCCTGTTGAAGTTTTTTGTGGACAGCAGGGGCATTGCCTTATCGCTGACATATGCAAATAGCTGCCTGAATCCACTCCTTTATGCGTTTGCTTCTAGAAACATGTGCACAGTGTGCCAAAAAAGGGAACATTAATGCTGGTTTTAAAGCAGAAATTCACCTTTCCTGGAAGTCTGATCATTTGACGTAGTATGACTGATGAAAAGTCAAAGAGAGACACCTGAAGGAGCTGAGGATGAGACTTTTCAGAACACTTTAAACAGTTGTAGAAGTGAAGGTTCAGGTGAAAGAGGACAAAGTGAATGAAAAAAGATGCTGCAGGGAAAATTGATATCCTTCTGTTGGGATTCACTGGACCACAGATGATTTGTCATTTGTTAAAATCTAAACTTGACATGTGAAAGCTCTCCTCTGGGTCTTGCCATCTGAAATGGTAAGAGACCGCACATTCTTTGTTCTTCAAACAAAGGACAGTCATTTGGGATTCATCTCCACAGGGTGTCTCGTTGTCACACCTAAGTGAGAAACCAGTCGTCAAACTTGATTGGACAGTACTTTCACAGTGACTATGACTCTTTCTCCTGAGCCGCTGACCGGCTCAGACCCCGGCTCTTGCCCTGAACCATTGAAGTGGGCACTTGCTCTACAGACTTTTGCTGTCTTTCTCTTGAGCTGCTGACAGGCTCTTGCTCCCAAGACTCTCTTGTTCTCTTTCTCCTGGACCACAGCAGGAGCGGAACCTGCAGACCAAATAAGTTAATATGCCAGACACAAGGTTTGCAACTAACTTTCCAGCAACAAGGAGAACCAAGTTGAGTTAGCACCTCAGAATGTAGCCCTGCAAGGACACTGAGCTACCGGCCTCCTCAGATCTGCACCTTTGGAACAAGGACACAGCAAATACTGCTTCTGGAACCACAGCTCTTTCCAGCCTTCATCTGCCAGCTAACAAAAGCAGCACACCACCAAGTGACTCTTTCTTCCATCCATTCAAGGATCGGTATTGTAATGACTGGGCATAGCATCGTTGCAGTTGTACAAGCTAAGCAAGACTTACTTTTTCAGTTGTAATCTATTGCTGTTATTGAGTTGGTGCTGTGATTGTTTGCAGTTATGTTATTGGGTAGTTGGCTCTACCAAAGCTAAGTGATGTTAGTTTGCTGTCACAGACAGAATTTTGCATGCAACTTAACAGCCTAACCAAGACCCTTTGCAACATGTTTTGCATACACATACTCACTCACAAGTTGGCTTTCAACAGAGCTACACCCAAAGAGGCAACACAAAGTTCCTGCTTCTTTTCCTTTGTCTTTGTCCAAAACCTCCCCAATCTGAAGCCATCTTTGATTCCGCCATCTTGAAGTCCTCTGTTGTCAGCCATTTTGTTTTGTTGGCCAGACGGCCCTTTGTTTCACACACTCATCCTTTTGTCTCTTTCTCACACATACAGACACAGACACACAGACACACACACACACACACACACACACAGACACAGACACACACACACACACACACACACATTTGTATATAGTTAGTTAGAATTTGTGTGTTTTGTTGCTTTGCTTTCTTTATGAATGAATATGTTTGGAGTCATACCTGCTGCCTGTTCAGTATTGCACAAAAGTGAATGAATAGTCAATCTCTGCTTTGTCAGGAACTCCGAAATCCTTCAACCATTATTATTAATATGGCAATTTTGGTGATAGTTATTAATTAAATTATTAATCAAATTTTCAAATTTATCATTTAGTGAATTTATGAGACCTGTTTTATTTACCTGCTATTGATTTTCCCTCATGGTGCCTCATGAGGTGATTTAATGTAAATTAAGTCACACCCTCATGGTGCCTCATGAGGTGATTTAATGTAAATTAAGTCACACTATTAAACATAATTAATAATTGTTATTAATAATTATTAACTATTTCCGATAGCCATTTTGATACTCAAATTGAAGATCTGTTACGAGGTCAGGCTCGTGTTAAGGCTTAGATCCAAACTCTTCATTATGTGTGAAAGCATGTGTGCACATATATACAGGCTATGTTGTTTTATTACTGGTATAAACAAACATTATGAGTGAGGTTGAATGTGAAACAAATGATGATTGTGTGAAAAATGCTTTAACTTTGACATCATATTTAATAAATACTGTTATTGAATGGAATTGACTGTATTTGAATATGTGGAGTCTTCATTGTTAGGTGTAAAAAAAGTATTGCTCTGGTTTTAAAGATTGTTTGATACGCATCAACGTTTCAGATGTGTCCCTTTGTATTTCCTGTTGGGGGCAATTTGCAGTGTATGTGGATGACATCCGCTAACAGGAAGTTAACATGGAAGGAAGTTGTTCCCGAGCAATTCAGTTCTAGTGAAATGGTCCCCAGCCTACATTATATATTTTTGGCTGGACCACCTCAAAGCAGTTTTCTTGTGGCTGTTGTGCAAAGAGTTTGTAATTCTACCTGCAAAGCTTCACACAGTTTGATGCATATATGCTGTTTGTAATACAGTGTGTGTGTGGTTGAGTGAAAGAGAAACAGTGATGGTAGATGTCTGAAGAGATTAGCAGGAAAGTTGTCATGTGGGACACAGTGTAGGTTTCAGCTTGTTGAGTAAATGCTTCGGCACATCACAGTGAGCATCAACTTTGGCCCTGGAGACAAAACAAAGTCCTGAAGAAAGTTATCTTGCTCTGTTTTTGGTAAGAACAACACAGGCCCAGGAGGTGGCCGTGCAGCTGACAGAGACCGTGGTAGGATTTGTTTCAATTTCTGTTGTGGCATTTTCATACATCGGCCTTTACAGAACAGTGAACCAGGCAGCTTTCTTCAACAACCCACAGACGACCCGGCTGGTCACAAGTATCATCGTGACCTTTTTTGTCCTCTGGATGCCATATCATATCATAAATGTGCCCGGTGTGGCAGGTGTTTTACTCAAAAGTGAGGGGCTGTTGAAGTTTTTTGTGGACAGCAGGAACATTGCTGCAGCACTGACATTTGTGAATAGCTGCCTGAATCCAGTCCTTTATGCGTTTGCTTCTAGAAACACGTGCACAGTGTGCCAACAAAGGGAACATTAATGCTGGTTTTAAAACAGAAGCTCACCTTTCCTGGAAGTCTGATCATTTGATGTAGTGTGACTGATGAAAAGTCAAAGAAAGACACCTGAAGGAGCTGAGGATGAGACTTTTCAGGAAACTTTGAACAGTTGTAGAAGTGAAGATTCAGGTGAAAGAGGACGAAGTGAAGGAAACAAGATGCTGTGGGGAAAATTGATATCCTACATTATGTGTGAAAGCATGTCTGCACGTATATACTAGGGTTGGGAATGATTAACCGATACAGCCGGATATCCGGTTTGACAAGCGAGAGATACGGCTTTGTCGGTAGCAGCCTCCTCAATCGATACGAATCAGCCATGAATCCTTAGATGAATCGATTGTAGAGTCATGGATTCGGGTATCGCGAGACTAGCAATCGGTTGACTGGCTTTAACAGTTTGCATCTCGAAAACAACGCGAGATCCGGCGGCATGCTCCGTAGCAGGCATTACTGACAATGATAATGGATGTAAACATCAGCGTCAGCTTGACCGGTGGAGATGAGGAACAGAAGCTAATGCTGGTTGGATAAACCAGGGAGCAGCCAAGCCGCAGCAGAAACTAAAGGCGAATCCTGCCGGTTGTGGGTTGAACGCGGGGTCACAGACACAGACAGAAATACGTATTCCTGTCAAATACGGCGGCGCATGATAACGGCCTCCCGGCGACCGAGAAGCCCGGCTCCAGGTCCAAGAAGTCTTCGTCGCTGTCATGACTGCCCAGAAATACCAGCCAAGCCCTGGCAGCACTCAGGTATGTGGCGTGTCAGAGGAGAAACGAGCAGTTCACATTTCCACAAACCTCACCGCACTTTAGGGACTGTTCTTTATTTGTCAGGGGAGGAGGGTGGCTGGTTGATTTTTATTTTATTTATTTATTTTATTTTGATCCCCCCTTATGTTAATCACTTACTCATGCTGTTTTTGAAGTATGAATAAGTCAATAAGTAATTTATTCCATTGAAATATCATTGATGTTTTGTAGAAAAGTGATGTATCTTTTTATAAATGACAAACAGAGTGTAGCAAACACAGAGAAATAGTCTGACATGCTGTCAGTGATAAGCTGCTAGTCATCACAGTCCATGATATCAACTAATAACAGGAGATGTCAGATTCTGCCCCTACATTGCATGTTATTATTTTATTCTGCTTTATGTTTATATTGTACAGCGTTATGATAAACTTTATTCCAGACTCAAGTCCATATAAGATACATACAAAAACACAGACAATACCATAAAAACAACACAACAAGTAGGTTTAAAACACTTAAATTTTACTTAAAGTTCACTTCACTTAAAGTTTAAAACTTCTTCTCATTTTTATATTGATCCCATCCAACAAAATGATGTTCATTCAGCAAGTCTTTTTTTGGTCCATGTCTAAAAATAAATACATTTGACATGTGATTTTGTTGTTGTTTGTCTTTTTATTTTATTTTTGCCAGTGCCATACAGCAACAATGCTTGGGGATGTGGTCTTTTACAAATTTGAAAATACTGTAAGAATGTCACTTTTATAGAATTGGCTTCTTTATTTTATAATGTATGATTAATGTCTACATCAACAAATGTTAACCATAGAATCGTATTGAATCATATCGGATCGTATCGTTCCCACACTGTATCGAATCGTTCTGTATTAAAAATATATCGTTTTTGAATCGTATCGTATCTGTGGCTGGTTGATTCTTATTTTATTTATTTATTTTATTTTGATCTCCCCTATGTTCATCACTGATTGATGCTGTTTTTGAAGTATGAATAAGTCAATGAGTAATTTATTCCATTGAAATATCATTGATGTATTATAGAAAAGTGATTTATCTTTTTATAAATGACAAAAGGCACATCTGCCTCGTTTTCGCTGTGGTTTCGTGATACTACTCAGAACCATGATATTTTCACTGGTATCGTACAGTGGGTCCCAATTTTGGTACCCTGACAACACTAATCTGGAGGGGGTTCATCTGCAAAAACTAATGAAAAACTAAACAACAATATTAGGTATTCGGTACTCGGTATTCGGCCAAGCGTTTAATATTATTCGGCTTCGGCTTCGGCCACAAATTTTCATTTCGGTGCATCCCTAGTTTTGCGTATGATAGACTCATGAACAGAGATGTTAACCAATTCCAGTGACTTCTTCAAGTCTTTGGCTGTTACTCTGGTTTGAGCAGCTGAAAAGAAAACGATTACCTGCAGATCATAAAAAACATCCCAAAAAATTATCTACAGGTAATTGTTTTCTTTTAAGCTTCTTTTTGTGGCTGTTTTGGCTCTAAGATGGGTAGACATGGATAATCGATAGGACCCGTTCTTTTGTATATTGTATATATTTCTTGTGGATGTTAACATTTTTATTTTTTCTATTACATGTATTTTCTTCCGATTTACTGTTGATTGAATCGTCTGACGTTGTTTGGTATGTATATTCATTCTAAAATTGATATGTTTTTCTATATTTTTGATGTACCTGGATGTTTGGCTTTAATGTTGAAACTGAACGATAGACTATTTATGGGATTAGTAATCTTAGCTGATCATTTGTCACACCTGATACATGTATTTATGTGTTATTTCCACCTGTTGTCTGGTACATACATTCTAATATTGATATGTTTAGAGGTCTTTTCATGACATTATTTATTTACCTGGGACTTTGACATTGAGACTGAACATTTAGCTGTTTCTACGACCTGTAACCTCAGCTATATAATTGGATGTAATTTGACACACCTGTTGTGTATATATATATACACGTTTCATTGCCGCCTGTGGTCACAACGCTGATGAAGTGCTTACGGCTGAAACGCGTCCGTTGTTTTTTGCTCTGCTGCCTAAATTAAATGATCTTTAAAAGGACATTTGTGAGTGCTGGCCACCTTTGATATTTTATAGTTTTTGTGGCCGTGCACCTCATTAATCTTTTTCTATTTGAGTGTGCTCACGTGTTTGCTCTTTGAGAGCATAGCCTTAGCCATCAGCACCAGCAAACACCATTATGCTCCGAAGACGGCAATCCCCTTCATCAAAGCTGTAGAGACAGGATACATCACTGAGGATGCGTCCCAGTGCATCCAGGAGATGTTTCTTGCGTAGGGTTCTTTTTTGCTGCACTGAGCATCCTGCGTCGTGCCTTTGGTTTCAACTTGGCTAGGCTCCCACTTCTTGGGAGAGTAACCACAGTACTAAATCGTCTCCATTTGTAGACAGTTTGTCTAACTGTGAACTGGTGAATATCTACAGTCTTTGAGATGGCTTTGTAACCTCTTCCAACTTTATGCAGCTCAGCAATTCTTGACCGTAGGTCTTCAGAGATCTTGCTCTTGCCAAGAATGGTTCACATCAGCAAATGCTTCTTGTGAATAGCACAGTCAAAAAGTTGGAGTGTTTTTGTAGGTCAAATTGGCTCTAAACCTTGGCCCAATCTCATTTCATTGATCAGACTCCAGGTTTGCTTACTCCTGACTCCAGTTAGCTTTTTTTAGTCATTAGCCTAGGGGTTCACTTACTTTTTTTTAGCAGCACTGGGAATGTTTAATGGATATGTTCCAAATAGACATGAAATCTTAGAATTGTTTGTGTGGTATTAGGTTAAGTACATTGTGTTTGTCTATACTTGTGACTTAGGTGTAAATCAGATCACATACTTTTTCTTGCCACTGTAAATACTCAAGTTAAGATTCAAAGTTCATTCTTGGCTTTGGGAAAGCATTCTGAAAGCTTTTGATCTTATCACATGATCTTCATCAGCAGATTGCGTTTGCACCGTTGCTGCTTTGCACTTCCCTGTCTACTTTATAGGGATGCTTTACCAGATTATGTGTCATTCGGGGGATTTTGGCTGGTGAATAGGTGGGGAGCTCTAAGAACTGGCGGCGCTTCCATGCCAGTAGTTTGGTTTATCAAAGACTAGCAAAGCAACACGGTACATAAAATAAGCACAGCAGAAAAATCCGTTAGGTTGTGACTACAGTTACATCTGAAAAAGACAATAGAAATAAAAAAAGTTTGCTATTTTCACATATCTAAGCAATTGAAATCAATTGCCATTTTTCTACCCGAAAGTGATTGTTGTTGTTGGCGCATTATCACAGTGACTCATGGTGTAACATTTAGGTAGAAAGCATATGTTGTTTTAGATTCATTACTGTTTAATGATGAACAAACATGACTGAATTATGTTTGGTGGGGAACAAATGTGAAGTCTTCACTGTTGCAGATATGAAAAGTAGTCCTCAGGTTTTATTTTTACTTCCCTGAAGGTGTTGTGCTGAAAGCTGTCCTCTGTACAGGGAAGAGAATAAGGTGAAATGCAATCAGATAATGAAGTAACCTAAAATAATGCAGCCATGATAAAACAAGCTCAGTTCATTTGCACCAATCAGTTCTTTGTAAATCATTCCTCTTTGAACACATCAAAGGGGAACATCTTGTTCCTCTGACTGACTGACACAGTTGCCATCCTCACTGTCTCAGTGCACAACGTTCAGCTTCTCTGTCAGCAAGTCTGCAGCATGGAACAACTCAACTCCTCTGTGGTCACTTCTAACATCTCCTCCTCTCCTGGACATCCACCTCCTGCCTCCTGGGACTCCAGCGGTCTGGTCCCTGCGGTGGTGCTGTCTTTCTGCTTCCTGCTGGGAGTTCCTGGAAACATTGCTGTGATCATCCTCAGACCAAACTGGACGAACATGTCCAGTCTGAGCCAGATTCTGATGCTGAATTTGGCCATATCAGACCTGAGCCAGATTCTGATGCTGAATTTGGCCATATCAGACCTGCTCTGCCTGATCACCCTGCCTCTGTGGATTTACACTCTACTGTACGGCTGGAAACTTGGCCTGGTGGCCTGTAAGCTCCTGGTGCATCTCATGTACTGTAGTATTTATGGAAGCATGCTGACTGTGACGGTCCTGAGTGTCCAGCGCTACCTCCAGGTGGTGTGCCTACAGACGTTCTTTGATCAGCGAGGAAGGAGGAGGCTGCTGGCTCTGCTCTGGCTGGTTGCAATGATCCTGTCTATCCCTACTTTGGTGGTTCGGCAGCTGAAGACAGATCAGAACTGGACAAGCTGCCAACCTCACTACTCTTCCGAGGCCCAGCAGGCGGCCAAGCTACTGACAGAGACTGTGGTAGGATTTTTTCAGTAGCTGTTGTGGCACTGTCATACCTTGGTCTTTACAGAAAAGTGAACCAGGCAGCTTTCTTCAACAACCCACAGATGACCCGACTGGTCACAGCCATCATTGTGACTTATTTTGTCCTCTGGATGCCCTATCATATTGTAAATGTACTTGGTGTCGCAGCTGGTTAACTCAAAAATGAGAGCCTGTTGAAGTTTTTTGCAGACATTTCGCACATTGTTGGAGCGCTGTCATTTGTGAATAGCTGCATGAATCCACTTCTCTATGCTTTTGCTTCTAAAAACGTGCACTGTGTGCCAGAAAAGGGAACATTAATACTGTTGTTAATGCAGAAACTTGCTATTCCAGAAAGTCTGATCATTTGACATAGTATGATTGATGAAATGCTACCAGATATCTGTACAGAGGGAAGAAGCTGAAACAAGCGATTTTTTGTCATAAGACTGTACCTCCCCTGCTGATACACAGTTTGAGGATGTGGTTGTCTTATTTGTCATAGAGAGCTGCAGATGATGAAGAATTTTGAGGTTTAGCAATGTCTCACATCAAATCAACTGTGTGCTGATTACAACTGGTCCTCAGCCAGAGCTGTAAAAGTAAAGTTAGTCAAGAATGAATCCGGTAAAGAGTCAAAGGACCAATGTTAAAGTGATACAGACACACATCAGTCAAAGGCTCAGTTATTACTGTTATCATACTGACAGATAGTGTTTGTGGATAGCAGGATTAATTACCTGAAAAGTTCTATTGCACACTAAATACTCAAGTTAAGATTCAAAGTTCATTCCTGGCTTTGGGAAAGCATTTAATCCTATAACATTATCTTCATCAGGAGGTGGAGTTTTCTCTGTTGCTGCTTCGTACTTCCCTGACCACTTTAAAGGGTTACCTTGCAGATTTTCAACCAGGTCTGTGTCACCATGGTGTGGGGAGTGTGTGCAGATGAACAGTGTTTGGCTTCTCCCCCTTGCTGGCAGCGGCGGGAACTCCCCCACCTGTGACGTGAGCAAAAATCCACCAGGTTATGTGTCATTAAGTGGAGTTTGGCCAGTGAATAGGCGGGAAGCTCTGAGAGCTGGCGGCTTGGGGGCAGCCTTAACACTGTTCATCTGCACACACTCCCCACACCACGGTGACACAGACCTGGTTAAAAATCTGCAAAGTATCCCCTTAAGGGCTTCTCAAAGTCACAAGAAGTTGTTTGTCAACAGCTGTCAACAAGTCCCTCCCAAAATACAAAAAATTTGAGCATCTGCAATTCTATGACAAGTAAGAAAGCTCCATCTGCTGATGAAGATCATGCGATATGATTGAAGGCTCTAGTACAGCTTAACAGCTACTAAATGGACCTTTGTGAGTTTATTTTGTCAAAACACGCAAGGCTGTATTAAAATATATTTTTTAATTACAAAGATCAAGTTAGTCATTATTTCCAAAAATAGATAGGCTACATAGACGGCATCACAATGTTCGTTTACAACAACCTCTAGGTAGAAACCCCCTGCGTCACATCAACACTGCCTCAATTTGTTAGTTTTTAGCCACCTAATAAAAGGCCCACCAGAACAAATCAGTTGAAGTGTATGCTATATTCAGAATATTTTCACCACCCTACCTTGCTGTCAGCCCTTTCCAATGGGGAACTGAAGCCGTTATCTCAAAGCCGCCAGTCTCCATTGACAAAAACAAACAGTAATTTAACTTCACAGAACACAAGAGTTGATGGGCTACTGCTGCCTTTATTGGTTTGTGTGCAAGGTAAAGCAAAGAAAATATTCCAAATGTAATGTATAGTTAAACTTATATTGATCGCTTTTTTTGTTTCTTTTTGATAGCTAAAAAGTGTTTTGCTGTGGCCTTGTCCAGAGCGGTACATTGCTTAGCGTCCATGCTGGTAGATTTGGTTCATCAAAGACTAAGAAAGCAACACAGTAGATAAAATAAACACAGCAGAAACATCAGTTAGGTTGGACCACAGTGTTGTACTATATATCATTGAATGTTAAAATTACGTCTAAAAAAGACAATAGAATTGCCATTTTTCTCCCCGAAAATGTTGTTGGTGCATCATCATGGTGTCTCTGGGTGTAACATTTATGTAGAAAGCATATGTTGTTTTAGATTCCTTTCAGTTTCATGATGAGCAAACATGACTGAATCATTTTTGATGGGGAACAAATTCTTTATTCTTTATTTGGATCCCCATTAGCTTCCACCTCAGGAGTTGCTAATCTTCCTGTCAAATCATTACAAACACTAATATAAAAACATGGCAGTTATACAGACACTGACTGACACCTTGTCAGTCTAGACAAAGTTACAAATTGAAACAGACTAATCAACCCCCCCCCCCTCCAAATTGAGATTATTGTTGTGGAAAATGCTTTACCTTTGCATCATGTTTGAATGTGTAAAGTCTTAACTGCTGCAGATGTTATAAGTGGTCCTTAGGCTTTATTTTTACTTCCCTGAATGTGTTGTGCTGAAAGCTGTCCCCTGTGCAGGAAACAGAATAAGGTGAAATGCAATCAGATAATGACGCACCAGAAAAAGTACAGCCATGATAGAACATGTAATATCCGGGCAAAAGTTCAATTCATTTGCACCAATCATTTCTTTTTTACCTCCTTCCTCTTTTTACACATCAAAGGGGAACATCTTGTTCCTCTGACTGACTGACACAGTTGTCATCATCATTGGGTCAGTGCACAACGTTCAGCTTCTCTGTCAGCAAGTCTGCAGCATGGAACAACTCAACTCCTCTATGGTCACTTCTAACATCTCCTCTCCTGGACATCCACCTCTTGAATCCTGGGGCTCCAGAGGTCTGGTCCCTTCGTTGGTGCTGTCTTTCTGCTTCCTGCTGGGAGTTCCTGGAAACATCGCTGTGATCATCCTCAGACCAAACTGGGAGAACAAGCCAGATTCTGATGCTGAATTTGGCCATATCAGACCTGCTCTGCCTGATCACCCTGCCTCTGTGGGTTTACGCTCTACTGTACGGCTGGATCTTTGGCCTGGTGGCCTGTAAGTTCCTTTCATTTCTCATTTACTGCAGCATTTATGGAAGCATGCTGACTGTGACTGTGCTGAGCATTCAGCGCTACCTACAGGTGGTGCGCCTGCAGAAGTTCTTTGATCAGCGAGGAAGGAGGAGGCTGGTGGCTCTGCTCTGGCTGGTTGCAATGAGCCTGTCCATCCCTGCTTTAGTGGTCCGGCAGGTGAAGACAGATCAGAACTGGACAAGCTGCCAACCTCACTACTCTTCCGAGGCCCAACAGGTGGCCGTGCAGCTGACAGAGACTGTGGTAGGATCTGTTTCAATAGCTGTTGTGGCACTGTCATACATCGGTCTTTACAGAAAAGTGAACCAGGCAGCTTTCTTCAACAACCCACAGACGACCCGGCTGGTCACAAGTATCATTTTGACCTATTTTGTCCTCTGGATGCCGCATCATATAATAAATGTGCTTGGTGTGGCAGCTTTTTCACTCAAAAATGAGGGGCTGATTAAGTTTTCTGAGGACGCTTCAAACATTGCTGGAGCACTGACATTTGTGAATAGCTGTGTGGATCCACTCCTTTATGCTTTTGCTTCTAGAAACTTGTGCACTTTGTGCCCAAAAAGGGAACATTAATACTGTTAATGCAGAAGGTTCCATTCCTGTGAGTTTAAACATTTGATGTTTCTGTGAAAAGCCACCAGATATCTAAACAGATTGCAGAACCCTGACAATGCTTTGGGGAACTATTTTATTTCTTGTGTAAATGAAAAAAAGTTTGTGGTTCAGTGATGAACTTTGTGGTTAAGCAACGCCTCCCCTCAAATGAGCTCTGTGCTGATTTCAACTGGTGCTGAGCCAGAGCTGTAGAAATAGAGGTTTGTTAAAGTGAATCAGGCAAAGAGTCAAAATATCAGCAAGTAAATGACAGATTCTATCACATTTACAATACAATACCAATGAACTTGGGTTATAATCGTGTTTTTTATTTCAAAATGTATTTTTCTCTGTGTGTATGTTGATGTAGATGTGTAAAGCCTTAGCTAGCATTTTTTAACTGATAATGACAATGTCTGTCTTAGCATCTTAGCTTTTATGGGAGAGATCCTGGCAGAGGAAACAACAGTTAATGAAAAGATTGAATAGTGTTTGTGTTGGAGAGCATCCAGTGAGAGGACTGACCATTTGTCTCCAGTGTTTAGCAACAGACAGACAGAAACAGACGAAAATAGAGGTGAAGTGAGCTGTACTTATTATTCAAACAGATGTATAAACTCATTTAGTGATTGATTTATTCATTCATTCTTTTTTCTTCTGTTTAGGGCCGCTAAAAGCTAGACACATGTTCAAACGGCAGACTTTTCCAGCTCTCACTGGATTTTTTTTAATTTTATATATATATTGTATATATTTTGTCTCAAGTAAACTGTGTTGATGTATTGTGCAACGCATTCTCACTCTGACCTCGTCACATATCAATATTTGTTCATGGACCTTCCATGTCCACATATAATGTTAGAGATAACCTGGTTCTCTTTTTGTTGACGTTCAGGGACGCCATGTCAATTTCTGCCTGTAACATACATTGTCTTCTTTTAAAATACACTTCTGTTTTCACAGGAAATTTATTGTTTACATACAGTGTCTTTCAAAATAAATGCACCACGTCAGTACAATAATGCGAATGAACGTTTTTGTTTTCCTCCAACAACCAATGCTTGTGGTTACGTTTAGCCAACAAATGCAGGTGTTTGGGTTTAGGATAAAACAGAACAGGGTTTGGCTTTATAATCTTACGGAACACAAACACCACTCTCCTGGGTGAAAATTGGTGTTTGTTGGACCCACACACCACAACTCCCACCCGCCCTACTTGGATTTTAGCCACTTTAACTTATTTCTGGCTGCGTATCATGCCGATGTTAAAGGACAGCTTTTTTCATCAGTGTCTGACGCCACAAGTCACTGCCCAAGTACCAGATTTTGACGACTTCGGAGTGAGACCGGGTTGTATTGTGACATTATTGTATCCCAAATAGATTACAATACATTAATAGTATATATCAACGCAATCTCAGTCCCAACACGTCAAATATCGATGCTTGGTTAGTAGCCTGTTAGCATCAGATACCAATGCACTGAGGTACCCTTTAGTGGTGGTATGACCGGGCGGCACCATTTTTGACACTCCACATAACTGCCGTAGTATAAAGAGTGAGAAAGTCAGTACAGGGTGGATGAGAGGGGAATATCGGTCAAACAAACTCAGGACTTTCACCTGGGAGTTCGCTGTTTGTGTCTCGTTTGCAACCAGAATTCCAATGAGTTGTTTTAATACATGTGTAGTGTGCTAGCATGTGTAGCATGCTATGATAGTGACCTGTGTCACATGATGTATGTGACGTGTATGTCGCATGATGTCACATTACATAAGTAACAGACGTACTCGTTTTAAGCCAAACCATGTTTTTTCTGAACAGAGCACGTACTTTTGTTGCCTAAACTTCAGGAAGCATGAGAACAAAGTTTGTTACCTACGTTTACTTAAAAAAATTAGTTAATATAATCTTTATTTATAAAGCGCTTTTCAGAACAGAGTTACAAAGTGCTTTACATGTCAGTAAGTAAAACAGACAAGACATGAAAACAGCAACTTTTAAAAGAACTGATAAAAACACTTTAGTGCATATAAACTAAGGGAAATAAAATACAGTCTAAATTAACTTAAAACTCAGGTAAAATCAGGAAAGGCTCTCCGATAAAAGTGTGTATTAAGAAGGTACCTAAAAGAGATCACTGATTTGGCCGACCAGATTTCCTCGTGCAGATTGTTCCAGAGCCTCGGGGCCCCTTTAGTTTTCAGCTGGGCCTCTGGAACAGACAAGAGAAATCAGCTGCCCGAGGACCTCAAAGTACGTCCTGGCATCTACGGCACTAAGCGGTCGGAGATATAGCTGTGAGAAAGACCATGGGGAACCCTTAAAAGTAATCAGTAAAATCTTAAAATCGACTCTAAAACATACGGGGAGCCTGTGTAAAGAAGCTAAAACTGGAGTGATGTCATTTTGTCTCTGGCAGCTGAATTCTTAACAGTCTGGATTCGACTAATAGATCTTTGAATCAGGCAAGAAAAGAGGCTATGTAAATGGATACACTGTGCCTGAGCATCCAAAATTGATGCTGGAGGAGTGCCTAGAGCGTCATAGTTTGATGTGTCGGGCCTCTGACCATTTGACGAGTTGGGAATGAGAATGTGTTGTATATGTGCACCATCTTGCTTTGTTTTGAATGAACTTTTGTACTTTAATGTCAGAAAGTGTGAATATCAGCGACAATATCATACTGTAAATATATTACAGCTAAAACTTCTGCTTTGTAAATGTTACTTAAATGAAAAGCTATGTGCAATGAGAAGACTGCTATCAATCCAGACATGAGTCGTATCAATCCTCTCACCTAATTCTCAGCAAGAAAGTGAATACCCATGTTAGTATTATTATTTCAGAAATATTATTAGCAAAATGCACTTAAAGTATCAAAGTAACTGATGTTAGTTGAGATGGATCTTAGTTTAAATGGTCTACTGTTACTGTATTTTAATCTATGTTTTATATTCTTATATTGTGTTTGTATATAACTAACTGCTGTGAACGAATTGTAGTGTTATAAAAATGCAATATTTTTTACTCAAATGAAGTAGAGTGTATAACAGGGTTTCTACAGTTTAATTAAGGCAAGCTAGATTTAAGACTTTTTTTTTTTTTTTTTAACTTTTTTCATGCCAATTGCAATGAAATCAAACACCAATTTTACAATAAACAAATAAAAAAAAAACCATGACCGGACATTAATTACTTGAGGTAAGGGAAAATTTTGCCCAAATGTTCAAGTAAAATAAAACATGAATTTTTCATCATGTGGCAGAGACGAGGGTAGAGCACAGTGGCAAACCAAACACCGTTCATCTGCACACACTGCGATGCCACACAGCTGGTTCAATCATGTTTCCAGCACACTGCCAAGACCAAGCTAGGTGAAGGGCTGGTTGTTCTGCATCATGAAAGATTGATTTAAGACATTTTAATTCCATTTAAGGCTTTATTTTTAGATTAATGAATTCAATGCCTTTTAAGACTTTAAGGACCTGCGACCCTGTGTAAATATATTTTATTATTATTTGTATAGTTATCTCTCTGGCTGCGTCTGTGTGTGAGACACAGTTGTTTGTTTGTCTGAGTTGAGTGTTACTTGGTAGTTGTAGGCTAGTCTATCATGGGACGATGTTTATAAAGATGCAACGTGACGACATAAACACTTCATACACCAGATGTAACGCGGACCTGCCGATGTTCACATGAGTCAGCTGTCAGTGTTTGTCTCTGTTAGTAGAGGCTCCACTCTGCAATGTAGTTTATACACTTTACTGATACACCAGATAACTACACAGCAATACTTGGCTTCATCATTTCCTCTTTCTTACCGGTAACTATAAATTTAATACTGATTAAAAGTCAGATTACTTTCACATCCTTGTATTTATCATGTTCATCTGTAGTGTAGGGTTATATGGGGGCAGGGGCGTTGACGGTAGGCTTAATGTTGGCAGGTTTGAAGAGTCACAACTATTCTTTGTTTTTGTTGTGTTGGTAATAGTGATGTCAGTTTGATTTGGTTCAGTCAGAGCTATGGAATATTAAATCAGCCATATTTCTCACTACATCTCAGCCTTTCTTACCCTCATGTGACATAAACTACAGGTTATACAAATTGTGAAATATCGGTTATCATGTCGGTTGAAAACATCCATACTGGTGCAGCCTAGTATGAACTGTTCCCCTGCACAGTGGCAGTGTCTTCCAAATTTAACTTGAGAGAATTTCTCTGTTGTCGTTTGATGTTTCACTTAATTTCCTTTACGGCCTGTGACGGTTTAGTCGCTGTACAAATAATTCTCAATAAAGCTTTTTGTTTTTCTTCTACTGGCTTGTCTCATGATAGTTGGCTACATCCCTCACTACATCTTTTTATTCTCCTTTACTTTACACTCTCTCTTCAGCCAGTTCACCTTATGTGCTCTCTTTTTATTAATTTCCGACGGGACTGTAACTGACACTTTGATATGTTTTGTCAACCAGGAGGTTCAGGGAGGTGTTCCCCTGTGTGTGGCTGAGAATAGGAGCTTTTTTCATGGAGTTACTCTGCCGGTCGTGCCATCAGAGGCAGAGGAAACACCTCCATTTACGTTCTCTCCTCAGGCTGTGTGGACAGCAGGCTGGGTCAGCTAGTAATCCTCTTTGTGCTGAACTCTGTCTAGACACCATTGTTAATAAAAACCAGTCCAACCAAAGGGTCAAGACTGCTGCGGGGGAGTTTGTGTATGTGCCGTTTGTGACTCAGTGTTTCCCCCAGCTGCTCCTTTGGGCCCAGGCAGGGTTTTCTCTGGCCGGTTCTCAACAAAGAAAGCATCCCTTTCCCATGCAAACATGACTTCTCCTCTAAATTCAGCGCATGTACCGCTGCCAAGATGCTCGCTCACAATTTTTCGTGATCTTTAACACACATTTCTGGTCATCAGAAGGGGGCTATCTTTACCCACAGAGGAAGAAATCATCTGAGACAGAATCACTTATAAACGTGCATGCTGAAAGGGTGGTGTAGTGGTGTGTTTGTGAGCATGAAAACAAAATTAAAACAACCTCTAAGCAAATTGTTTTATTATTTCTCTGTCAGTGCACTACATACAGCGTGGTGAAAAGATGTTGTTTAGTCATGCAAAGAATAAATTATGGTGTAATTATGGTTATGGAGCCTATAAATCACATCCCGTACTTTTGAAATTATAATTAGATTCTAGTCACTGATTGCACCATGATAAATTCCAACTCACTGCTAAATCCATCTAATCAGGGAGTATTTACAATAACACAAAACTTGTTCCTGTTTTTGCTCAAAAGTCTGATGTTAGATTTATTTTGAGAAATGCATTTATTTGCTTTCTTGCCGAGAGCTGGATGAGAAGATCGATACCACTGGCTGAGAGTGGGATCAGCCTTCACATACAGTATAAGCATATGTCTCAAAGTGTTTCCTAGTCAGGCCTCATGTGTGTCTGGGGAAATTAATTTGTGGTTTTAATTAAAGGAGCAGTGTGTTGGATTTAGTGGCATCTCGCGGTTGCAGAGTGCAACCAACTGAATATCCCTCTGCTCACCCTGCCTGTAGGGAATAGAGGTATTCGTGGGTCTAAAATGGGGACTGCCCATTCCATCTTGTGAAGTGCTCATTGCATGAGTGACGTATGTGTTCTATCAAAAAATATAAAATGCAAGTCCCCTTCAAAACAATCTGGCACACTGTAGGGTTTGTGCAAATATTAAAATGCCTTTATTTTGCATGGCAGTATAAATTAGAAAGACCAACGCGTTGCGACTCTCAGGTCTTCATCAGCGCCACTGTCTCTGTCGCCGGGGACTGCCTTTGTTTCTGATGGCCCAAAATTCTAAAGCCACGTTAGTCAGAAAAATGTCCCACTGGACCCCTCTTGGTTGGGAGAGAGTTTCTGCCTCAAGCGAGGGAGTGTGAGATGGATCGGCGGTTTGGTGCAGCTTCTGCAGTGATGCTCCAACCCTCACCTATGGTCATGAGCTCTGGCTAGTGACCAAAAGAATGAGGTTGTGGATGCAAGTGGCCAAAATAGGTTTCCTCTGTGGGCTCAGCCTTGGAGATAGGGTAAGGAGCTCGGACATCCGGAGGGAGCTCGGAATAGAGCCGCTGCTCCTTTGTGTTGAAAGGGGTCAGTTGAGGTGGTTCGGGCATCTGATCAGGATGCCTCCTGGGCGCCTCCTGTTGAAGGTGTTCTGAGCATGTCCCACTGGTAGGAGGCCCCGGGGGCAGACCCAGAACACACTGGAGGGATTATATATCTCATCTGGCCTGGGAACGCCTTGGGGTCCCCCAGGAGGAGCTGGAAAGCGTTGCTGGGGAGAGGGATGTCTGGGGTGCTTTGCTTGGCCTGCTGCCCCCACGACCCGGTCCTGGATAAGTAGATGAAGATGGATGGATGGATGGATGGATGGATGGACTGAAAGCCCATTTCTCCAACAGACCATAATCTGTTAACAACACTGTGGTGAATGTGTGATTACATTAGGGCACAAAAACCAGTTGGTTATCGTTGGAAGAGATCATGTTTTAGCTTAAAACACCCATGTTTGTGGCACAAAGGTCACTAGAAAAGCAGGGACGGGTCAGTGGAAAAAAAAAACCCGGTTCGGTGACACACACCTTGCTGGGAAATGACGCAAAGGGTTGTTTAAAATAACCCTTCACTGGTTTGACTCAACAAACCCTTTTTTGGGTGGTTGCTGGGGAACTGAAACTAGCTGCAGGGAGTGTGCACTTTCTAAGAAATGGGACTTTAGAGTAATGGGCGTGTGTTTTGGGGATAACAAGCTGTCAGAGAGATGGGCTTTTGACTGCAATGGATATTTTTCGGACTGATGGGGCCTTTGGAGCAATGATTGAACCAAATAATTTTGAAAAATATACTGTATACACCCGACACATTTTTGCCTGAGATATTACAGACCCAACCAGATGCATGTTCGAGAGAGTAAAGTCTCCCGTCCATTTTATGGAGCTGACCAACCCAGTAGTTATACTGGACCCTTGTCCTTTATTTTGTTGTTGTTG
The DNA here is from genome assembly GCF_006386435.1 of Epinephelus moara. Lineage (NCBI taxonomy): Eukaryota > Metazoa > Chordata > Actinopteri > Perciformes > Serranidae > Epinephelus > Epinephelus moara. The sequence continues at coordinate 32,335,373 of NC_065517.1, forward strand.
TGATGTCAGCTGCTGCAATGCCTTCATTTCCTTGGCTCTGACTTTTCCGCTACACACATAACCACACATAATATGCTTACCAGCATTCACTTTCTTTTCAAAGTTCAATTTTCTCATTTTTATCGCATCCTTCAAAAGCCTGTAGAGAGTTGCTTGTCCCTGTGACCAAAAATACGTTAAATAAATATTTTAATAAAAAAGAATCAACTTATCATAAGGTGCACAAACTTATAATCAAAATGATCACAGTGAACAAAAAAGTGCGGGCAACATTAAACACGGCAACCCACTCATCCTTTCTCCCCAACCAAAAAAAAAAAAAACACACACACAGGTGAACATCTTACAAGATCCATTCCTTTATAAATTAATTCAATTCAATAGCATCATTTCCTAAGTCAGTCAAAATGTAAGTCGTGGGCAGAGAGTGGTGACAGCCAGGAAGATGACTCAAGGGAGAAAATGTGTCTTTACATTTTGGCTCGTACTGACCTTTCGCTAAGCCGCACCCCTTTGTGATGATCCGACAAGCTGTCAGAGTAAGCATGTAGCCCACACTGTAACTAACTGCACTCCCTGAAGAAATATTATCATATTTTTGGAGAAATGAAAGAGTGATTCCAGAGAGAAGCAGACAGAGGGGTCTACAGTCTGTGTTTGAAGGATATATCCAGGATGTCAAACTGACTCAGCAGCAACAACAGGTTAAAAAGACAAAGATAGTTAG